>NW_025721167.1:0-300000 GCF_922984935.1 Meles meles | reverse complement strand
CAGACACACACACACACAGTGCGAAATTACTCAGCCATAAAAAATGAAATCTTGCCATTTGCAGACACATGGATGGAGCTAGAGAATACTATCCTAAGTGAAATCAGTCAGTCAGAGAAAGACAAAGGCCTTTGGATGTCACTCTTCCATGGAATTTAGGAAACAAACATACATAAATAAAGGAGAAAGAAGATACAAAACAAAAACCGACTCTGTGGTTACCAGAGTGGAAGTGGATGGAGGGATGAGTGATATAGATGACGGGGTCTAAGAGTACAATTTTCTTTTTTTTTTATTTGTTTATTTTCAGCATAACAGTGTTCACTGTTTTTGCACCACACCCAGTGCTCCATGCAGTACGTGCCCTCCCTATTACCCACCACCTGGTTCCCCAACCTCCCAACCCCCGCCCTTCCAAAACACTCAGGTTGTTTTTCAGAGTCCATAGTCTCTCATGGTTCATCTCCCCTTCCAGGTTCCCTCAACTCCCTCTCCTCTCCATCTCCCCATGTCCTCCGTGTTCTTTGTTATGCTCCACAAATAAGGGAGACCATATGATATTTGACTCTCTCTGCTTGACTTATTTCACTCAGCATAATCTCTTCCACTCCCGTCCATGTTGCTACAAAAGTTGGGTATTCATCCTTTCTGATGGAGCCATAATACTCCATTGTGTATATGTACGACATCTTCCTTATCCATTCATCCGTTGAAGGGCATCTTGGTTCTTTCCACAGTTTGGTGGCCATTGCTGCAATAAACATTGGGGTACAGATGGCTCTTCTTTTCACTCCATCTGTATCTTTGGGGTAAATACCCATCAGTGTAATTGCAGGGTCATAGGGAAGCTCTATTTTTAATTTCTTGAGTCATCTGCACACTGTTCTCCAAAGTGGCTGCACTAAATGGCAGTCTCACCAACAGTGTAACAGGGTTCCACTTTCTCGACATCCTCTCCAACAAACGTTATTTCCTGTCTTCCTAATTTTGGACATTCTAACTGGTGTCAGGTGGTATCTCAATGTAGTTTTAATTAGAATCTCCCTGATGGCGAGGCAGACGCCTCCCTCTCCACAGATTCTGGGGGTCTCACCTTGGCGGTCGCAGCTGGGGTCGGGCCTGCCACGAAATCCGGGCCCGGACCCAGACCTGCTTCTTCAGCCTTCCATTCCCAGGGGCCTGTACCTAGGGCCTCACACCGGGAATCCTGAGTCCCGGGCCACAAGTCCGCCACAGTCCCAGAGACAATGGTGCCTTTCGCGGCTGCGTCCCAGCCGAGGAGTGAGAGATCAATTTGTTCCCCCCCAGAGGCCAGACCCCTCCACGGGCGCCCCCGGGGCCTAACACGGCGAAGGCGGACGCCCTGCCACAGCCCCTCCATCAACTCTGCTCAGAGAAAACTCCCCGGCGCCGGGACCGCCGACCTCGCCCCATCGTCACGGCTCGTTTTCCGGGTGGCCGCGACATGCCCCGAGAGAGAAAGGGCCCTGGTCCACACGGAACTGGGCGGTCACCATGGCTAACGAAAGCCGGCCAATTCTCACGAGCGTTCTGCCCAAATCGGGATCGATTTGGGTAGAACGCTCGTGAGAATTGGCCGGAAAACAGGCGGCAAACACACTTAGGGCACGACAGGGCCACAGGGCCGCCCCCCTGGGCCCTGCCCGGGATCGCGTGTCGTCGCGTACCGGCACCCGCCAGGAAGAGCTCCAGGAGGCAGGCCCCGGGGAGGCCGCCGCCTCCCGCTCCTCAGCCTCCGGGGGTCCCTTCCCTGGCGCCGACAGCAAGGGTCGGGCCTGGCCCGAAACCTGGGCTCGGGCCAAGGCCTGCTTCCTCAGCCTTCCGTTTCCAGGGGCCTCTGCCTGGTGGACTCCCCCCGAGGAACTCTGAGTCCAGAGCCACGAGTCCCCCGACCGTCCCGGCGCCAACGGCCCCTTTGGTGACTGCGACACAGCTGTGGAGCGAGAGAGCCAATCGTTCCCCCAGAGAGGCCAAGCCCAGCCCAGGCGCCCCGACCACCCACCAAGGCGGAAGCGGACGCCAGACACCTCCATCTATTCTGCTCGGGCAAAGCTGCCTGGCGCCGGGGCCCCCGGCTGGGCCCCGTCGTCACGGCGCGTTTCGGGGTGGCCGCGACATACCCCGAGCGAGAAAGGGCCCTGGGCCACGCGGAACAAGGCTGTCGCCAGGGTTGCCCAACGCCGGCCAATTCTCACGAGCGTTCTGCCCAAATCGATCCCGATTTGGGCAGAATGCTCGTGAGAATTGGCCGGAAAACGCCCGGCGAACCATCTTCGTGCGCCGCAGGGCCGCCCCCATGGACCTGGCCGGGATCGCGAGGGGTGGCGTCCCGGCACTGCCACTAGGAGCTCCGTGAGGCAGGCTTGGGCGAGGCCGACGCCTCCCGCTCCTCGGACTCCGGTGGTCCCCTACCTGGCGCCGGCAGCTGGGGCCGGGCCAGCCCCAAAAGCCGGGCCCGGGCCCAAGCCTGCTTGCTCAGCCTTCCGTTGCCAGGGGCCTGAACCTGGGGGCCTCCCCACGGGGAACCCTAAGTCCCGCGGCACGAGTCCCCCGACCGTCCAGGCGACAATGGCACCTTTCGCGGCTTCGTCCCAGCCGTGGAGTGAGAGATCAATCCGTTCCCCACAGAGGCCAACCCCCTCCACGGCTGCCCCGGCCTCCGACCACGACGGAGGTGGACGCCCAGCCACAGCGCCTCCATCAACTCTGCTCGAGGAAAAATCCCCGGCGCCGGGGCAGCCGGCCGCGCCCCATCGTCGCGGCTCGTTTTCCGGGTGGCCGCGCCATGCCCCGAGCGAGAAAGGGCCCTGCTCCACGCGGCCCTGGGCGCTGACCAGGGCTGCCCAACGCCGGCCAATTCTCACGAGCGTTCTGCCTAAATCGATCCCTATTTGGGCAGAACGCTCGTGAGAATTGGCCGGAAAACGCCCGGCGAACACACTTCGGGCACCACAGGGCCGCAGGGCCGCCCCCCCGGGGCCCTGTCCGGGATCGCGTGTCGTCGCGTTCCGGCACCGCCAGGAGGAGCTCCGGGAGGTGGGCCCCGGGGAGGCCGACGCCTCCCGCTCCTCAGCCTCCGGGGGTCCCCTCCATGGCGCCGGCCGCTGGGGCCGGGCCAGCCCCGAAAGCCGGGCCCGGGCCCGGTCCTGCTTGCTCAGCCTTCCGTTGCCAGGGGCCTGAGCCTGGGGGCCTCCGCATGGGGAACCCTGAGTCCCGCGCCACGAGTCCCCCCGACCGTCCTGGCGACCACGGCACCTTTCGCGGCTTGGTCCCAGCCGTGGAGTGAGAGATCACTCCGTTCCCCCACAGAGGCCAGCCCCCTCCACGGGCGCCCCGGCCGCCCGCCACGGCGGAGGCGGACGCCCGGCCACGGCGCCTCCATCCACTCTGCTCGGGGAAAACTCCCCAGCGCCGGGGCCGCCGGCCGCGCCCCATCTTCGCGGCTCGTTTTCCGGGTGGCCGCGCCATGCCCCGAGCGAGAAAGGGCCCTGCTCCACGCGGCCCTGGGCGCTGACCAGGGCTGCCCAACGCCGGCATATTCTCACGAGCGTTCTGCCAAAATCGATCCCGATTTGGGCAGAACGCTCGTGAGAATTGGCCGGAAAAAGCCCGGCGAACACACTTCGGGCACCAGAGGGCCGCAGGGCCGCCCCCCCGGGGCCCTGTCCGGGATCGCGTCTCGGCGCGTTCCGGCACCGCCAGGAGGAGCTCCGGGAGGCGGGCCCCGGGGAGGCCGACGCCTCCCGTTCCTCAGCCTCCGGGGGTCCCCTCCCTGGCGCAGGCCGCTGGGGCCGGGCCAGCCCCGAAAGCCGGGCCCGGGCCCGGGCCTGCTTGCTCAGCCTTCCGTTGCCAGGGGCCTGAGCCTGGGGGCCTCCGCATGGGGAACCCTGAGTCCCGCGCCACGAGTCCCCCCGACCGTCCCGGCGACCACGGCACCTTTCGCGGCTTCGTCCCAGCCGTGGAGTGAGAGATCACTCCGTTCCCCCACAGAGGCCAGCCCCCTCCACGGGCGCCCCGGCCGCCCGCCACGGCGGAGGCGGACGCCCGGGACGGCGCCTCCATCCACTCTGCTCGGGGAAAACTCCCCGGCGCCGGGGCCGCCGGCCACGCCCCATCGTCGCGGCTCGTTTTCCGGGTGGCCGCGCCATGCCCCGAGCGAGAAAGGGCCCTGCTCCACGCGGCCCTGGGCGCTGACCAGGGCTGCCCAACGCCGGCCAATTCTCACGAGCGTTCTGCCCAAATCGATCCCGATTTGGGCAGAACGCTCGTGAGAATTGGCCGGAAAACGCCCGGCGAACACACTTCGGGCACCAGAGGGCCGCAGGGCCGCCACCCCGGGGCCCTGTCCGGGATTGCGTGTCGTCGCGTTCCGGCACCGCCAGGAGGAGCTCCGGGAGGCGGGCCCCGGGGAGGCCGACGCCTCCCGCTCCTCAGCCTCCGGGGGTCCCCTCCCTGGCGCCGGCCGCTGGGGCCGGGCCAGCCCCGAAAGCCGGGCCCGGGCCCGGGCCTGCTTGCTCAGCCTTCCGTTGCCAGGGGCCTGAGCCTGGGGGCCTCCGCATGGGGAACCCACAGTCCCGCGCCACGAGTCCCCCCGACCGTCCGGGCGACAACGGCACCTTTCGCGGCTTCGTCCCAGCCGTGGAGTGAGAGATCACTCCGTTCCCCCACAGAGGCCAGGCCCCTCCACGGGCGCCCCGGCCGCCCGCCACGGCGGAGGCGGACGCCCGGCCACGGCGCCTCCATCCACTCTGCTCGGGGAAAACTCCCCGGCGCCGGGGCCGCCGGCCGCGCCCCATCGTCGCGGCTCGTTTTCCGGGTGGCCGCGCCATGCCCCGAGCGAGAAAGGGCCCTGCTCCACGCGGCCCTGGGCGCTGACCAGGGCTGCCCAACGCCGGCCAATTCTCACGAGCGTTCTGCCCAAATCGATCCCGATTTGGGCAGAACGCTCGTGAGAATTGGCCGGAAAACGCCTGGCGAACACACTTCGGGCACCAGAGGGCCGCAGGGCCGCCCCCCCGGGGCCCTGTCCGGGATCGCGTGTCGGCGCGTTCCGGCACCGCCAGGAGGAGCTCCGGGAGGCGGGCCCCGGGGAGGCCGACGCCTCCCGCTCCTCAGCCTCCGGGGGTCCCCTCCCTGGCGCCGGCCGCTGGGGCCGGGCCAGCCCCGAAAGCCGGGCCCGGGCCCGGGCCTGCTTGCTCAGCCTTCCGTTGCCAGGGGCCTGAGCCTTGGGGCCTCCGCATGGGGAACCCTGAGTCCCGCGCCACGAGTCCCCCCGACCGTCCCGGCGACCACGGCACCTTTCGCGGCTTCGTCCCAGCCGTGGAGTGAGAGATCACTCCGTTCCCCCACAGAGGCCAGCCCCCTCCACGGGCGCCCCGGCCGCCCGCCACGGCGGAGGCGGACGCCCGGCCACGGCGCCTCCATCCACTCTGCTCGGGGAAAACTCCCCGGCGCCGGGGCCGCCGGCCGCGCCCCATCGTCGCGGCTCGTTTTCCGGGTGGCCGCGCCATGCCCCGAGCGAGAAAGGGCCCTGCTCCACGCGGCCCTGGGCGCTGACCAGGGCTGCCCAACGCCGGCCAATTCTCACGAGCGTTCTGCCCAAATCGATCCCGATTTGGGCAGAACGCTCGTGAGAATTGGCCGGAAAACGCCCGGCGAACACACTTCGGGCACCAGAGGGCCACAGGGCCGCCCCCCCGGGGCCCTGTCCGGGATCGCGTGTCGGCGCGTTCCGGCACCGCCAGGAGGAGCTCCGGGAGGCGGGCCCCGGGGAGGCCGACGCCTCCCGCTCCTCAGCCTCCGGGGGTCCCCTCCCTGGCGCCGGCCGCTGGGGCCGGGCCAGCCCCGAAAGCCGGGCCCGGGCCCGGGCCTGCTTGCTCAGCCTTCCGTTGCCAGGGGCCTGAGCCTGGGGGCCTCCGCATGGGGAACCCTGAGTCCCGCGCCACGAGTCCCCCCGACCGTCCCGGCGACCACGGCACCTTTCGCGGCTTCGTCCCAGCCGTGGAGTGAGAGATCACTCCGTTCCCCCACAGAGGCCAGCCCCCTCCACGGGCGCCCTGGCCGCCCGCCACGGCGGAGGCGGACGCCCGGCCACGGCGCCTCCATCCACTCTGCTCGGGGAAAACTCCCCGGCGCCGGGGCCGCCGGCCGCGCCCCATCGTCGCGGCTCGTTTTCCGGGTGGCCGCGCCATGCCCCGAGCGAGAAAGGGCCCTGCTCCACGCGGCCCTGGGCGCTGACCAGGGCTGCCCAACGCCGGCCAATTCTCACGAGCGTTCTGCCCAAATCGATCCCGATTTGGGCAGAACGCTCGTGAGAATTGGCCGGAAAACGCCCGGCGAACACACTTCGGGCACCAGAGGGCCGCAGGGCCGCCCCCCCGGGGCCCTGTCCGGGATCGCGTGTCGGCGCGTTCCGGCACCGCCAGGAGGAGCTCCGGGAGGCGGGCCCCGGGGAGGCCGACGCCTCCCGCTCCTCAGCCTCCGGGGGTCCCCTCCCTGGCGCCGGCCGCTGGGGCCGGGCCAGCCCCGAAAGCCGGGCCCGGGCCCGGGCCTGCTTGCTCAGCCTTCCGTTGCCAGGGCCTGAGCCTGGGGGCCTCCGCATGGGGAACCCTGAGTCCCGCGCCACGAGTCCCCCCGACCGTCCCGGCGACCACGGCACCTTTCGCGGCTTCGTCCCAGCCGTGGAGTGAGAGATCACTCCGTTCCCCCACAGAGACCAGCCCCCTCCACGGGCGCCCCGGCCGCCCGCCACGGCGGAGGCCGACGCCCGGCCACGGCGCCTCCATCCACTCTGCTCGGGGAAAACTCCCCGGCGCCGGGGCCGCCGGCCGCGCCCCATCGTCGCGGCTCGTTTTCCGGGTGGCCGCGCCATGCCCCGAGCGAGAAAGTGCCCTGCTCCACGCGGCCCTGGGCGCTGACCAGGGCTGCCCAACGCCGGCCAATTCTCACGAGCACGCTCGTGAGAATTGGCCGGAAAACGCCCGGCGAACACACTTCGGGCACCAGAGGGCCGCAGGGCCGCCCCCCCGGGGCCCTGTCC
Source organism: Meles meles (assembly GCF_922984935.1). NCBI lineage: Eukaryota > Metazoa > Chordata > Mammalia > Carnivora > Mustelidae > Meles > Meles meles. The sequence goes on along the minus strand of NW_025721167.1, from coordinate 292,940 downwards.
GGGATCGCGTGTCGGCGCGTTCCGGCACCGCCAGGAGGAGCTCCGGGAGGCGGGCCCCGGGGAGGCCGACGCCTCCCGCTCCTCAGCCTCCGGGGGTCCCCTCCCTGGCGCCGGCCGCTGGGGCCGGGCCAGCCCCGATAGCCGGGCCCGGGCCCGGGCCTGCTTGCTCAGCCTTCCGTTGCCAGGGGCCTGAGCCTGGGGGCCTCCGCATGGGGAACCATGAGTCCCGCGCCACGAGTCCCCCCGACCGTCCCGGCGACCACGGCACCTTTCGCGGCTTCGTCCCAGCCGTGGAGTGAGAGATCACTCCGTTCCCCCACAAGGCCAGCCCCCTCCAAGGGCGCCCCGGCCGCCCGCCACGGCGGAGGCGGACGCCCGGCCACGGCGCCTCCATCCACTCTGCTCGGGGAAAACTCCCCGGCGCCGGGGCCGCCGGCCGCGCCCCATCGTCGCGGCTCGTTTTCCGGGTGGCCGCGCCATGCCCCGAGCAAGAAAGGGCCCTGCTCCACGCGGCCCTGGGCGCTGACCAGGGCTGCCCAACGCCGGCCAATTCTCACGAGCGTTCTGACCAAATCGATCCCGATTTGGGCAGAACGCTCGTGAGAATTGGCCGGAAAACGCCCGGCGAATTCACTTCGGGCACCACAGGGACGCAGGGCGGCCCCCCCGTTGTCCTGTCCGGGATCGCGTGTCGTCGCCTTCCCGCACGCCGGGAGGAGCATCGGGAGGCGTGCCCCGGGGAGGCCGACGCCTCCCGCACCTCAGCCTCCGGGGTCCCATCCCTGGCGCCGGCAGCTGGGTCGGGCCAGTCCCGAAAGCCGGGCCCGGGCCCGGGCCGGCCTGCACAGCCTTCCGTTGCCAGGGGCCTGAGCCTGGGGGCCTCCCCATGGGGAACACTGAATCCCGCGCCACGAGTCCCCCGACCGTCCCGGCGACAACGGCACCTTTCGCGGCTTTGTCCTAGCTGCCCAGTGAGAGACCAGTCCGTTTCCCCACAGAGGCCAGCCCCCTCCAGGGGCGCCCCGGCCGCCCGCCACGGCGGACGTGGACGCCTGGCCACGGCGCATCCATGCACTCTGCTCGGGGAAAACTCCCCGGCGCTGCGGCTGCCGGCCGCGCCCCAAGTCGCGGCTCGTTTTCCGGGTGGCCGCGACATGCCCCGAGCGAGAATGGGCCCTGCTCCACGCGGAACTGGGCGCTGACCAGGGCTGCCCAACGCCGGCCAATTCTCACGAGCGTTCTGCCCAAATCGATCCCGATTTGGGCAGAACGCTCGTGAGAATTGGCCGGAAAAGGCCGGCGAACACACTTCGGGCACCACAGGGCCGCAGGGCCGCCCCCCCGGGGCCATGTCCGGGATCGCTGGTCGTCGCATTCTACACCGCCGGGAGGAGCTCCGGGAGGCGGGCCCTGGGGAGGCCGACGCCTCCCGCTCCTCATCATGCGGGGGTCCCCTCCCTGGCTCCGGCCGCTGGGGCCGGGCCAGCCCTGAAAGCCGGGCCCGGGCCCGGGCCTGCTTGCCCAGCCTTCTGTTGCCAGGGGCCTGAGCCTGGGGGCCTCCGCATGGGGAACCCTGAGTCCCGCGCCACGAGTCCCCCCGACCGTCCCGGCGACAACGACACCTTTCGCGGCTTCGTCCCAGCCGTGGAGTGAGAGATCACTCCGTTCCCCCACAGAGGCCAGCCCCCTCCACGGGCGCCCCGGCCGCCCGCCACGCCGGAGGCAGACGCCCGGCCACGGCGCCTCCATCCACTCTGCTCAGGGAAAACTCCCTGGCGCCGGGGCCCCCGGGCGCGCCCCATCGTCGCGGCTCTTTTTCCGTGTGGCCGCGACATGCCCCGAGTGAGAAAGGGCCCTGCTCCACGCGGCACTGGGCGCTGACCAGGGCTGCACATCGCCGGCCAATTCTCACGAGCCTTCTGCCCAAATCGATCCCGATTTGGGCAGAACGCTCGTGAGAATTGGCCAGAAAACGCCCGGCGAACCCACTTCGGGCACCAGAGGGCCGCAGGGCGGCCCCCCCGGGGCCCTGTCCGGGATCGCGTGTCGTCGCATTCCGGCACCGCCAGGAGCTCCGGGAGGCGTTCCACGGGGAGGCCGAGGCCTCCCGCTCCTCAGCCTCTGGGGATCCCCTCCCTGGCGCCGGCAGCTGTGGCCAGGCCAGCCCCGAAAGCCGGGCCCGGGCCCGGTCCTGCTTGCTCAGCCTTCCGTTGCCAGGGGCCTGAGCCTGGGGGCCTCCCCATGGGGAACACTGAGTCCCGCGCCACGAGTCCCCCGACCGTCCCGGCGACAACGGCACCTTTCGAGGCTTCGTCCTAGCCGCGGAGTCAGAGACCAGTCCGTTTCCCCACAGAGGCCAGCCCCCTCCAGGGGCGACCCGGCCGCCCACCACGGCAGAGGCGGACCCCCCGCCACGGCACCTCCGTCCACTCTGCTCGGGGAAAACTCCCCGGAGCCGGGGCCGCCGGCCGCGCCCCATCGTCGCGGCTCGTTTTCCGGGTGGCCGCGACATGCCCCGAGCGAGAAAGGGCCCTGCTCCACGCGGAACTGGGCGCTGACCAGGGCTGCCCAACGCCGGCCAATTCTCACGAGCGTTCTGCCCAAATCGATCCCGATTTGGGCAGAACGCTCGTGAGAATTGGCCGTAAAACGCCGGCGAACACACTTCGGGCAACACAGGGCCGCAGGGCGGCCCCCCCCGGGGCCCTGTCCGGGATCGCGTGTCGTCGCGTTCCGGCACCGCCAGGAGGAGCTCCGGGAGGCGTGCCGCGGGGAGGCCGACGCCTCCCGCTCCTCAGCCTCCGGGGGTCCCCTCCCTGGCGCCGGCAGCTGGGGCCGGGCCAGCCCCGAAAGCCGGGCCCGGGCCCGGGCCTGCTTGCTCAGCCTTCCGTTGCCAGGGGCCTGAGCCTGGGGGCCTCCCTATGGGGAACCCTGAGTCCCGCGCCACGAGTCCCCCGACCTTCCCGGCGACAACGGCACCTTTCGCGGCTTCGTCCTAGCCGCGGAGTGAGAGACCAGTCCGTTTCCCCACAGAGGCCAGCCCCCTCCAGGGGCGCCCCGGCCGCCCGCCACGGCGGAGGCGGACGCCCGGCCACGGCGCCTCCATCCACTCTGCTCGGGGAAAACTCCCCGGCGGCGCGGCTGCCAGCCGCGCCCCATCGTCGCGGCTCGTTTTCCGGGTGGCCGCGACATGCCCCGAGCGAGAAAGGGCCCTGCTCCACGCGGAACTGGGCGCTGACCAGGGCTGCCCAACACCGGCCAATTCTCACCAGCGTTCTGCCCAAATCGATCCCGATTTGGGCAGAACGCTCGTGAGAATTGGCCGGAAAACACCCGAGAACACACTTCGGGCACCAGAGGGCCGCAGGGCAGCCCCCCCCCCGAGGCCCTGTCCGGGATCGCGTGTCGTCGCGTTCCAGCACCGCCAGGAGGAGCTCCGGGAGGTGTGCCGCGGGAAGGCAGACGCCTCCCGCTCCTCAGCCTCCGGGGGTCCCCTCTCTGGCGCCGGCAGCTGGGGCCGGGCCAGCCCCGAAAGCCGGGCCCGGGCCCGGGCCTGCTTGCTCAGCCTTCCGTTACCAGGGGCCTGAGCCTGGGGGCCTCCCCATGGGGAACCCTGAGTCCCGCGCCACGAGTCCCCCAAACGTCCGGGCGACAACGGCACCTTTCGCGGCTTCGTCCTAGCCGCGGAGTGAGAGTCCAGTCCGTTTCCCCACAGAGGCCAGCCCCCTCCAGGGGCGCCCAGGCCGCCCGCCACGGCGGAGGCGGACGCCCGGCCACGGCGCCTCCATGCACTCTGCTCGGGGAAAACACCCCGGCGCCGCGGCTGCCGGGCGCGCCCCATCGTCGCGGCTCGTTTTCCGGGTGGCCGCGACATGCCCCGAGCGAGAAAGGGCCCTGCTCCACGCGGAACTGGGCGCTGACCAGGGCTGCCCAACGCCGGCCAATTCTCACGAGCGTTCTGCCCAAATCGATCCCGATTTGGGCAGAACGCTCGTGAGAATTGGCCGGAAAACGCCCGGCGAACACACTTCGGGCACCACAGGGCCGCAGGGCCGCCCCCCCGGGGCCCTGTCCGGGATCGCGTTTCGTCGCGTTCCGGCACCGCCAGGAGGAGCTCCGGGAGGCGTGCCGCGGGGCGGCCGACGCCTCCCGCTCCTCAGCCTCTGGGGGTCCCCTCCCTGGCGCCGGCAGCGGGGGCCGGGCCAGCCCCGAAAGCCGGGCCCGGGCCCGGGCCTGCTTGCTCAGCCTTCCGTTGCCAGGGGCCTGAGCCTGGGGGCCTCCGCATGGGGAACCCTGAGTCCCGCGCCACGAGTCCCCCCGACCGTCCCGGCGACAGCGGCACCTTTCGCGACTTCGTCCCAGCCGCGGAGTGAGAGATCAATCCGTTCCCCCACAGAGGCCAGCCCCCTCCACGGGCGCCCCGGCCGCATGCCACGGCGGGGGCGGACGCCCGGCCACGGCGCCTCCATCAACTCTGCTCGGCGAAAACTCCGTGGCGCCGGGGCCGCTGGCCGCGCCACATCGTCGCAACTCGTTTTCCAGGTGGCCGCGACATTCCCCGAGCGAGAAAGGGCCCTGCTCCACGCAGAACTGGGCGCTGACCAGGGCTGCCCAACGCCGGCCAATTCTCACGAGCGTTCTCCCCAAATCGATCCCAATTTGGGCAGAACGCTCGTGAGAATTGGCCGGAAAATATCCGGCGAACACACTTCGGGCACCACAGGGCCGCAGGGTAGCCCCCCTGCGGCCCTGCCCGGGATCGCGTGTCGTCGCGTTCCGGCACCTCCAGGAGGAGCTCCGTGAGGCTGGTGTGGGCAAGTCGACGCCTCCCGCTCCTCAGACTCTGGTGGTCCCCTCCCTTCGCTGGCAGTTCGGGCCGGGCCAGCCCCGAAAGCCGGGCCCGGTCCAGGCCTGCTTGCTCAGCCTTCCGTTGCCAGGGGCCTGAACCTGCGGGCCTCCCCATGGGGAACCCTGAGTTCGCCGCCACGTGTCCCCCGACCGTCCCGGCCATCGGCCCCTTTCGTGGCTGCGACACAGCTGTGGAGCGACACATCCATTTGTTCCCCTAGAGAGGCCAAGCCCTTCCCGGGCGCCCTGGCCTCCCTCCAATGCGGAGCCGGATGCCCGACCACAGCCCCTCCATCAACTCTGCTCGGAGCAAGCTCCCCGACGCTGAGGCCCCCGGCCGGGCCCCATCGTCTCGGCGCGTTTTCGGGTGGCTGCGACATACCCCGAGCAGAAAGGGTCCTGGACCACGTGGAACAAGGCGGTCCCCATGGTTGTCCAACGCCAGCCAATTTTCATGAGCCCTCTGCCCAAATCGATCCCGATTAGATATGGACCCCCAACTCTATTGTGATATAATCATCGAGAAATCAGGAAAAAATATTCAATGTAACAAAAGACATTCTCCTCAATCAATGGTGCTGGGAAAACTGGACAGCGATATGTAGAAGAATGAAACTCAACCATTCTCTTACACCATACACAATGATAAACTCGAACTCGATAAAGGAGCTCAACGTGAGACAGGATTCTCTCAGAATCCTAGAGGAGTACATAGGCAGTAACCTCTTCGATATCAGCCACAGCAACTTCTTTCAAGATATGTCTCCAAAGGCCAAGGAAAGAAAAGCGAAAATGAACTTTTGGCACTTCATCAAGATCAAAAGCTTCTGCACAGCAAAGGGAACAGTCCACCAATCAAAAGGCAACCCACGGAATGGGAGAAGATATTTGTAAATGACAGTTCAGACAAAAGGTTGATATCCAGGATCTAGAAAGAACTTCTCAAACTCAACACACACAAAACAGATAATCATATCCAAAAATGGGCAGAAGATATGAACAGACACTCCTCCAACGAAGACATACAAATGGCTATCAGACACATGACAAAATGTTCATCATCACTAGCCATCAGGGAGATTCAAATGAAAACGACATTGAGATACCACCTGACACCAGTTAGAAAGGCCACAATTAGCAAGACAGGAAACAACGTGTGTTGGAGAGGATGTGGAGAAAGGGGAACCCTCTTACACTGTTGGTGGGAATGCAAGTTGGTGCAGCCACTTTGGAGAACAGTGTGCAGATGACTCAAGAAATTAAAAATAGAGCTTCCCTATGACCCTGCAATTGCACTGCTGGGTATTTACCCCAAAGATACAGATGGAGTGAAAAGAAGGGCCATCTGTACCCCAATCTTTATAGCAGCAAAGGCCTCGGTCGCCAAACTGTGGAAAGAACCAAGATGCCCTTCAATGGACGAATGGATAAGGAAGATTTGGTCCATATACAAGATGGAGTATTATGCCTCCATCAGAAAGGATGAATACCAACTTTTGTAGCAATATGGACGGGAGTGGAAGAGATTATGCTGAGTGAAATAAGTCAAGCAGAGAGAGTCAATTATCATATGGTTTCACTTATTTGTGGAGCATAACAAAGAACAAGGAGGACATGGGGAGATGGAGAGAAGAAGGAAGTTGTGGGAAATGGGAAGGGGAGGTGAACCATGAGAGACTACGGACTCTGAAAAAGAACCTGAGGGTCTTGAATGGGTGGGGAGTGGGAGGTTGGGAGAACAAGGTGGTGGGAATTAGGGAAGGCACGTGTTGCATGGAGCACTGGGTGTGGTGCAAAAATAAGGAATACTGTTACGCTGAAAAGAAATAATATAGATAGATAGATAGATATTGAAAGTGAAAAAAAAAGGAATGTGCTGAACCTACAGAGCAGAAGAAACCAGAATGCCTCCCTGACGCCACCCCCAATACCGGCGCCCCTGAGGAGCAGGAATGAGGAGTCTCACGGTCCTGCAGACTCACGTCCTCAACTCAGGCATCGGGATTGGTCATCACTGTGCCGGCAGATCCGGGCCGCCATGCCCCTGTGACCTAAACCTAACCCTCGGTTGGGTGTTCAGGCTTCAGTCCCCAGAGGACTGGCTCCCTAGCCCTCCAGACTGGGGACCCCATATTCCCAACGTAGGACTCTGGCTGCCACCCATGATGAAACTTGACCACATGGACCTTTGCAGAACGCTCCTTGCCGGAGAAACCTCCATGACCCCTAAAGCCAACCACATCTTCTGAGCACCCCCACACCACAATTCCTTAGCCTTACAGGCCGCCAGAACAATGCCCTCAGCCCAGCCCTCCAGAGAGCCTGAGTCCGTGCTGGCACATCAGGCCTGCCATTCTCCCAGGACCAAACCCTAAGCCTAGGTTGGGTGTTCAGGTTCTAGAACCCTGACACCCAATTCCACCCATGGGTGGGAGCATCAAACTGATGGCATGACTCAGCTTCTCAACCAGCAGGAGATTCCATTTGGTGCTCTCCAACACCCTCAGAGCCCTAGGAACCGGCCAAGCTGCCCTGAGGCCATTCCCGCCATCTTTGCACCTCCAGGCCAAAAACCCAGGGCCTGAGAAGCCTCCGGAGCCCTGCCCTCAACTCAGCCCTTGAGTGAGCCAATATCTGTGCTGGCAGATCCCACATGCCTTCTCCCTAAGACACAAACTTAACGCTAAGCCTAACCCTAATACTAACTCTAGCCCAGGTTGTGTGTTCAGGCATCCCTCCTCCATAGCCTGGTCCCCCAAACGGCCAGATGGGGGACCCCTGAGCTGCACCCCATAATTGCGCCTGATCCCAGGAGGAAACCCTGCCCTTTAGAAATGTGTTGAACCCGCAGAGCGGGAGAAACCTGCATGCCTCCCAGAGGCCACTGCCACTTCTGGCACACCCAAGGACCAGGAACCAGGACTCTCACAGTGCTACAGACTCACGCCCTCAACTCAGGCATTGGGAAGCATCACCACAGCGCCATCAGATCGGGGCTGCCATGCCCTTACAACCCTACCCTAACCCTAGGTTGGGTGTCAGGCTTCTGTCCCCTGAGGACTGGACCCCTAGCCCTCCAGACTGGGGACCCTGCATTCCCAATGCAGGACTCTGGCTGCCACCCACGATGAAACTGGACCATATGGCCCTGTGCAGTATGCTCCTGGCCACAGAATCCCCCATGCCCCCTAAAGCCACCCACGCCTTCCAAGAAATGCCACACCACAAACCCAGAGCCTGACAGGCCACCAGAGCAATGCCCTCAACTCAGCCCTCCGGAGAACCTGAGCCGCACTGGCAGGCCTGCCATTCTCCCAGGACGAAACCCTAACACTAGGTTGGGTGTTCAGGCATTGGACCCAGAGGCCTGACACCCAATTCCTCCCATGGGTTGAGCATCAGACTGTTGGCAGGACTCAGTTCTCAGCCAGGAGGAGACCTTTTCATTTGGTGTTCTCTCACACCCTCAGAGCAGTAGCAACCAGCCATTCTCCCTTGAGGCCATTCCCACCAGCTTTGCTCCTCCAGGCCAAGAACCCAGGGCCTGAGGAGCCTCCTGAGTCCTGCCCTCAACTCAGCCCTTGGGTGAGCCCGTATCTGTGCTAGCAGATCCTACATGCCCTGTCCCTAAGCCTAACACTAACCATAATACTAAACCTAGCCCAGGTTGTGTGTTCAGGCGTCCATACTCTGACTCCTGGTCCCCAAGGCCCCAGATGGGGGACCCGTGAGCGATACCCCATCATTGAACCTGACACCAGGAGGAAACCATGCTGTTTAGAATTGTGCTGAACCCACAGAGCGGGATAAATTTGAATGTCTCCCTGAGGCCACCCCACTTCCAGCGCCCCGAAGGACCAAGAACCAGGAGTCTCATGGTCCTGCAGACACACGCTCTGAACTCAAGCATTGGGATGGGTCACCACAGCGCCAGCAGATTGGGGCTGCAATGCCCCTACAACCTAACCCTCACAGCAGGACTCACCCTCTCAGCCAGAAGGTGACCTTTCATTTCGTGCTATCTAATGCCCTGAGAATTGTAGAAACTGGCATGCTCCCCTGAGGTGATTTCCAACATCTTTGCCCGTACAGCCCAAAACCCCAGTGCCCGAGGAGCCTCCTGAGTCCCGCCCTCAACTCAGCCCTTGGGTGAGCTGATATCTGTGCTTGCATATCCGACATGCCTTGTCCCTAAGACATAACCTTAACCCTAATCCTAATACTAACCCTAGCCCAGGTTCGTGCTCAGGCATCATCCTCCCACAACTGGTCCTCAAAACCCCAGATAGGGGACCCCTGAGTTGCACCCCATAATTGCACATGATCCCAGCATGAACCGTGCCGTTTAGAAATGGGCTGAAGCCACAGAGCAGGAGAAGCCTGCAAGTCTCCCTGAGGCCAAAGCACTTCTGGACCCTCCCAAGGACTGGGAACCAGAGTCTAAAGGTCCTACAGACATAGCCTCAACTCAGGCATCAGGATGGGTCACCACAGCATCGGCAGATCGGGGTTACCATGCCCCAAAGACTTAACCATAATGCTAGGATGGGTGTTTATGCTTCGATCCACAGAGGCCTCGCTCCCTAGCCGTCCAGACTGGGGACCCTGTATTTGCAATGCTGGACTCCGGCTGCCACCCACAAGGAAAATGGCCCACATGGCCCTGTGCAGTACGCTCCTGGCCGGAGAAACCTCCATGCCCCCTAAAGACACCCACACCTTCCGAGGACCCACACACCACCGCCCAGTGCCTGATGGGCCACCAGAGCAATACCCTCAACTCAGCCCTCCGGAGAGCCTGAGTCCGCACTGGCACCTCAGGCCTGCCATGCTCCCAGGACCAAACCCTAATACCCTAGCTCAGGTGGTCAGGCTCTGGACTCCAGAGGCCTGATACCCAATTCCATCCCAGTGGATAGGATCATCAGACTGATGGCAGGACTCAGCCTCTCAGCCAGGAGAATAAATGAAATAAACCATTTCATTTAGTGCTATCTAACACTCTCAGAGACCTAGAAACCAGCATGCTCCCCTGAGGCCATTCCCACCATCTTTACCTTCTAGGAAAAATACCCAGGGCCTAAGGAGCCTCCTGAGTCCCGCCTTCAACTCAGCCCTTGGGTGAGCCCATATAAGTGTTACCAGATCCAACATGCCTTGTCCCTAAGACATAACCCTAACCCTAATCTTTTTTATTTTTTTTAAGATTTTATTCATTTCTTTGACAGAGACAGATCAGAAGAAGGCACAGAGAGGACGAAGCACGCTCCCTGCGGAGAAGAGAGCCTGATGTGGGTCTCGATCCCAGGACCCTCAGATCATGACCTGAGCGGAAGGCAGAGGCTTTAACCAACTGAGCCACCCAGGCGCCCCACCTTAACACTAATCTTAACACTAACCCTAACCACAAAACCTAACCCTAACCTCTAAACCTAACATAACAACCTCGGAGCAGTAGAAACCATCATGCTCCCCAGAGGCGATTCCCACCTTCTTTGCCCCTCCAGTCCAAAAATCCAGGGCCTGAGGAGACTCCTGAGTCCCGCCCTCAACACAGCCCTTGGGTGAGTCCATATCTGTGCTGGCAGATCTGACATGCCTTGTCCCTAAGACATACGCCTAACCCTAAGCCTAACCCTAAACCTTACCTCTAACCCTATCCCCTAACTCCTAACCCTAACCCCAACCCTAACCCTAACCCCTAACAACTAACCCTAACACTCTCCGAACCTCTATCCCTAACCCTAACCCTCCAGACTGGGGATTCCAAAGTCACAACACAGGACTCTGCCTGCCCTCCAGAAAGAAAGGTGCATGAGCACCTAAACACACCCGCCATTGGAAATGCCCCAGACATAATGCCAGATTCTGCCACAACGCCAGATGCATGTCATCCACTCAGCCCTGAGGGAGCCCGCCTCAACACAGCATATCAGCAGCATATCAGAACTGCCATGCCCCTAGGCCTTAACCCTAACCCTAGGTTGGGTGTACAGTCTTCCGTACCCAGAGACCTAGCCCCCAAACCCGCCAGATTGTGGATGCATGAGACTCACTCTGGCAGTCTGGAGGCTGCCTATGCTGTTACAGTGCCATTTGGAGCTACTTAGACCTCAGAGCAAAAGATAACTTCATGCCCCCCAAGGCAAGCCCCAGCATCTGAGCCCCTCCTGAACACAAACCCAGATTCACACTAGCCACCTATCACCGACCCTCAACTCAGGCCACCGGGGAGTCCGCCTCAGCACTGGCAGATTGGGCCTGTCGCACCCCAAGACCTCAACCTTAGTTTGAGTTTCCAGGCTTCCATCCCAAGAGGCCTAGCCTCCAGGCCCCCTGGATTAAGGACCCCTGAGTGACATTGCAGGACTCCAACAGCCACGCAGGATGAAACCTTGCAGTTTGGAGCTGCTGAATACTCAGAGGGTGAGAAACCTTCAAGCCCCCGTAAAGCTATCCGCACAATTTGCGGCACCCCAGGCCAGAAAGCTGTTTTCTATGAAGCTACCGGACACATGCCCTCAACTCAGCCCTGAGGGGAGCCCATCTCAGCGCCGGCAGATTGGGCCTGCCATGACCCTAGACCCTAACCCTAACCCTAGGTGGGGTATACAGCCTTCCGTGCCCAGAGGCCTGTACCCAAGCCCATCAGACTGGGGATGACTGAGACTCCCGCCAGCACTCCTCCAGCCTCCTAGGGCAAAATGGTGCCATTTGGAACTGTGCAGGAACCTCAGAGCAGGAGAAAGCTGCATGCCCCCCAAGAACACCACTAGCTTCTTTGCCCCCGCAAACACAAACACAGACCTCAAGTCCTGCCTGATTCCCACCCTCCATTCGGCCTATCCAGGAGACCACCTCAATTGCAGCAGATCGGGCCTGCCATGTCCCTAAGACTTAACCCTAACCCTAGTTTGGATTTTCAGGCTTCCATCCCAAGAGGCCTGGCCCCCACGCCCCCCAGATTAAGGACTTCTGAGCAACACCACAGGACACAGCCTGTCACACAAGTGGAAACCTTGTGGTATGGAGCTGCAATGAACCCTCAGATGGGGAGAAACTTTCATGCCACCCTAAAGCCACCCCAATAATCAACAGCCACTCTGGCCATAGAGCTGGATTCCATCCCGCCACCAAATGCATACCCTCAACTCAGCCCATACGGGATCCCGCCTCAGCACTGGCAGATCGGGCCTGCCATTGCCCCTAGGCCCTAACCCTAACACAAGTTTGGGTGTTCAGTCTTCCATTCTGAGGGTCCAGGCAACAAAATCCCCTGGATTAAGGAATCTTGACATACACCTCAGGACTCCGCTTGCCACACAGTAGGAACCTGTGCCTTGGAGTTGTGCTGAACCCTCAGAGGGGGAGAAACTTGCCCCTCTAAAGGCACTCCCATCATCTGCACCCGTCCCCCCGGCCATAAACCAGATTCTGCTGAGCTGCCGGACGCATGCCATAAATTCAGACCCTAGGGCGCCCCACCTCAACATAAGCAGATCGGGCCACCATGCCCCTAGGCCCTTACCAGAACCCCTCTTTAGGTTTTCAGGCTTCCATCCCAGGGGGCCTGCCTCCCATGTCCCCCCAGATTAAGGTCTACTGAGCGCCACCACGGGACTCCACCTGGCACTCATGAGGAAAACTTGTGGTTTAGAGCTGCACTGAACACTCAGACGGGGAGAAACCTGCAAACCCCCGTAATGCCACCCCACCATGAGTCACCCCCATGGCCATAAAACCAGATTCTCCTGCGATGCCAGATCTATGTCCTCAACTCGACCCTTAGGGGAGCCCGCATCAGCACCGGCACATTGGACCTGCCATGCCCTTCGGCCCTAACCATAAACCTAGGTGGGGTGTACAGGCTTTCATGAACAGAGGCCTGTCCCCCAAGCCCGCCAGATTGGGCACCTCCGAGATTCATGCCAGTAGAGACTAAGGATTCCTCAGTGACACCCCAGGACTGCGTCTGCCACACAGGAGGAAACCATGCCATTTGGAGCTCTGCAGAACCCTCAGGGTAGGAGAAACCTGCATGCAACCCTGAGGTCACGCCCACCTTCTGTGGCATCCCTGGACACAAACTCTGAGTCTGACATGCCACCTGATACCCACCCTGAAGTCAGCCCACCAGGGAGCCCACCTCAGCAGTAGCAGATTGAGCATGCCATGCCCCTACGCCCTTACCGTAGCTCTAGTTTCTGATTTCGGGCTTCCATCCCAAGAGGCCTGGCCCCCAAACTCCCCAGATTCAGGACCCCCCTGTAACAAGGCAGAAACCTGAATGCCATGCAGGGGGAAGCCATGACATTTGGAGCTCCAAAGTTTCCTCAGAGAGGGAGAAACCAGCATGCCCCTCTAAAGCCACCCCCACGATCAGCCGTCCCTCTGGCCAGAAACCCTGACTCTTCTGCATTGCAGGATGCATTTCCTCAACTCAATTCTGAGGGTATCTCACCTCTGTGTCGGCTGATCAGGCCTGTCCTGCCCAGCCCATTACCCTTAACCCTATGTTGCATTTTCAGGCTTCCTTCCCCAGGGGCCTATCCACCAAGCCCTCTAGATTGGTAAACTTGGAGCCACACTGTAGGAGTCCCCCTGCCACCCAGCAGGAAACTTGTCCCTTTGGAGCTGTGCAGAACCCTCAGAGCCAGAGAAACCTGCATGACCCCATTAGGACTCCCCCACATTCTGCAGCCCCCTGGCCACAAGCCCAGAGCCTGATTCACCACCTGACCCCCATTCTCAACTCAGCTCCTTGGGGAACTCACCTCAACACCAGCAGTTCGGGCCTGCCACTCCACTAGCTCAGCTCTGCTCATGGACACCACCAGCTCTAGGCAGACCTAGAACTCCCCTGTCTGCGGCAAAGCTCTGGGATCCCCCCTCCTTCTTCCCAATTTACACTGGCCCAGGCATTCATGAGAAAGGGGAAGGCTACCTCTTGAATGCTTAATACCTCCTTTCCTCTTCAGCCCTATTTCTCTCCACTTACCTTTGCACCTGGGCAAACTGAAAGTAACATATCAATGGAACATGTACATGCTCTGAGATCTAAATCTTTCATGGCAACTTTCTGAGGGCTCCTTATGCAATAGGAAACTAGTGTATCCTGCCAGAGAGTGTTTCATAATGAACAGCTACAGAACAGGAGAGCAAAAGTCATTCCAGTTTTACCTCAGTCTTCATGAAGTAGAACATGGTCTTCTTTTCTTCATTGACTTCAATTCCAATTCGTTTCCATGCAATGTTCATTCCTCTCCTTCAGGGGTAGGATTTTGTGATTCCTCACCTGCATAGAACACCCAGAGCTCATCACAACAAGTACTCTCCCTAATAGCTGTCACCCACTTAACCCTTCGCCCCACACCCCTGCCCCCTAGCAACCCTCGATTTTGCTCTAGGTTAGAGTCTGTTTCCTCATTGGCCTTTCTCTCCTCACTATGTTCATCTGTTTTCTTTCTGAAATTCCATAGAGGTCAAGATATAGGCTATTGGTCTTTTCTGACTGATTTTACTTAGCTAAATCCACTGTAGATCCATCCACATCCTTGCAGATGGTAAGATTTCATCCTTTTTGAACCTGGATCCTATTCCATTAAGAAGATGTGGGAGAATGAATACACACACACACACACACACACACACACACACATATGATATATACGAGTGATATATATATATCACTCATCAGTGAATGGACATTTGGTCTCCCTCCATTGTTTTACAATGGTTGAAAATGCTGCTGTAAATATCACGGTGCTTATACCCCACTGAATGTGCATTTTTGTCCCCTTTAGGGAAATAACTAGGAGGGCAATTGCTGGATCCTACTGTTGTTCAGTTCTTAGCTTTTGGAGGACACACTGTATTCTTTCCAAGAGTGGCTGCAACAACACGCATGCCCACCAACAATGTAGGAGGGTTCCGGTTTTGGGTTTGTGTTTTTTTTTTTTTTTAGATTTTATTTATTTATTTGACAGAGGTCACAAGTAGGCAGAGAGGCAGGCAGAGAGAGAGGACGAAGCAGACTCCCCGCTGAGCAGAGAGCCCAATGCGGGGCTCAATCTCAGGACCCTGAGACCATGACCTGAGCCGAAGGCAGTGGCTTAACCCACTGAGCCACACAGGTGCCCCCGAGGGTTCCACTTTAAACAGAACATTCCCTGCCAGCAATTTCCTAAGGAGGAAATATAAAACCTGTGGGAAAACCTGACTCACTGAGCATCAGGAAAGCAGCCACAGAAATTCAGCCCAGGGTTCCTGACACCAAGTCCCTTGAAGCCACCAGAGTGCCTTTATCCAGGGAAATTCCCAAAGACTCTCCTTCTGACTTCACTACCCATGAAACTGCAGAGAAAATACAGCATGTCCAACCATATATAGCCGTTTGAGTGAACCTAGGAAGACAAGCATCCCTTTTAAATTGTCCAAGACTCCTTGGAATCATTTTGAATTTTCCCTCTGCCCTCATTGGAACTCTTTGGATTCAAAGACGAATCCATTAGGATACATCACCTTGGACAAAGAAGAAGCCATCATCCAAGTCTCTATCTGACCACAAGCAGCCACCTCACTCTAGATGCCAGCCGTTCCACCAGAGCCTAGGCCCAGTGGAGTAAACACTGTTCGATGAAGGAATACTTTCTATGTTCAAAAGGCACACCAAGTCAATCTCACCTTCCCTTTCGAATCCAAGGGATTTCCTAGGAAAGAGATGTTCCAAATACCTTTGTAAGCCAGAAATAAACAGAGAAAATGAGATCCCTGCCAGGTGCTCCCTGCAGAGAAACTCAGGAGCTCTGGCACCCGCACGAGATTGCTTACAGCTGGTTCAGTGTGCCATTTGTGAGCTCCACTGGAGACAAGAGAAAAGCCCAGGAAATTTGGGGTGAAAGGGAATTTTTACCTGCCATCCTGGCATGGATGTGGCATTGTGACCCACAGGCCTGCTGTTTCTCTGAACACTGACGTCCTGGGACAAGCTGCATGACTGACTCAGACGCTGACTTCCAAACTTCAGGTCTCATGGAGCCAGAGTTAAGAAGGGTTGTCAGGTGCAGATAAGCAGGTGTCTCCCACCTAAAGCCTGCACACCTGCTCTGATTCCTGGGAGAAGGAGAGACACAGGCTTGTTTCTTTCTTTCTTTCTTTTTTTTTTTTTAATGAGAGGATCAGCAATTTTTTTTTATTTGTTTATTTGACAGACAGAGATCACAGATAGGCAGAGAGGCAGCCAGAGAGAGAGGAAGGGAAGCAGGCTCCCTGCTGAGCAGAAAGCCTGATGCGGGGCTCGATCCCAGGACCTTGGGATCATGACCTGAGCCGAAGGCAGAGGCCTTAACCCACTGAGCCACCCAGGCGCCCCCACAGGCTTGTTTCTTAACTGGTCATTCACTTCCCTCTCAAGCTGGTCAATGCCCTTGTCCTTTTTGGAGAAACAAACATACTTTTCCAAACAAACACTCAGCTCCTCGGTTCCAAATGCACCATGAGTCGGGTTTGGTTCCCCTGGCTCCAGAGCCCAACTGGGAGGACCCTCCTGAACCATCCTGACAGCACATTACCAGCAAACCTGGGGATAGAGGGCACAATGCTGAGTGGGGGACAGGCTCCATCAATTCTTACCACCACCCTTGAGCCTGGAGAAACAGAGACTATACAGCTCACCACTCCGTCCTGTAAAAATAAGCTGTAGTGCCTCACGTTTCAGGGTCTCTCACCGGGCACCTCCGCCCTGCCTTCAGAGCCAGCAAGCTGCACTGACTCCTCTTCAGGTGTGTTTCCCATGGCAGCTCGCCGCTGCCTCCAGTGGTGGCAAGCAGCATCGCCATGCCTTCCAGGGTATCTCACACCACGGCTCACCACTCCCTCCAGTGGAGTGAACTGGCACTGCCGGGCCTTCCATAGACTCATTTTTTTTTTTATTTGTTTATTTACAGCATAACAGTGTTCATTGTTTTGGCATCACACCCAGTGCTCCATGCAGTACGTGCCCTCCCTATTAACCACCACCTGATTCCTCAAACTCCCACCCCACCCTGCCCCTCCAAAACCCTCTGGTTGTTTTTCAGAGTCCATAGTCTCTCATGGTTCATCTCCCCTTCCAGTTTCTCTCAACTCCCTCTCCTCTCCATCTCCCTATGTCCTCCGTGTTATTTGCTATGCTCCACAATTAAGTGAGACCATATGATACATGACTCTCTCTCTGCTTGACTTATTTCGCTCAGCATAATCTCTTCCAGTCCCGTCCATGTTGCTACAAAAGTTGGGTATTCATCCTTTCTGATGGAGGCATAATACTCCATTGCGTATATGTACCACATCTTCCTTATCCATTCATCCGTTGAAGGGCATCTTGGTTCTTTCCACAGTTTGGTGAGCATAGCCATTGCTACAATAAACATTGGGGTACAGATGGCCCTTCTTTTCACTACATCTGTATCTTTGGGGTAAATACCCAGCAGTGCAATTGCAGGGTCATAGGGAAGCTCTAGTCTTAATTTCTTGAGGAATCTCCACACTGTTCTCCAAAGTGGCTGCACCAACTTGCATTCCCACCAACAGTGTAAGAGGGTTCCCCTTTCTCCACATCCTCTCCAACAATCGTTGTTTCCTGTCTTGCTCATTTTGGCCATTCTAACTGGTGTCAGGTGGTATCTCAATGTGGCTTTAATTTGAATCTCCCTGATGGCTAGTGATGATGAACATTTTTTCATGTGTCTGATAGCCATTCGTAGGTCTTCGTTGGAGAAGTGTCTGTTCATATCTTCTGCCCATTTTTGGATATGATTATCTGTTTTGTGTGTGTTGAGTTTGAGAAGTTCTTTCTAGATCCTGGATATCAACCTTTTGTCTGAACTGTCATTTGCAAATATCTTCTCCCATTCCGTGGGTTGCCTTTTTGTTTGGTGGACTGTTTCCTTTGCTGTGCAGAAGCTTTTGATCTTGATGAAGTGCCAAAAGTTTATTTTCGCTTTTGTTTCCTTGGCCTTTGGAGACATATCTTGAAAGAAGTTGCTGTGGCTGATATCGAAGAGGTTACTGCCTATGTTCTCCTCTCGGATTCTGATGGATTCCTGTCTCATGATGAGGTCTTTTATCCATTTCGAGTGTAAGAGAATGGTTGATTTTCATTATTCTACATATAGCTGTCCAGTTTTCCCAGCACCATTGATTGAAGAGACTGTCTTTTTTTCCATTGAATATTTTTTCCTGTTTTGTCGAAGATTATTTCACCGTGGAGTTGAGGGTCCATATCTGGGCTCTCCACTCTGTTCCACTGGTCTATGTGTCTGTTTTTATGCCAGGACCACGCTGTCTTGGTGATTGCAGCTTTGTAGTAAAGCTTGAAATCGGGTAACGTGATGCCGCCAGTTTTGTTTTTGTTTTTCAACATTGCCTTAGCAATTTGGGGTCTCTTCTGATTCCATACAAATTTTAGGATTATTGGCTCCAGCTCTTTGAAAACTACCGGTGGAATTTTGATCGGAATGGCATTAAAAGCATAGATTGCTCTAGGCAGTATAAACATTTTCACAATGTTTATTCTTCCAATCCAAGAGCATGGAATTGTCTTCCATCTTTTTGGGTCTTCTTCAATTTCTTTCATGAGTGTTCTGTAGTTCCTCGAGTAGAGTTCCTTTACCTCTTTGGTTAGGTTTATTCCCAGGTATCTTATGGTTCTTGGTGCTCTAGTAAATGGAATCGATTCTCTAATTTCCCTTTCTGTATTTTCATTGTTAGTGTATAAGAAAGCCACTGATTTCTGTACATTGACTTTGTATCCTGCCACGTTACTGAATTGCTGTATGAGTCTAGTAGTTTGGGGGTGGAGTCTTTGGGGTTTTCCATATAAAAAATCATGTCATCTGCGAAGAGAGAGAGTTTGACTTCTTCCTTGCCAATTTGGATACCTTTTATTTCTCTTTGTTGTCTGATTGCCGTTGCTAGGACTTCTAATACTATGTTGAACAAGAGTGGTGAGAGTGGGCATCCAAGCCCATTAGAATAACGTCAGACCTTTTCACAGAGACCAGGCAAGCCAGGAAGGGCTGGCAAAATATATTCAGAGTACTAAATGAGAAGAACATGCAACCAAGAATACTCTATCCAGCAAGACTGACATTTAAAATGGATGGAGAGATAAAGAGTTTCCAAGACCGGCAAGGCTTAAAAGACTATGCAACCACCAAGCCGACACTGCAGGAAATATTAAGGGGGGTCCTATAAAAGAGAAAAAATCCTAAGAATATCATTGAACAGAAATATAGAAACAATCTACAGACAGAAAGACTTCAAAGGCAACATGACATGAATCAAAACCTATCTCTCAATAATCACTCTCAATGTGAATGGCCTAAATGCGCCCATAAAACGACACAGGGTTGCAGATTGGATAAAACGACAGGACCCATCCATATGTTGTCTACAAGAGACCCATTTTGAACCTAAGGATACACCCAGACTGAAAGTGAACGGATGGAGAAGCATCTTTCATGACAATGGGCCTCAAAAGAAGGCCGGGGTAGAGATTCTCATATCAGATAAATTAGATTTTAAACTAAAGACTGTAGTCAGAGATACAGAAGGACACTCCATAATTCTTAAAGGGACTATCCGCCAAGATGATCTAACCATTGTGAATATCTATGCCCCCAATATGGGAGCACCCAATTCCATAAGAAAACTATTAATCGTGCTCGCTTTGGCAGCACATATACTAAAATTGGAAAACTATTAATCAAGATAAAGAGTCATATTGATATGAATACAATAATAGTAGGAGATCTTCATACGCCTCTCTCAAAAATAGACAGATCATCGAAGCAGAAAATTAAAAAAGAAATAAGAGCATTGAATGAAACATTGGACCAGATGGACCTCATAGACATATACAGAACATTCCACCCTAAAACAACAGAATGCCCATTCTTCTCAAGTGCACATGGAACCTCCTCCAGAATAGACCACATACTGCGTCATAAGGATTGAGGATGCCTGATACTCATGCTGGGAATCTGCCTGCCACGCAGGGCACCGCTGTGCTGTTTGGAGCTGCGCTGAACCCTCAGAGCTGGAGAAACTTCCATGCACCCCTGAAGTCACCCCCAGGTTATGCGAACGTCTGGACACACACCTAGAGGCTAAGACCCCGTCTGACACCCGAGCTCAACTCAGCGCACCAGGGCACCTGCCTCTGCACTGGCATATCAGGTCTACCATGGCCCTAGGCCTTAACCCTATCCCTAATTTTGGTTTTCAGGTATCATCCCCAAGAGTCCTGACCCCAAGACCCCAAGATTAAAGAATCCTGAGTGACACCTCAGGACTCTGTCCACCATGCAGGAGGAAACCATGCTGTTTGGAGCTGTGTCGAATCCTCAGAGCGGGAGAAACCTGCACGGTTCACCCGAGGCTATCCCCCACCCTCTGCGCACTATTGGGCCACAAATGTGGAGGCTGGCACTCAGCCTGCCTACCACCCAGGAGGAAACCGTGCCATTTGAAACTGAGTAGAACACTCAGAGTGGGAGAAACTGCATGCCTCCCTGAGCACAACCCCCTCCTTCAGCGGTCCCCTGACCACAAACCTGGACCCTCTCATGCCACCGGACCTCTGCCCTCAATTCATCCCCCTGGGATCCCTTCTCAGTGCCAGCAAATTGGGCCTGCCATGCCCCTGACCCTAACCTTAAGCCTAGGTTGCTTTTTCAGTCTTCATCCCCAGAGGCTGGTCCCCCAATTCCTCCATATTTGGACCCCTGAGCCACAACCCAGTGCTCTGTCTGCCACCCGGGAGGAAACCGTTCTGTTTGGAGCTGCACAGAACCATCGGAATGGGAGAAATCTTCATGCTCCCTGAAGCCACCTCCACCTTCGGCCACCCCCCAGGCACAAACCCAGATCGTAATGCACCACCTGACCATGGCCCTCAACTCAGTACCCCAGACATCTAGCCTCAGCACCAGCAGATCAGGCCAGCCATGCCCCTGTGCTCTTTTCCAAGCCCTAGGTTGTGTTTTCAGTCTTCTGTCCTCTGATGATTGACACCAAAGCTCCGCTGATGGGTTACACCTGAACTATACCAGAATATTTCTTGGCCCCCTGAGGCTATCCCACTTTCAGCACCCCCCGTTCACACCTGGATCTTAACACTCACACTGACCCACGTCCTCAACTCTGCTCCCCAGGTCACTCCTCTCAGGGTGGCCTATTGAGACTGACATGACCCTCAGCCCTAACCAAAACTTAGGTACATTTTCTGTCTTGTGTCCCAAGAATACAGGTACCAAAGCCCCACATATGTGGGACCCCTGAGAAATGCCAGAGGACTCTGTCTTCAACCCAGAAGGAAACAGTAGAATTGGAACTCTGCCAAGGACTGAGAGCAGGAGAAATCTGCCTTTCCCCCCAGGGCCACCAACCCGGAGCCTGACTCAGACTGGCCCATGTTCTCTACTCAGTCCCCGTGAGAGCTCTGCACAGCACCAGCAAATCAGGCCTGTCATGTTGCTGGGACCTAGCCCTAACCCTACGTTGGGGTTTCATGCTCTGTCCCCAGAGGACTGGCACCCAAGTCCCACGGATGGGGACCCCTGAGCAATATTTGAGATCTCTGCCTGCCACCCAGAAGGAAACCATACCATTTGGGACTCTGCAAAGGATTCTGAGCAGGAGAAATCTGCCACGCACCACTGAGTTCACCCAGAGTCAGCAGCTGGACACAAACCTGAACCTGACATTTACTCTATCCATCCCTCTGTACTCAGCCCTCTGGATAGCTTCCCACACCACCATCAGATTGGGCCTGACATGCTCCTAACACCTAACTGAAGCTTAGTTTGTGTTCTGAGCATTCAATTCTTAGGGGTCTGGCTCCCTACCCCACAGACTGGGGTCACCTTAGCCATACCACAGGACTCATCCTAACACACAGGAGGAAAGCGTGCCATGTAGACCTCTAGAAAGTATTCAAAGCAGGATAAAATGCCTGCCCATCTGAGCCTATACCAGCAAACCCCCAATTTCAGTGGCCTCTAGGTCACAAACCCTGTGCCTGACCAGAACCAGAACACTCATCCTTAATTCCAGCCTCTAGGAACCACACACACTGTCAGCTGTTTGGGCCTGCAATGTCCTTTGGCCCTAACTCTATCCCTAGCTTGGGTTCTCATGTCTCCGTCCCCTAAGGGTGGGCTCCAAAGCCCTAGGATTTGGGGATGCCTGAGCAATACCACAGGACTCAGCCTCACACTCAGATGGAAATCTTTCCATAATGGACTCCAGTAAGTATATAGGTCAGTATAAATATGAAGGCCCATCTGTTTCCATCCCAGTGAACTCCCACATTCAAGGGCTCATGGATTGAAACCCTGAGCCGGACACTCACCCTGACCCATGTCCTCAACTCAGCCCTCCAGGACGCTCACCACACGGTTGGCAATTCAGACCTTCCATTTTCCTAGGTCCTAACCCTAACCCTATTTGGAGTTCTGAGAGGTCCATCTGTAGAGGCCTGGATCCCAAGCCCCGGGTATTGGGAACACTTTAGCAAAACCAGAGGATCAGCCCGCCACACAAAAGGAAACTCCTTTTTTTACTCCAGACTGGATTCAGAGCATGAGACATCTGAATGCAAACCTGAGACAATGTCAGTGAACCTACACTTCCATCCACCCTCTGAAGACAATCCCTGAGCTTGATACACACCCTAAATCTCCATTGTATCTCAGACCTTGTGAAAATCTCCACAGTTCTGGCTGATTGTATCTTCTAGGCTTCTGGGCCTTAATCCAACGGAAGGTCTAGACATGGGTGAAAATATGAACAGATATTTCTCCAATGATGACACGCATGTGACCAACAGATATATACATAAATGTTCTATATCACATGGCTTCTGGGAAATGCAAATCTAAACCACATTGAGGTGTCCTATCACACCAGGCAGAATGTCTAAAGTTAACAGGACATGAAACCACAAATATTGGTGAGGATGCAGAGAATGGAGAACCCTCCTACACTCCTGGTTGGAATGCAGACTGTTATATCCACTCTGGAAAACAGTACGGGGTTTCCTCAAGAAGTTAAAAGTAAAGTTACCCTAAAACACAGCAATTTCACTACAGGGCTTTTACCACAAAAATAGAGATGTAGGGGAAAGAACTGGCACCTGCACCCCAGTGTTCATCGCAACAATATCCACTCTAGATAAACTATGGAAAGAACCCAGATATCTATGGACAGAGGAATGGATAAAGAAGATGTGGTTCATATATTCAATGGAATATTCCTCAGCCATCAGAAAGGATGAATACTTACCATCACATCAACCTGGATGGGTCTGGAAGATATTATGCTGAGTAAAATATGTCCATGAAAGAAACACAATTATCATAGGGTTTCACTCATATGTGAAATATCAGAAACAGGGCAGAGAACCGTAGGCAAAGGAAGGGGAAACAGAATGGAAGTCATCAGAGATGGGGAAAAAACCATGATAGACTCTTAACTATAGCAACCAACTGAGGGTTGCTGGATGGGGGGTGGGGGGGTAACTGGGGTGATGGGCATTAAGGAGGGCACGTGATGCAATACACATCTGATATATTATTTAACACTACATCTGAAAATAATGATGTATGATAAGTTGGCTCATTGAATTCAAATAAAAAATGAAAGAACTCAAATAAACTACCCTAACAATTTGTATGGAATCACAAAAGATACTGAACAACCAGCACAATGTTATGAAGAAAAACAAAGCTGGAGGCGTCACAATTTCATATTTCAAATTATACTACAAAGCTGCGTTCATCCTCACAGTATGGGACTGGCAAAAAAAAAAAAAATACACACAGTGACCAAGGAAACGGAATAGAAGCTCAGACATCAGCCCACAATCTCGTGCCCAATTAATCTTCTGCAAAACAGGCAAAACTATTAAAAGGGAAAAGGACAGTTTCTACAACAAATGGTGTTGGGAAAACTGAACAGCTATGCACAAAACAATGAAATTAGACTGCTTTCTTACACCATATGGACAAATAAACTCAAAACAGTTTCAAGACCTCAATGTGAGACCTTAAATCATAAAAATCCTACAAGAGGGCACAGACAGTAACTTCTCTGACATGAACCATACATTTAATAGACATGCCTCCTAAGGCAAAGGAAACAAAAGCAAAAATAAACTACTAGAGCTCCATCAATATAAAAACTTACCGCACAGCAGAACAGCAATGAAAATGTAATAAATAGAATACAACGTACTTAATAGGAGAAGATGTTTGCAAATATCATGTGCAATAAAGGGGTAGTGTCCAAAATATGTAGAACTGATACAACGCAACAACCAAAAAACAAAAAATCCAATTAAAAAATAGACAGAAGGGGCGCCTGGGTGGCTCAGTGGATTAAGCCGCTGCCTTTGGCTCAGGTCATGATCTCAGGGTCCTGGGATCGAGCCCCGCATCGGGCTCTCTGCTCTGCAGGGAGCCTGCTTCCTCCTCTCTCTCTGCCTGCCTCTCTGCCTACTTGTGATCTTTCTCTCTGTCAAATAAATAAATAAAATCTTTAAAAAAAAATAGACAGAAGACATGAACAGACATTGCTCCAAAGAAGACATACAGATGGCCAACAGTCACGTGAGAAGATGTTCACATCAGCCATCAACAGGAAAATCCAAATGAAAAGGTCCATGAGATATTACCTCATACTATCAGAATGGCTAACAGCACCAGCACAAGAAAAGAAATGTTGGGAGGATGTGGGTAAAAGGGAACCCTCTTGCACTGTGGTGGGAATGCTAGCTGCGGCAGACCCTGTGGAAAACAGTATCACTGTTCCTCAAAACGTTAAATATTAGAACTACCTTATAATCCAGCAATCACACTACCGGGTGATTACCCGACGAATATGAGAACAGTAAATCAAAAGGATACATGTGCCCCTATGTTTCATGCAACATTAATTAAAATATTACAATATGGAAACAATCCAAGTATTTCTTGAAAACATGATAAATGAGATGATAAGTGTACACACACACACAGACACACACACACACAGTGCGAAATTACTCAGCCATAAAAAATGAAATCTTGCCATTTGCAGACACATGGATGGAGCTAGAGAATACTATCCTAAGTGAAATCAGTCAGTCAGAGAAAGACAAAGGCCTTTGGATGTCACTCTTCCATGGAATTTAGGAAACAAACATACATAAATAAAGGAGAAAGAAGATACAAAACAAAAACCGACTCTGTGGTTACCAGAGTGGAAGTGGATGGAGGGATGAGTGATATAGATGACGGGGT
Organism: Meles meles; assembly: GCF_922984935.1. Taxonomy (NCBI): domain Eukaryota; kingdom Metazoa; phylum Chordata; class Mammalia; order Carnivora; family Mustelidae; genus Meles; species Meles meles. The sequence goes on along the minus strand of NW_025721167.1, from coordinate 267,768 downwards.
CTAAGAGTACAATTTTCTTTTTTTTTTATTTGTTTATTTTCAGCATAACAGTGTTCACTGTTTTTGCACCACACCCAGTGCTCCATGCAGTACGTGCCCTCCCTATTACCCACCACCTGGTTCCCCAACCTCCCAACCCCCGCCCTTCCAAAACACTCAGGTTGTTTTTCAGAGTCCATAGTCTCTCATGGTTCATCTCCCCTTCCAGGTTCCCTCAACTCCCTCTCCTCTCCATCTCCCCATGTCCTCCGTGTTCTTTGTTATGCTCCACAAATAAGGGAGACCATATGATATTTGACTCTCTCTGCTTGACTTATTTCACTCAGCATAATCTCTTCCACTCCCGTCCATGTTGCTACAAAAGTTGGGTATTCATCCTTTCTGATGGAGCCATAATACTCCATTGTGTATATGTACGACATCTTCCTTATCCATTCATCCGTTGAAGGGCATCTTGGTTCTTTCCACAGTTTGGTGGCCATTGCTGCAATAAACATTGGGGTACAGATGGCTCTTCTTTTCACTCCATCTGTATCTTTGGGGTAAATACCCATCAGTGTAATTGCAGGGTCATAGGGAAGCTCTATTTTTAATTTCTTGAGTCATCTGCACACTGTTCTCCAAAGTGGCTGCACTAAATGGCAGTCTCACCAACAGTGTAACAGGGTTCCCCTTTCTCGACATCCTCTCCAACAAACGTTATTTCCTGTCTCCCTAATTTTGGACATTCTAACTGGTGTCAGGTGGTATCTCAATGTAGTTTTAATTAGAATCTCCCTGATGGCGAGGCAGACGCCTCCCTCTCCACAGATTCTGGGGGTCTCACCTTGGCGGTCGCAGCTGGGGTCGGGCCTGCCACGAAATCCGGGCCCGGACCCAGACCTGCTTCTTCAGCCTTCCATTCCCAGGGGCCTGTACCTAGGGCCTCACACCGGGAATCCTGAGTCCCGGGCCACAAGTCCGCCACAGTCCCAGAGACAATGGTGCCTTTCGCGGCTGCGTCCCAGCCGAGGAGTGAGAGATCAATTTGTTCCCCCCCAGAGGCCAGACCCCTCCACGGGCGCCCCCGGGGCCTAACACGGCGAAGGCGGACGCCCTGCCACAGCCCCTCCATCAACTCTGCTCGGAGAAAACTCCCCGGCGCCGGGACCGCCGACCTCGCCCCATCGTCACGGCTCGTTTTCCGGGTGGCCGCGACATGCCCCGAGAGAGAAAGGGCCCTGGTCCACACGGAACTGGGCGGTCACCATGGCTAACGAAAGCCGGCCAATTCTCACGAGCGTTCTGCCCAAATCGGGATCGATTTGGGTAGAACGCTCGTGAGAATTGGCCGGAAAACAGGCGGCAAACACACTTAGGGCACGACAGGGCCACAGGGCCGCCCCCCTGGGCCCTGCCCGGGATCGCGTGTCGTCGCGTACCGGCACCCGCCAGGAAGAGCTCCAGGAGGCAGGCCCCGGGGAGGCCGCCGCCTCCCGCTCCTCAGCCTCCGGGGGTCCCTTCCCTGGCGCCGACAGCAAGGGTCGGGCCTGGCCCGAAACCTGGGCTCGGGCCAAGGCCTGCTTCCTCAGCCTTCCGTTTCCAGGGGCCTCTGCCTGGTGGACTCCCCCCGAGGAACTCTGAGTCCAGAGCCACGAGTCCCCCGACCGTCCCGGCGCCAACGGCCCCTTTGGTGACTGCGACACAGCTGTGGAGCGAGAGAGCCAATCGTTCCCCCAGAGAGGCCAAGCCCAGCCCAGGCGCCCCGACCACCCACCAAGGCGGAAGCGGACGCCAGACACCTCCATCTATTCTGCTCGGGCAAAGCTGCCTGGCGCCGGGGTCCCCGGCCGGGCCCCGTCGTCACGGCGCGTTTCGGGGTGGCCGCGACATACCCCGAGCGAGAAAGGGCCCTGGGCCACGCGGAACAAGGCGGTCGCCAGGGTTGCCCAACGCCGGCCAATTCTCACGAGCGTTCTGCCCAAATCGATCCCGATTTGGGCAGAATGCTCGTGAGAATTGGCCGGAAAACGCCCGGCGAACCATCTTCGTGCGCCGCAGGGCCGCCCCCATGGACCTGGCCGGGATCGCGAGGGGTGGCGTCCCGGCACTGCCACTAGGAGCTCCGTGAGGCAGGCTTGGGCGAGGCCGACGCCTCCCGCTCCTCGGACTCCGGTGGTCCCCTACCTGGCGCCGGCCGCTGGGGCCGGGCCAGCCCCAAAAGCCGGGCCCGGGCCCAAGCCTGCTTGCTCAGCCTTCCGTTGCCAGGGGCCTGAACCTGGGGGCCTCCCCACGGGGAACCCTAAGTCCCGCGGCACGAGTCCCCCGACCGTCCAGGCGACAATGGCACCTTTCGTGGCTTCGTCCCAGCCGTGGAGTGAGAGATCAATCCGTTCCCCACAGAGGCCAACCCCCTCCACGGCTGCCCCGGCCTCCGACCACGACGGAGGTGGACGCCCAGCCACAGCGCCTCCATCAACTCTGCTCGAGGAAAAATCCCCGGCGCCGGGGCAGCCGGCCGCGCCCCATCGTCGCGGCTCGTTTTCCGGGTGGCCGCGCCATGCCCCGAGCGAGAAAGGGCCCTGCTCCACGCGGCCCTGGGCGCTGACCAGGGCTGCCCAACGCCGGCCAATTCTCACGAGCGTTCTGCCTAAATCGATCCCTATTTGGGCAGAACGCTCGTGAGAATTGGCCGGAAAACGCCCGGCGAACACACTTCGGGCACCAGAGGGCCGCAGGGCCGCCCCCCCGGGGCCCTGTCCGGGATCGCGTGTCGGCTCGTTCCGGCACCGCCAGGAGGAGCTCCGGGAGGCGGGCCCCAGGGAGGCCGACGCCTCCCGCTCCTCAGCCTCCGGGGGTCCCCTCCCTGGCGCCGGCCGCTGGGGCCGGGCCAGCCCCGAAAGCCAGGCCCGGGCCCGGGCCTGCTTGCTCAGCCTTCCGTTGCCAGGGGCCTGAGCCTGGGGGCCTCCGCATGGGGAACCCTCAGTCCCGCGCCACGAGCCCCCCGACCGTCCGGGCGACCACGGCACCTTTCGCGGCTTCGTCCCAGCTGTGGAGTGAGAGATCACTCCGTTCCCCCACAGAGGCCAGGCCCCTCCACGGGCGCCCCGGCCGCCCGCCACGGCGGAGGCGGACGCCCGGCCACGGCGCCTCCATCCACTCTGCTCGGGGAAAACTCCCCGGCGCCGGGGCCGCCGGCCGCGCCCCATCGTCGCGGCTCGTTTTCCGGGTGGCCGCGCCATGCCCCGAGCGAGAAAGGGCCCTGCTCCACGCGGCCCTGGGCGCTGACCAGGGCTGCCCAACGCCGGCCAATTCTCACGAGCGTTCTGCCCAAATCGATCCCGATTTGGGCAGAACGCTCGTGAGAATTGGCCGGAAAACGCCCGGCGAACACTCTTCGGGCACCAGAGGGCCGCAGGGCCGCCCCCCCGGGGCCCTGTCCGGGATCGCGTGTCGGCGCGTTCCGGCACCGCCAGGAGGAGCTCCGGGAGGCGGGCCCCGGGGAGGCCGACGCCTCCCGCTCCTCAGCCTCCGGGGGTCCCCTCCCTGGCGCCGGCCGCTGGGGCCGGGCCAGCCCCGAAAGCCGGGCCCGGGCCCGGGCCTGCTTGCTCAGCCTTCCGTTGCCAGGGGCCTGAGCCTGGGGGCCTCCGCATGGGGAACCCTGAGTCCCGCGCCACGAGTCCACCCGACCGTCCCGGCGACCACGGCACCTTTCGCGGCTTCGTCCCAGCCGTGGAGTGAGAGATCACTCCGTTCCCCCACAGAAGCCAGCCCCCTCCACGGGCGCCGCGGCCGCCCGCCACGGCGGAGGCGGACGCCCGGCCACGGCGCCTCCATCCACTCTGCTCGGGGAAAACTCCCCGGCGACGGGGCCCCGGCCGCGCCCCATCGTCGCGGCTCGTTTTCCGGGTGGCCGCGCCATGCCCCGAGCGAGAAAGGGCCCTGCTCCACGCGGCCCTGGGCGCTGACCAGGGCTGCCCAACGCCGGCCAATTCTCACGAGCGTTCTGCCTAAATCGATCCCTATTTGGGCAGAACGCTCGTGAGAATTGGCCGGAAAACGCCCGGCGAACACACTTCGGGCACCAGAGGGCCGCAGGGCCGCCCCCCCGGGGCCCTGTCCGGGATAGCGTGTCGGCTCGTTCCGGCACCGCCAGGAGGAGCTCCGGGAGGCGGGCCCCGGGGAGGCCGACGCCTCCCGCTCCTCAGCCTCCGGGGGTCCCCTCCCTGGCGCCGGCCGCTGGGGCCGGGCCAGCCCCGAAAGCCAGGCCCGGGCCCGGGCCTGCTTGCTCAGCCTTCCGTTGCCAGGGGCCTGAGCCTGGGGGCCTCCGCATGGGGAACCCTCAGTCCCGCGCCACGAGCCCCCCGACCGTCCGGGCGACCACGGCACCTTTCGCGGCTTCGTCCCAGCCGTGGAGTGAGAGATCACTCCGTTCCCCCACAGAGGCCAGGCCCCTCCACGGGCGCCCCGGCCGCCCGCCACGGCGGAGGCGGACGCCCGGCCACGGCGCCTCCATCCACTCTGCTCGGGGAAAACTCCCCGGCGCCGGGGCCGCCGGCCGCGCCCCATCGTCGCGGCTCGTTTTCCGGGTGGCCGCGCCATGCCCCGAGCGAGAAAGGGCCCTGCTCCACGCGGCCCTGGGCACTGACCAGGGCTGCCCAACGCCGGCCAATTCTCACGAGCGTTCTGCCCAAATCGATCCCGATTTGGGCAGAACGCTCGTGAGAATTGGCCGGAAAACGCCCGGCGAACACACTTCGGGCACCAGAGGGCCGCAGGGCCGCCCCCCCGGGGCCCTGTCCGGGATCGCGTGTCGGCGCGTTCCGGCACCGCCAGGAGGAGCTCCGGGAGGCGGGCCCCGGGGAGGCCGACGCCTCCCGCTCCTCAGCCTCCGGGGGTCCCCTCCCTGGCGCCGGCCGCTGGGGCCGAGTCATCCCCGAAAGCCGGGCCCGGGCCCGGGCCTGCTTGCTCAGCCTTCCGTTGCCAGGGGCCTGAGCCTGGGGGCCTCCGCATGGGGAACCCTGAGTCCCGCGCCACGAGTCCCCCCGACCGTCCCGGCGACCACGGCACCTTTCGCGGCTTCGTCCCAGCCGTGGAGTGAGAGATCACTCCGTTCCCCCACAGAGGCCAGCCCCCTCCACGGGCGCCCCGGCCGCCCGCCACGGCGGAGGCGGACGCCCGGCCACGGCGCCTCCATTCACTCTGCTCGGGGAAAACTCCCCGGCGCCGGGGCCGCCGGCCGCGCCCCATCGTCGCGGCTCGTTTTCCGGGTGGCCGCGCCAAGCCCCGCGCGAGAAAGGGCCCTGCTCCACGCGGCCCTGGGCGCTGACCAGGGCTGCCCAACGCCGGCCAATTCTCACGAGCGTTCTGCCCAAATCGATCCCGATTTGGGCAGAACGCTCGTGAGAATTGGCCGGAAAAGGCCCGGCGAACACACTTCGGGCACCACAGGGCCGCAGGGCCGCCCCCCCGGGGCCCTGTCCGGGATCGCGTGTCGGCGCGTTCCGGCACCGCCAGGAGGAGCTCCGGGAGGCGGGCCCCGGGGAGGCCGACGCCTCCCGCTCCTCAGCCTCCGGGGGTCCCCTCCCTGGCGCCGGCCGCTGGGGCCGGGCCAGCCCCGAAAGCCGGGCCCGGGCCCGGGCCTGCTTGCTCAGCCTTCCGTTGCCAGGGGCCTGAGCCTGGGGCCTCCGCATGGGGAACCCTGAGTCCCGCGCCACGAGTCCCCCCGACCGTCCCGGCGACCACGGCACCTTTCGCGGCTTCGTCCCAGCCGTGGAGTGAGAGATCACTCCGTTCCCCCAGAGAGGCCAGCCCCCTCCACGGGCGCCCCGGCCGCCCGCCACGGCGGAGGCGGACGCACGGCCACGGCGCCTCCATCCACTCTGCTCGGGGAAAACTCCCCGGCGCCGGGGCCGCCGGCCGCGCCCCATCGTCGCGGCTCGTTTTCCGGGTGGCCGCGCCATGCCCCGAGCGAGAAAGGGCCCTGCTCCACGCGGCCCTGGGCGCTGACGAGGGCTGCCCAACGCCGGCCAATTCTCACGAGCGTTCTGCCCAAATCGATCCTGATTTGGGCAGAACGCTCGTGAGAATTGGCCGGAAAACGCCCGGCGAACACACTTCGGGCACCAGAGGGCCGCAGGGCCGCCCCCCCGGGGCCCTGTCCGGGATCACGTGTCGTCGCTTTCCGGCACCGCCAGGAGGAGCTCCGGGAGGCGGGCCCCGGGGAGGCCGACGCCTCCCGCTCCTCAGCCTCCGGGGGTCCCCTCCCTGGCGCCGGCCGCTGGGGCCGGGCCAGCCCCGAAAGCCGGGCCCGGGCCCGGGCCTGCTTGCTCAGCCTTCCGTTGCCAGGGGCCTGAGCCTGGGGGCCTCCGCATGGGGAACCCTGAGTCCCGCGCCACGAGTCCCCCCGACCGTCCCGGCGACCACGGAACCTTTCGCGGCTTCGTCCCAGTCGTGGAGTGAGAGATCACTCCGTTCCCCCACAGAGGCCAGCCCCCTCCACGGGCGCCCCGGCCGCCCGCCACGGCGGAGGCGGACGCCTGGCCACGGCGCCTCCATCCACTTTGCTCGGGGAAAACTCCCCGGCGCCGGGCCCGCCGGCCGCGCCCCATCGTCGCGGCTCGTTTTCCGGGTGGCCGCGCCATGCCCCGAGCGAGAAAGGGCCCTGCTCCACGCGGCCCTGGGCGCTGACCAGGGCTGCCCAACGCCGGCATATTCTCACGAGCGTTCTGCCCAAATCGATCCCGATTTGGGCAGAACGCTCGTGAGAATTGGCCGGAAAACGCCCGGCGAACACACTTCGGGCACCAGAGGGCCGCAGGGCCGCCCCCCCGGGGCCCTGTCCGGGATCGCGTGTCGGCGCGTTCCGGCACCGCCAGGAGGAGCTCCGGGAGGCGGGCCCCGGGGAGGCCGACGCCTCCCGTTCCTCAGCCTCCGGGGGTCCCCTCCCTGGCGCCGGCCGCTGGGGCCGGGCCAGCCCCGAAAGCCGGGCCCGGGCCCGGGCCTGCTTGCTCAGCCTTCCGTTGCCAGGGGCCTGAGCCTGGGGGCCTCCGCATGGGGAACCCTGAGTCCCGCGCCACGAGTCCCCCCGACCGTCCCGGCGACCACGGCACCTTTCGCGGCTTCGTCCCAGCCGTGGAGTGAGAGATCACTCCGTTCCCCCACAGAGGCCAGGCCCCTCCACGGGCGCCCCGGCCGCCCGCCACGGCGGAGGCGGACGCCCGGCCACGGCGCCTCCATCCACTCTGCTCGGGGAAAACTCCCCGGCGCCGGGGCCGCCGGCCGGGCCCCATCGTCGCGGCTCATTTTCCGGGTGGCCGCGCCATGCCCCGAGCGAGAAAGGGCCCTGCTCCACGCGGCCCTGGGCGCTGACCAGGGCTGCCCAACGCCGGCCAATTCTCACGAGCGTTCTGCCCAAATCGATCCCGATTTGGGCAGAACGCTCGTGAGAATTGGCCGGAAAACGCCCGGCGAACACACTTCGGGCACCAGAGGGCCGCAGGGCCGCCCCCCCCGTGTTCCTGTCCGGGATCGCGTGTCGGCTCGTTCCGGCACCGCCAGGAGGAGCTCCGGGAGGCGGGCCCCAGGGAGGCCGACGCCTCCCGCTCCTCAGCCTCCGGTGGTCCCCTCCCTGGCGCCGGCCGCTGGGGCCGGGCCAGTCCCGAAAGCCAGGCCCGGGCCCGGGCCTGCTTGCTCAGCCTTCCGTTGCCAGGGGCCTGAGCCTGGGGGCCTCCGCATGGGGAACCCTCAGTCCCGCGCCACGAGTCCCCCCGACCATCCGGGCGACCACGGCACCTTTCGCGGCTTCGTCCCAGCCGTGGAGTGAGAGATCACTCCGTTCCCCCACAGAGGCCAGGCCCCTCCACGGGCGCCCCGGCCGCCCGCCACGGCGGAGGCGGACGCCCGGCCACGGCGCCTCCATCCACTCTGCTCGGGGAAAACTCCCCGGCGCCGGGGCCGCCGGCCGCGCCCCATCGTCGCGGCTCGTTTTCCGGGTGGCCGCGCCATGCCCCGAGCGAGAAAGGGCCCTGCTCCACGCGGCCCTGGGCGCTGACCAGGGCTGCCCAACGCCGGCCAATTCTCACGAGCGTTCTGCCCAAATCGATCCCGATTTGGGCAGAACGCTCGTGAGAATTGGCCGGAAAACGCCCGGCGAACACACTTCGGGCACCAGAGGGCCGCAGGGCCGCCCCCCCCGGGGCCCTGTCCGGGATCGCGTGTCGGCGCGTTCCGGCACCGCCAGGAGGAGCTCCGGGAGGCGGGCCCCGGGGAGGCCGACGCCTCCCGCTCCTCAGCCTCCGGGGGTCCCCTCCCTGGCGCCGGCCACTGGGGCCGGGCCAGCCCCGAAAGCCGGGCCCGGGCCCGGGCCTGCTTGCTCAGCCTTCCGTTGCCAGGGGACTGAGCCTGGGGGCCTCCGCATGGGGAACCCTCAGTCCCCCGCCACGAGTCCCCCCGACCGTCCGGGCGACCACGGCACCTTTCGCGGCTTCGTCCCAGCCGTGGAGTGAGAGATCACTCCGTTCCCCCACAGAGGCCAGGCCCCTCCACGGGCGCCCCGGCCGCCCGCCACGGCGGAGGCGGACGCCCAGCCACGGCGCCTCCATCCACTCTGCTCGGGGAAAACTCCCCGGCGCCGGGGCCGCCGGCCGCGCCCCATCGTCGCGGCTCGTTTTCCGGGTGGCCGCGCCATGCCCCGAGCGAGAAAGGGCCCTGCTCCACGCGGCCCTGGGCGCTGACCAGGGCTGCCCAACGCCGTTCAATTCTCACGAGCGTTCTGCCCAAATCGATCCCGATGTGGGCAGAACGCTCGTGAGAACTGGCCGGAAAACGCCCGGCGAACACACTTCGGGCACCAGAGGGCCGCAGGGCCGCCCCCCCGGGGCCCTGTCCGGGATCGCGTGTCGGCGCGTTCCGGCACCGCCAGGAGGAGCTCCGGGAGGCGGGCCCCGGGGAGGCCGACGCCTCCCGCTCCTCAGCCTCCGGGGGTCCCCTCCCTGGCGCCGGCCGCTGGGGCCGGGCCACCCCCGAAAGCCGGGCCCGGGCCCGGGCCTGCTTGCTCAGCCTTCCGTTGCCAGGGGCCTGAGCCTGGGGGCCTCCGCATGGGGAACCCTGAGTCCCGCGCCACGAGTCCCCCCGACCGTCCCGGCGACCACGGCACCTTTCGCGGCTTCGTCCCAGCCGTGGAGTGAGAGATCACTCCGTTCCCCCACAGAAGCCAGCCCCCTCCACGGGCGCCCCGGCCGCCCGCCACGGCGGAGGCGGACGCCCGGCCACGGCGCCTCCATCCACTCTGCTCGGGGAAAACTCCCCGGCGCCGGGGCCCCGGCCGCGCCCCATCGTCGCGGCTCGTTTTCCGGGTGGCCGCGCCATGCCCCGAGCGAGAAAGGGCCCTGCTCCACGCGGCCCTGGGCGCTGACCAGGGCTGCCCAACGCCGGCCAATTCTCACGAGCGTTCTAACAAAATCGATCCCGATTTGGGCAGAACGCTCGTGAGAATTGGCCGGAAAACGCCCGGCGAACACACTTCGGGCACCACAGGGCCGCAGGGCCGCCCCCCCGGGGCCCTGTCTGGGATCGCGTGTCGTCGCGTTCCGGCACCGCCTGGAGGAGCTCCAGGAGGCGGGCCCCGGGGAGGCCGACGCCTCCCGCTCCTCAGCCTCCGGGGGTCCCCTCCCTGGCGCCGGCCGCTGGGGCCGGGCCAGCCCCGAAAGCCGGGCCCGGGCCCGGGCCTGCTTGCTCAGCCTTCCGTTGCCAGGGGCCTGAGCCTGAGGGCCCCCGCATGGGGAACCCTGAGTCCCGCGCCACGAGTCCCCCCGACCGTCCGGGCGACCACGGCACCTTTCGCGGCTTCGTCCCAGCCGTGGAGTGAGAGATCACTCCGTTCCCCCACAGAAGCCAGCCCCCTCCACGGGCGCCCCGGCCGCCCGCCACGGCGGAGGCGGACGCCCGGCCACGGCGCCTCCATCCACTCTGCTCGGGGAAAACTCCCCGGCGACGGGGCCCCGGCCGCGCCCCATCGTCGCGGCTCGTTTTCCGGGTGGCCGCGCCATGCCCCGAGCGAGAAAGGGCCCTGCTCCACGCGGCCCTGGGCGCTGACCAGGGCTGCCCAACGCCGGCCAATTCTCACGAGCGTTCTGCCTAAATCGATCCCTATTTGGGCAGAACGCTCGTGAGAATTGGCCGGAAAACGCCCGGCGAACACACTTCGGGCACCAGAGGGCCGCAGGGCCGCCCCCCCGGGGCCCTGTCCGGGATAGCGTGTCGGCTCGTTCCGGCACCGCCAGGAGGAGCTCCGGGAGGCGGGCCCCGGGGAGGCCGACGCCTCCCGCTCCTCAGCCTCCGGGGGTCCCCTCCCTGGCGCCGGCCGCTGGGGCCGGGCCAGCCCCGAAAGCCAGGCCCGGGCCCGGGCCTGCTTGCTCAGCCTTCCGTTGCCAGGGGCCTGAGCCTGGGGGCCTCCGCATGGGGAACCCTCAGTCCCGCGCCACGAGCCCCCCGACCGTCCGGGCGACCACGGCACCTTTCGCGGCTTCGTCCCAGCCGTGGAGTGAGAGATCACTCCGTTCCCCCACAGAGGCCAGGCCCCTCCACGGGCGCCCCGGCCGCCCGCCACGGCGGAGGCGGACGCCCGGCCACGGCGCCTCCATCCACTCTGCTCGGGGAAAACTCCCCGGCGCCGGGGCCGCCGGCCGCGCCCCATCGTCGCGGCTCGTTTTCCGGGTGGCCGCGCCATGCCCCGAGCGAGAAAGGGCCCTGCTCCACGCGGCCCTGGGCACTGACCAGGGCTGCCCAACGCCGGCCAATTCTCACGAGCGTTCTGCCCAAATCGATCCCGATTTGGGCAGAACGCTCGTGAGAATTGGCCGGAAAACGCCCGGCGAACACACTTCGGGCACCAGAGGGCCGCAGGGCCGCCCCCCCGGGGCCCTGTCCGGGATCGCGTGTCGGCGCGTTCCGGCACCGCCAGGAGGAGCTCCGGGAGGCGGGCCCCGGGGAGGCCGACGCCTCCCGCTCCTCAGCCTCCGGGGGTCCCCTCCCTGGCGCCGGCCGCTGGGGCCGAGTCATCCCCGAAAGCCGGGCCCGGGCCCGGGCCTGCTTGCTCAGCCTTCCGTTGCCAGGGGCCTGAGCCTGGGGGCCTCCGCATGGGGAACCCTGAGTCCCGCGCCACGAGTCCCCCCGACCGTCCCGGCGACCACGGCACCTTTCGCGGCTTCGTCCCAGCCGTGGAGTGAGAGATCACTCCGTTCCCCCACAGAGGCCAGCCCCCTCCACGGGCGCCCCGGCCGCCCGCCACGGCGGAGGCGGACGCCCGGCCACGGCGCCTCCATTCACTCTGCTCGGGGAAAACTCCCCGGCGCCGGGGCCGCCGGCCGCGCCCCATCGTCGCGGCTCGTTTTCCGGGTGGCCGCGCCAAGCCCCGCGCGAGAAAGGGCCCTGCTCCACGCGGCCCTGGGCGCTGACCAGGGCTGCCCAACGCCGGCCAATTCTCACGAGCGTTCTGCCCAAATCGATCCCGATTTGGGCAGAACGCTCGTGAGAATTGGCCGGAAAAGGCCCGGCGAACACACTTCGGGCACCACAGGGCCGCAGGGCCGCCCCCCCGGGGCCCTGTCCGGGATCGCGTGTCGGCGCGTTCCGGAACCGCCAGGAGGAGCTCCGGGAGGCGGGCCCCGGGGAGGCCGACGCCTCCCGCTCCTCAGCCTCCGGGGGTCCCCTCCCTGGCGCCGGCCGCTGGGGCCGGGCCAGCCCCGAAAGCCGGGCCCGGGCCCGGGCCTGCTTGCTCAGCCTTCCGTTGCCAGGGGCCTGAGCCTGGGGCCTCCGCATGGGGAACCCTGAGTCCCGCGCCACGAGTCCCCCCGACCGTCCCGGCGACCACGGCACCTTTCGCGGCTTCGTCCCAGCCGTGGAGTGAGAGATCACTCCGTTCCCCCAGAGAGGCCAGCCCCCTCCACGGGCGCCCCGGCCGCCCGCCACGGCGGAGGCGGACGCACGGCCACGGCGCCTCCATCCACTCTGCTCGGGGAAAACTCCCCGGCGCCGGGGCCGCCGGCCGCGCCCCATCGTCGCGGCTCGTTTTCCGGGTGGCCGCGCCATGCCCCGAGCGAGAAAGGGCCCTGCTCCACGCGGCCCTGGGCGCTGACGAGGGCTGCCCAACGCCGGCCAATTCTCACGAGCGTTCTGCCCAAATCGATCCTGATTTGGGCAGAACGCTCGTGAGAATTGGCCGGAAAACGCCCGGCGAACACACTTCGGGCACCAGAGGGCCGCAGGGCCGCCCCCCCGGGGCCCTGTCCGGGATCACGTGTCGTCGCTTTCCGGCACCGCCAGGAGGAGCTCCGGGAGGCGGGCCCCGGGGAGGCCGACGCCTCCCGCTCCTCAGCCTCCGGGGGTCCCCTCCCTGGCGCCGGCCGCTGGGGCCGGGCCAGCCCCGAAAGCCGGGCCCGGGCCCGGGCCTGCTTGCTCAGCCTTCCGTTGCCAGGGGCCTGAGCCTGGGGGCCTCCGCATGGGGAACCCTGAGTCCCGCGCCACGAGTCCCCCCGACCGTCCCGGCGACCACGGAACCTTTCGCGGCTTCGTCCCAGTCGTGGAGTGAGAGATCACTCCGTTCCCCCACAGAGGCCAGCCCCCTCCACGGGCGCCCCGGCCGCCCGCCACGGCGGAGGCGGACGCCTGGCCACGGCGCCTCCATCCACTTTGCTCGGGGAAAACTCCCCGGCGCCGGGCCCGCCGGCCGCGCCCCATCGTCGCGGCTCGTTTTCCGGGTGGCCGCGCCATGCCCCGAGCGAGAAAGGGCCCTGCTCCACGCGGCCCTGGGCGCTGACCAGGGCTGCCCAACGCCGGCATATTCTCACGAGCGTTCTGCCCAAATCGATCCCGATTTGGGCAGAACGCTCGTGAGAATTGGCCGGAAAACGCCCGGCGAACACACTTCGGGCACCAGAGGGCCGCAGGGCCGCCCCCCCGGGGCCCTGTCCGGGATCGCGTGTCGGCGCGTTCCGGCACCGCCAGGAGGAGCTCCGGGAGGCGGGCCCCGGGGAGGCCGACGCCTCCCGTTCCTCAGCCTCCGGGGGTCCCCTCCCTGGCGCCGGCCGCTGGGGCCGGGCCAGCCCCGAAAGCCGGGCCCGGGCCCGGGCCTGCTTGCTCAGCCTTCCGTTGCCAGGGGCCTGAGCCTGGGGGCCTCCGCATGGGGAACCCTGAGTCCCGCGCCACGAGTCCCCCCGACCGTCCCGGCGACCACGGCACCTTTCGCGGCTTCGTCCCAGCCGTGGAGTGAGAGATCACTCCGTTCCCCCACAGAGGCCAGGCCCCTCCACGGGCGCCCCGGCCGCCCGCCACGGCGGAGGCGGACGCCCGGCCACGGCGCCTCCATCCACTCTGCTCGGGGAAAACTCCCCGGCGCCGGGGCCGCCGGCCGGGCCCCATCGTCGCGGCTCATTTTCCGGGTGGCCGCGCCATGCCCCGAGCGAGAAAGGGCCCTGCTCCACGCGGCCCTGGGCGCTGACCAGGGCTGCCCAACGCCGGCCAATTCTCACGAGCGTTCTGCCCAAATCGATCCCGATTTGGGCAGAACGCTCGTGAGAATTGGCCGGAAAACGCCCGGCGAACACACTTCGGGCACCAGAGGGCCGCAGGGCCGCCCCCCCGTGTTCCTGTCCGGGATCGCGTGTCGGCTCGTTCCGGCACCGCCAGGAGGAGCTCCGGGAGGCGGGCCCCAGGGAGGCCGACGCCTCCCGCTCCTCAGCCTCCGGTGGTCCCCTCCCTGGCGCCGGCCGCTGGGGCCGGGCCAGTCCCGAAAGCCAGGCCCGGGCCCGGGCCTGCTTGCTCAGCCTTCCGTTGCCAGGGGCCTGAGCCTGGGGGCCTCCGCATGGGGAACCCTCAGTCCCGCGCCACGAGTCCCCCCGACCATCCGGGCGACCACGGCACCTTTCGCGGCTTCGTCCCAGCCGTGGAGTGAGAGATCACTCCGTTCCCCCACAGAGGCCAGGCCCCTCCACGGGCGCCCCGGCCGCCCGCCACGGCGGAGGCGGACGCCCGGCCACGGCGCCTCCATCCACTCTGCTCGGGGAAAACTCCCCGGCGCCGGGGCCGCCGGCCGCGCCCCATCGTCGCGGCTCGTTTTCCGGGTGGCCGCGCCATGCCCCGAGCGAGAAAGGGCCCTGCTCCACGCGGCCCTGGGCGCTGACCAGGGCTGCCCAACGCCGGCCAATTCTCACGAGCGTTCTGCCCAAATCGATCCCGATTTGGGCAGAACGCTCGTGAGAATTGGCCGGAAAACGCCCGGCGAACACACTTCGGGCACCAGAGGGCCGCAGGGCCGCCCCCCCGGGGCCCTGTCCGGGATCGCGTGTCGGCGCGTTCCGGCACCGCCAGGAGGAGCTCCGGGAGGCGGGCCCCGGGGAGGCCGACGCCTCCCGCTCCTCAGCCTCCGGGGGTCCCCTCCCTGGCGCCGGCCACTGGGGCCGGGCCAGCCCCGAAAGCCGGGCCCGGGCCCGGGCCTGCTTGCTCAGCCTTCCGTTGCCAGGGGACTGAGCCTGGGGGCCTCCGCATGGGGAACCCTCAGTCCCCCGCCACGAGTCCCCCCGACCGTCCGGGCGACCACGGCACCTTTCGCGGCTTCGTCCCAGCCGTGGAGTGAGAGATCACTCCGTTCCCCCACAGAGGCCAGGCCCCTCCACGGGCGCCCCGGCCGCCCGCCACGGCGGAGGCGGACGCCCAGCCACGGCGCCTCCATCCACTCTGCTCGGGGAAAACTCCCCGGCGCCGGGGCCGCCGGCCGCGCCCCATCGTCGCGGCTCGTTTTCCGGGTGGCCGCGCCATGCCCCGAGCGAGAAAGGGCCCTGCTCCACGCGGCCCTGGGCGCTGACCAGGGCTGCCCAACGCCGTTCAATTCTCACGAGCGTTCTGCCCAAATCGATCCCGATGTGGGCAGAACGCTCGTGAGAACTGGCCGGAAAACGCCCGGCGAACACACTTCGGGCACCAGAGGGCCGCAGGGCCGCCCCCCCGGGGCCCTGTCCGGGATCGCGTGTCGGCGCGTTCCGGCACCGCCAGGAGGAGCTCCGGGAGGCGGGCCCCGGGGAGGCCGACGCCTCCCGCTCCTCAGCCTCCGGGGGTCCCCTCCCTGGCGCCGGCCGCTGGGGCCGGGCCAGCCCCGAAAGCCGGGCCCGGGCCCGGGCCTGCTTGCTCAGCCTTCCGTTGCCAGGGGCCTGAGCCTGGGGGCCTCCGCATGGGGAACCCTGAGTCCCGCGCCACGAGTCCCCCCCGACCGTCCCGGCGACCACGGCACCTTTCGCGGCTTCGTCCCAGCCGTGGAGTGAGAGATCACTCCGTTCCCCCACAGAAGCCAGCCCCCTCCACGGGCGCCCCGGCCGCCCGCCACGGCGGAGGCGGACGCCCGGCCACGGCGCCTCCATCCACTCTGCTCGGGGAAAACTCCCCGGCGCCGGGGCCCCGGCCGCGCCCCATCGTCGCGGCTCGTTTTCCGGGTGGCCGCGCCATGCCCCGAGCGAGAAAGGGCCCTGCTCCACGCGGCCCTGGGCGCTGACCAGGGCTGCCCAACGCCGGCCAATTCTCACGAGCGTTCTAACAAAATCGATCCCGATTTGGGCAGAACGCTCGTGAGAATTGGCCGGAAAACGCCCGGCGAACACACTTCGGGCACCACAGGGCCGCAGGGCCGCCCCCCCCGGGGCCCTGTCCGGGATCGCGTGTCGTCGCGTTCCGGCACCGCCTGGAGGAGCTCCAGGAGGCGGGCCCCGGGGAGGCCGACGCCTCCCGCTCCTCAGCCTCCGGGGGTCCCCTCCCTGGCGCCGGCCGCTGGGGCCGGGCCAGCCCCGAAAGCCGGGCCCGGGCCCGGGCCTGCTTGCTCAGCCTTCCGTTGCCAGGGGCCTGAGCCTGAGGGCCCCCGCATGGGGAACCCTGAGTCCCGCGCCACGAGTCCCCCCGACCGTCCGGGCGACCACGGCACCTTTCGCGGCTTCGTCCCAGCCGTGGAGTGAGAGATCACTCCGTTCCCCCACAGAAGCCAGCCCCCTCCACGGGCGCCCCGGCCGCCCGCCACGGCGGAGGCGGACGCCCGGCCACGGCGCCTCCATCCACTCTGCTCGGGGAAAACTCCCCGGCGCCGGGGCCCCGGCCGCGCCCCATCGTCGCGGCTCGTTTTCCGGGTGGCCGCGCCATGCCCCGAGCGAGAAAGGGCCCTGCTCCACGCGGCCCTGGGCGCTGACCAGGGCTGCCCAACGCCGGCCAATTCTCACGAGCGTTCTGCCCAAATCGATCCCGATTTGGGCAGAACGCTCGTGAGAATTGGCCGGAAAACGCCCGGCGAACACACTTCGGGGACCACAGGGCCGCAGGGCCGCCCCCCCGGGGCCCTGTCCGGGATCGCGTGTCGTCGCGTTCCGGCACCGCCAGGAGGAGCTCCGGGAGGCGGGCCCCGGGGAGGCCGACGCCTCCCGCTCCTCAGCCTCCGGGGGTCCCCTCCCTGGCGCCGGCCGCTGGGGCCGGGCCAGCCCCGAAAGCCGGGCCCGGGCCCGGGCCTGCTTGCTCAGCCTTCCGTTGCCAGGGGCCTGAGCCTGGGGGCCTCCGCATGGGGAACCCTGAGTCCCGCGCCACGAGTCCCCCCGACCGTCCCGGCGACCACGGCACATTTCGCGGCTTCGTCCCAGCCGTGGAGTGAGAGATCACTCCGTTCCCCCACAGAGGCCAGCCCCCTCCACGGGCGCCCCGGCCGTCCGCCACGGCGGAGGCGGACGCCCGGCCACGGCGCCTCCATCCACTCTGCTCGGGGAAAACTCCCCGGCGCCGGGGCCGCCGGCCACGCCCCATCGTCGCGGCTCGTTTCCGGGTGGCCGCGCCAAGCCCCGAGCGAGAAAGGGCCCTGCTCCACGCGGCCCTGGGCGCTGACCAGGGCTGCCCAACGCCGGCCAATTCTCACGAGCGTTCTGCCCAAATCGATCCCGATTTGGGCAGAACACTCGTGAGAATTGGCCGGAAAAGGCCCGGCGAACACACTTCGGGCACCACAGGGCCGCAGGGCCGCCCCCCCGGGGCCCTGTCCGGGATCGCGTGTCGGCGCGTTCCGGCACCGCCAGGAGGAGCTCCGGGAGGCGGGCCCCGGGGAGGCCGACGCCTCCCGCTCCTCAGCCTCCGGGGGTCCCCTCCCTGGCGCCGGCCACTGGGGCCGGGCCAGCCCCGAAAGCCGGGCCCGGGCCCGGGCCTGCTTGCTCAGCCTTCCGTTGCCAGGGGCCTGAGCCTGGGGGCCTCCGCATGGGGAACCCTCAGTCCCCCGCCACGAGTCCCCCCGACCGTCCGGGCGACCACGGCACCTTTCGCGGCTTCGTCCCAGCCGTGGAGTGAGAGATCACTCCGTTCCCCCACAGAGGCCAGGCCCCTCCATGGGCGCCCCGGCCGCCCGCCACGGCGGAGGCGGACGCCCGGCCACGGCGCCTCCATCCACTCTGCTCGGGGAAAACTCCCCGGCGCCGGGGCCGCCGGCCGCGCCCCATCGTCGCGGCTCGTTTTCCGGGTGGCCGCGCCATGCCCCGAGCGAGAAAGGGCCCTGCTCCACGCGGCCCTGGGCGCTGACCAGGGCTGCCCAACGCCGTCCAATTCTCACGAGCGTTCTGCCCAAATCGATCCCGATGTGGGCAGAACGCTCGTGAGAATTGGCCGGAAAACGCCCGGCGAACACACTTCGGGCACCAGAGGGCCGCAGGGCCGCCCCCCCGGGGCCCTGTCCGGGATCGCGTGTCGGCGCGTTCCGGCACCGCCAGGAGGAGCTCCGGGAGGCGGGCCCCGGGGAGGCCGACGCCTCCCGCTCCTCAGCCTCCGGGGGTCCCCTCCCTGGCGCCGGCCGCTGGGGCCGGGCCAGCCCCGAAAGCCGGGCCCGGGCCCGGGCCTGCTTGCTCAGCCTTCCGTTGCCAGGGGCCTGAGCCTGGGGGCCTCCGCATGGGGAACCCTGAGTCCCGCGCCACGAGTCCCCCCGACCGTCCCGGCGACCACGGCACCTTTCGCGGCTTCGTCCCAGCCGTGGAGTGAGAGATCACTCCGTTCCCCCACAGAAGCCAGCCCCCTCCACGGGCGCCCCGGCCGCCCGCCACGGCGGAGGCGGACGCCCGGCCACGGCGCCTCCATCCACTCTGCTCGGGGAAAACTCCCCGGCGCCGGGGCCCCGGCCGCGCCCCATCGTCGCGGCTCGTTTTCCGGGTGGCCGCGCCATGCCCCGAGCGAGAAAGGGCCCTGCTCCACGCGGCCCTGGGCGCTGACCAGGGCTGCCCAACGCCGGCCAATTCTCACGAGCGTTCTAACAAAATCGATCCCGATTTGGGCAGAACGCTCGTGAGAATTGGCCGGAAAACGCCCGGCGAACACACTTCGGGCACCACAGGGCCGCAGGGCCGCCCCCCCGGGGCCCTGTCCGGGATCGCGTGTCGTCGCGTTCCGGCACCGCCTGGAGGAGCTCCAGGAGGCGGGCCCCAGGGAGGCCGACGCCCCCCGCTCCTCAGCCTCCGGGGGTCCCCTCCCTGGCGCCGGCCGCTGGGGCCGGGCCAGCCCCGAAAGCCGGGCCCGGGCCCGGGCCTGCTTGCTCAGCCTTCCGTTGCCAGGGGCCTGAGCCTGAGGGCCCCCGCATGGGGAACCCTGAGTCCCGCGCCACGAGTCCCCCCGACCGTCCGGGCGACCACGGCACCTTTCGCGGCTTCGTCCCAGCCGTGGAGTGAGAGATCACTCCGTTCCCCCACAGAAGCCAGCCCCCTCCACGGGCGCCCCGGCCGCCCGCCACGGCGGAGGCGGACGCCCGGCCACGGCGCCTCCATCCACTCTGCTCGGGGAAAACTCCCCGGCGCCGGGGCCCCGGCCGCGCCCCATCGTCGCGGCTCGTTTTCCGGGTGGCCGCGCCATGCCCCGAGCGAGAAAGGGCCCTGCTCCACGCGGCCCTGGGCGCTGACCAGGGCTGCCCAACGCCGGCCAATTCTCACGAGCGTTCTGCCCAAATCGATCCCGATTTGGGCAGAACGCTCGTGAGAATTGGCCGGAAAACGCCCGGCGAACACACTTCGGGCACCACAGGGCCGCAGGGCCGCCCCCCCGGGGCCCTGTCCGGGATCGCGTGTCGTCGCGTTCCGGCACCGCCAGGATGAGCTCCGGGAGGCGGGCCCCGGGGAGGCCGACGCCTCCCGCTCCTCAGCCTCCGGGGGTCCCCTCCCTGGCGCCGGCCGCTGGGGCCGGGCCAGCCCCGAAAGCCGGGCCCGGGCCCGGGCCTGCTTGCTCAGCCTTCCGTTGCCAGGGGCCTGAGCCTGGGGGCCTCCGCATGGGGAACCCTGAGTCCCGCGCCACGAGTCCCCCCGACCGTCCCGGCGACCACGGCACATTTCGCGGCTTCGTCCCAGCCGTGGAGTGAGAGATCACTCCGTTCCCCCACAGAGGCCAGCCCCCTCCACGGGCGCCCCGGCCGTCCGCCACGGCGGAGGCGGACGCCCGGCCACGGCGCCTCCATCCACTCTGCTCGGGGAAAACTCCCCGGCGCCGGGGCCGCCGGCCACGCCCCATCGTCGCGGCTCGTTTCCGGGTGGCCGCGCCAAGCCCCGAGCGAGAAAGGGCCCTGCTCCACGCGGCCCTGGGCGCTGACCAGGGCTGCCCAACGCCGGCCAATTCTCACGAGCGTTCTGCCCAAATCGATCCCGATTTGGGCAGAACGCTCGTGAGAATTGGCCGGAAAACGCCCGGCGAACACAGTTCGGGCACCAGAGGGTCGCAGGGCCGCCCCCCCGGGGCCCTGTCCGGGATCGCTTGTCGGCGCGTTCCGGCACCGCCAGGAGGAGCTCCGGGAGGCGGGCCCCGGGGAGGCCGACGCCTCCCGCTCCTCAGCCTCCGGGGGTCCCCTCCCTGGCGCCGGCCGCTGGGGCCGGGCCAGCCCCGAAAGCCGGGCCCGGGCCCGGGCCTGCTTGCTCAGCCTTCCGTTGCCAGGGGCCTGAGCCTGGGGGCCTCCGCATGGGGAACCCTGAGTCCCGCGCCACGAGTCCCCCCGACCGTCCCGGCGACCACGGCACCTTTCGCGGCTTCGTCCCAGCCGTGGAGTGAGAGATCACTCCGTTCCCCCACAGAGGCCAGCCCCCTCCACGGGCGCCCCGGCCGCCCGCCACGGCGGAGGCGGACGCCCGGTCACGGCGCCTCCATCCACTCTGCTCGGGGAAAACTCCCCGGCGCCGGGGCCGCCGGCCACGCCCCATCGTCGCTGCTCGTTTCCGGGTGGCCGCGCCAAGCCCGGAGCGAGAAAGGGCCCTGCTCCACGCGGCCCTGGGCGCTGACCAGGGCTGCCCAACGCCGGCCAATTCTCACGAGCGTTCTGCCCAAATCGATCCCGATTTGGGCAGAACGCTCGTGAGAATTGGCCGGAAAACGCCCGGCGAACACAGTTCGGGCACCAGAGGGTCGCAGGGCCGCCCCACCGGGGCCCTGTCCGGGATCGCGTGTCGGCGCGTTCCGGCACCGCCAGGAGGAGCTCCGGGAGGCGGGCCCCGGGGAGGCCGACGCCTCCCGCTCCTCAGCCTCCGGGGGTCCCCTCCCTGGCGCCGGCCGCTGGGGCCGGGCCAGCCCCGAAAGCCGGGCCCGGGCCCGGGCCTGCTTGCTCAGCCTTCCGTTGCCAGGGGCCTGAGCCTGGGGGCCTCCGCATGGGGAACCCTGAGTCCCGCGCCACGAGTCCCCCCGACCGTCCCGGCGACCACGGCACCTTTCGCGGCTTCGTCCCAGCCGTGGAGTGAGAGATCACTCCGTTCCCCCACAGAGGCCAGCCCCCTCCACGGGCGCCCCGGCCGCCCGCCACGGCGGAGGCGGACGCCCGGCCACGGCGCCTCCATCCACTCTGCTCGGGGAAAACTCCCCGGCGCCGGGGCCGCCGGCCGCGCCCCATCGTCGCGGCTCGTTTTCCGGGTGGCCGCGCCATGCCCCGAGCGAGAAAGGGCACTGCTCCACGCGGCCCTGGGCGCTGACCAGGGCTGCCCAACGCCGGCCAATTCTCACGAGCGTTCTGCCAAAATCGATCCCGATTTGGGCAGAACGCTCGTGAGAATTGGCCGGACAACGCCCGGCGAACACACTTCGGGCACCAGAGGGCCGCAGGGCCGCCCCCCCGGGGCCCTGTCCGGGATCGCGTGTCGTCGCGTTCCGGCACCGCCAGGAGGAGCTCCGGGAGGCGGGCCCCGGGGAGGCCGACGCCTCCCGCTCCTCAGCCTCCGGGGGTCCCCTCCCTGGCGCCGGCCGCTGGGGCCGGGCCAGCCCCGAAAGCCGGGCCCGGGCCCGGGCCTGCTTGCTCAGCCTTCCGTTGCCAGGGGCCTGAGCCTGGGGGCCTCCGCATGGGGAACCCTGAGTCCCGCGCCACGAGTCCCCCCGACCGTCCCGGCGACCACGGCACCTTTCGCGGCTTCGTCCCAGCCGTGGAGTGAGAGATCAATCCGTTCCCCCACAGAGGCCAGCCCCCTCCACGGGCGCCCCGGCCGCCCGCCACGGCGGAGGCGGACGCCCGGCCACGGCGCCTCCATCCACTCTGCTCGGGGAAAACTCCCCGGCGCCGGGGCCGCCGGCCGCGCCCCATCGTCGCGGCTCGTTTTCCGGGTGGCCGCGCCATGCCCCGAGCGAGAAAGGGCCCTGCTCCACGCGGCCCTGGGCGCTGACCAGGGCTGCCCAACGCCGGCCAATTCTCACGAGCGTTCTGCCCAAATCGATCCCGATTTGGGCAGAACGCTCGTGAGAATTGGCCGGAAAACGCCCGGCGAACACACTTCGGGCACCAGAGGGCCGCAGGGCCGCCCCCCCGGGGCCCTGTCCGGGATCGCGTGTCGGCGCGTTCCGGCACCGCCAGGAGGAGCTCCGGGAGGCGGGCCCCGGGGAGGCCGACGCCTCCCGCTCCTCAGCCTCCGGGGGTCCCCTCCCTGGCGCCGGCCGCTGGGGCCGGGCCAGCCCCGAAAGCCGGGCCCGGGCCCGGGCCTGCTTGCTCAGCCTTCCGTTGCCAGGGGCCTGAGCCTGGGGGCCTCCGCATGGGGAATCCTGAGTCCCGCGCCACGAGTCCCCCCGACCGTCCCGGCGACCACGGCACCTTTCGCGGCTTCGTCCCAGCCGTGGAGTGAGAGATCACTCCGTTCCCCCACAGAAGCCAGCCCCCTCCACGGGCGCCCCGGCCGCCCGCCACGGCGGAGGCGGACGCCCGGCCACGGCGCCTCCATCCACTCTGCTCGGGGAAAACTCCCCGGCGCCGGGGCCCCGGCCGCGCCCCATCGTCGCGGCTCGTTTTCCGGGTGGCCGCGCCATGCCCCGAGCGAGAAAGGGCCCTGCTCCACGCGGCCCTGGGCGCTGACCAGGGCTGCCCAACGCCGGCCAATTCTCACGAGCGTTCTAACAAAATCGATCCCGATTTGGGCAGAACGCTCGTGAGAATTGGCCGGAAAACGCCCGGCGAACACAGTTCGGGCACCAGAGGGCCGCAGGGCCGCCCCCCCGGGGCCCTGTCCGGGATCGCGTGTCGGCGCGTTCCGGCACCGCCAGGAGGAGCTCCGGGAGGCGGGCCCCGGGTAGGCCGACGCCTCCCGCTCCTCAGCCTCCGGGGGTCCCCTCCCTGGCGCCGGCCGCTGGGGCCGGGCCAGCCCCGAAAGCCGGGCCCGGGCCCGGGCCTGCTTGCTCAGCCTTCCGTTGCCAGGGGCCTGAGCCTGGGGGCCTCCGCGTGGGGAACCCTGAGTCCCGCGCCACGAGTCCCCCCGACCGTCCCGGCGACCACGGCACCTTTCGCGGCTTCGTCCCAGCCGTGGAGTGAGAGATCACTCCGTTCCCCCACAGAGGCCAGCCCCCTCCACGGGCGCCCCGCCCGCCCGCCACGGCGGAGGCGGACGCCTGGCCACGGCGCCTCCATCCACTCTGCTCGGGGAAAACTCCCCGGCGCCGGGGCCGCCGGCCGCGCCCCATCGTCGCGGCTCGTTTTCCGGGTGGCCGCGCCATGCCCCGAGCGAGAAACGGCCCTGCTCCACGCGGCCCTGGGCGCTGACCAGGGCTGCCCAACGCCGGCATATTCTCATGAGCGTTCTGCCAATATCGATCCCGATTTGGGCAGAACGCTCGTGAGAATTGGCCGGAAAACGCCCGGCGAACACTCTTCGGGCACCAGAGGGCCGCAGGGCCGCCCCCCCGGGGCCCTGTCCGGGATCGCGTGTCGGCGCGTTCCGGCACCGCCAGGAGGAGCTCCGGGAGGCGGGCCCCGGGGAGGCTGACGCCTCCCGTTCCTCAGCCTCCGGGGGTCCCCTCCCTGGCGCAGGCCACTGGGGCCGGGCCAGCCCCGAAAGCCGGGCCCGGGCCCGGGCCTGCTTGCTCAGCCTTCCGTTGCCAGGGGCCTGAGACTGGGGTCCTCCGCATGGGGAACCCTGAGTCCCGCGCCACGAGTCCCCCCGACCGTCCCGGCGACCACGGCACCATTCGCGGCTTCGTCCCAGCCGTGGAGTGAGAGATCACTCCGTTTCCCCACAGAGGCCAGCCCCCTCCACGGGCGCCCCGGCCGCCCGCCACGGCGGAGGCGGACGCCCGGCCACGGCGCCTCCATCCACTCTGCTCGGGGAAAACTCCCCGGCGCCGGGGCCGCCGGCCACGCCCCATCGTCGCGGCTCGTTTTCCGGGTGGCCGCGCCATGCCCCGAGCGAGAAAGGGCCCTGCTCCACGCGGCCCTGGGCGCTGACCAGGGCTGCCCAACGCCGGCCAATTCTCACGAGCGTTCTGCCCAAATCGATCCCGATTTGGGCAGAACGCTCGTGAGAATTGGCCGGAAAACGCCCGGCGAACACACTTCGGGCACCACAGGGCCGCAGGGCCGCCCCCCCGGGGCCCTGTCCTGGATCGCGTGTCGTCGCGTTCCGGCACCGCCAGGAGGAGCTCCGGGAGGCGGGCCCCGGGGAGGCCGACGCCTCCCGCTCCTCAGCCTCCGGGTGTCCCCTCCCTGGCGCCGGCCGCTGGGGCCGGGCCAGCCCCGAAAGCCGGGCCCGGGCCCGGGCCTGCTTGCTCAGCCTTCCGTTGCCAGGGGCCTGAGCCTGGGGGCCTCCGCATGGGGAACCCTGAGTCCCGCGCCACGAGTCCCCCCGACCGTCCCGGCGACCACGGCACCTTTCGCGGCTTCGTCCCAGCCGTGGAGTGAGAGATCACTCCGTTCCCCCACAGAGGCCAGCCCCCTCCACGGGCGCCCCGGCCGCCCGCCACGGCGGAGGCGGACGCCCGGCCACGGCGCCTCCATCCACTCTGCTCGGGGAAAACTCCCCGGCGCCGGGGCCGCCGGCCACGCCCCATCGTCGCGGCTCGTTTCCGGGTGGCCGCACCATACCCCGAGCGAGAAAGGGCCCTGCTCCACGCGGCCCTGGGCGCTGACCAGGGCTGCCCAACGCCGGCCAATTCTCACGAGCGTTCTGCCCAAATCGATCCCGATTTGGGCAGAACGCTCGTGAGAATTGGCCGGAAAACGCCCGGCGAACACAGTTCGGGCACCAGAGGGTCGCAGGGCCGCCCCCCCGGGGCCCTGTCCGGGATCGCGTGTCGGCGCGTTCCGGCACCGCCAGGAGGAGCTCCGGGAGGCGGGCCCCGGGGAGGCCGACGCCTCCCGCTCCTCAGCCTCCGGGGGTCCCCTCCCTGGCGCCGGCCGCTGGGGCCGGGCCAGCCCCGAAAGCCGGGCCCGGGCCCGGGCCTGCTTGCTCAGCCTTCCGTTGCCAGGGGCCTGAGCCTGGGGGCCTCCGCATGGGGAACCCTGAGTCCCGCGCCACGAGTCCCCCCGAACGTCCGGGCGACCACGGCACCTTTCGCGGCTTCGTCCCAGCCGTGGAGTGAGAGATCACTCCGTTCCCCCACAGAGGCCAGCCCCCTCCACGGGCGCCCCGGCCGCCCGCCACGGCGGAGGCGGACGCCCGGCCACGGCGCCTCCATCCACTCTGCTCGGGGAAAACTCCCCGGCGCCGGGGCCGCCGGCCGCGCCCCATCGTCGCGGCTCGTTTTCCGGGTGGCCGCGCCATGCCCCGAGCGAGAAAGGGCACTGCTCCACGCGGCCCTGGGCGCTGACCAGGGCTGCCCAACGCCGGCCAATTCTCACGAGCGTTCTGCCAACATCGATCCCGATTTGGGCAGAACGCTCGTGAGAATTGGCCGGACAACGCCCGGCGAACACACTTCGGGCACCAGAGGGCCGCAGGGCCGCCCCCCCGGGGCCCTGTCCGGGATCGCGTGTCGTCGCGTTCCGGCACCGCCAGGAGGAGCTCCGGGAGGCGGGCCCCGGGGAGGCCGACGCCTCCCGCTCCTCAGCCTCCGGGGGTCCCCTCCCTGGCGCCGGCCGCTGGGGCCGGGCCAGCCCCGAAAGCCGGGCCCGGGCCCGGGCCTGCTTGCTCAGCCTTCCGTTGCCAGGGGCCTGAGCCTGGGGGCCTCCGCATGGGGAACCCTGAGTCCCGCGCCACGAGTCCCCCCGACCGTCCCGGCGACCACGGCACCTTTCGCGGCTTCGTCCCAGCCGTGGAGTGAGAGATCAATCCGTTCCCCCACAGAGGCCAGCCCCCTCCACGGGCGCCCCGGCCGCCCGCCACGGCGGAGGCGGACGCCCGGCCACGGCGCCTCCATCCACTCTGCTCGGGGAAAACTCCCCGGCGCCGGGGCCGCCGGCCGCGCCCCATCGTCGCGGCTCGTTTTCCGGGTGGCCGCGCCATGCCCCGAGCGAGAAAGGGCCCTGCTCCACGCGGCCCTGGGCGCTGACCAGGGCTGCCCAACGCCGGCCAATTCTCACGAGCGTTCTGCCCAAATCGATCCCGATTTGGGCAGAACACTCGTGAGAATTGGCCGGAAAAGGCCCGGCGAACACACTTCGGGCACCACAGGGCCGCAGGGCCGCCCCCCCGGGGCCCTGTCCGGGATCGCGTGTCGTCGCGTTCCGGCACCGCCAGGAGGAGCTCCGGGAGGCGGGCCCCGGGGAGGCCGACGCCTCCCGCTCCTCAGCCTCCGGGGGTCCCCTCCCTGGCGCCGACCGCTGGGGCCGGGCCAGCCCCGAAAGCCGGGCCCGGGCCCGGGCCTAGTTGCTCAGCCTTCCGTTGCCAGGGGCCTGAGCCTGGGGGCCTCCGCATGGGGAACACTGAGTCCCGCGCCACGAGTCCCCCCGACCGTCCCGGCGACCACGGCACCTTTCGCGGCTTCGTCCCAGCCGTGGAGTGAGAGATCACTCCGTTCCCCCACAGAAGCCAGCCCCCTCCACGGGCGCCCCGGCCGCCCGCCACGACGGAGGCGGACGCCCGGCCACGGCGCCTCCATCCACTCTGCTCGGGGAAAACTCCCCGGCGCCGGGGCCCCGGCCGCGCCCCATCGTCGCGGCTCGTTTTCCGGGTGGCCGCGCCATGCCCCGAGCGAGAAAGGGCCCTGCTCCACGCGGCCCTGGGCGCTGACCAGGGCTGCCCAACGCCGGCCAATTCTCACGAGCGTTCTAACAAAATCGATCCCGATTTGGGCAGAACGCTCGTGAGAATTGGCCGGAAAACGCCCGGCGAACACACTTCGGGCACCACAGGGCCGCAGGGCCGCCCCCCCCGGGGCCCTGTCCGGGATCGGGTGTCGTCGCGTTCCGGCACCGCGTGGAGGAGCTCCAGGAGGCGGGCCCCGGGGAGGCCGACGCCTCCCGCTCCTCAGCCTCCGGGGGTCCCCTCCCTGGCGCCGGCCGCTGGGGCCGGGCCAGCCCCGAAAGCCGGGCCCGGGCCCGGGCCTGCTTGCTCAGCCTTCCGTTGCCAGGGGCCTGAGCCTGAGGGCCCCCGCATGGGGAACCCTGAGTCCCGCGCCACGAGTCCCCCCGACCCTCCGGGCGACCACGGCACCTTTCGCGGCTTCGTCCCAGCCGTGGAGTGAGAGATCACTCCGTTCCCCCACAGAAGCCAGCCCCCTCCACGGGCGCCCCGGCCGCCCGCCACGGCGGAGGCGGACGCCCGGCCACGGCGCCTCCATCCACTCTGCTCGGGGAAAACTCCCCGGCGCTGGGGCCCCGGCCGCGCCCCATCGTCGCGGCTCGTTTTCCGGGTGGCCGCGCCATGCCCCGAGCGAGAAAGGGCCCTGCTCCACGCGGCCCTGGGCGCTGACCAGGGCTGCCCAACGCCGGCCAATTCTCACGAGCGTTCTGCCCAAATCGATCCCGATTTGGGCAGAACGCTCGTGAGAATTGGCCGGAAAACGCCCGGCGAACACACTTCGGGCACCACAGGGCCGCAGGGCCGCCCCCCCGGGGCCCTGTCCGGGATCGCGTGTCGTCGCGTTCCGGCACCGCCAGGAGGAGCTCCGGGAGGCGGGCCCCGGGGAGGCCGACGCCTCCCGCTCCTCAGCCTCCGGGGGTCCCCTCCCTGGCGCCGGCCGCTGGGGCCGGGCCAGCCCTGAAAGCCGGGCCCGGGCCCGGGCCTGCTTGCTCAGCCTTCCGTTGCCAGGGGCCTGAGCCTGGGGGCCTCCGCATGGGGAACCCTGAGTCCCGCGCCACGAGTCCCCCCGACCGTCCCGGCGACCACGGCACCTTTCGCGGCTTCGTCCCAGCCGTGGAGTGAGAGATCACTCCGTTCCCCCACAGAGGCCAGCCCCCTCCACGGGCGCCCCGGCCGCCCGCCACGGCGGAGGCGGACGCCCGGCCACGGCGCCTCCATCCACTCTGCTCGGGGAAAACTCCCCGGCGCCGGGGCCCCGGCCGCGCCCCATCGTCGCGGCTCGTTTTCCGGGTGGCCGCGCCATGCCCCGAGCGAGAAAGGGCCCTGCTCCACGCGGCCCTGGGCGCTGACCAGGGCTGCCCAACGCCGGCCAATTCTCACGAGCGTTCTAACAAAATCGATCCCGATTTGGGCAGAACGCTCGTGAGAATTGGCCGGAAAACGCCCGGCGAACACACTTCGGGCACCACAGGGCCGCAGGGCCGCCCCCCCGGGGCCCTGTCCGGGATCGGGTGTCGTCGCGTTCCGGCACCGCGTGGAGGAGCTCCAGGAGGCGGGCCCCGGGGAGGCCGACGCCTCCCGCTCCTCAGCCTCCGGGGGTCCCCTCCCTGGCGCCGGCCGTTGGGGCCGGGCCAGCCCCGAAAGCCGGGCCCGGGCCCGGGCCTGCTTGCTCAGCCTTCCGTTGCCAGGGGCCTGAGCCTGAGGGCCCCCGCATGGGGAACCCTGAGTCCCGCGCCACGAGTCCCCCCGACCGTCCGGGCGACCACGGCACCTTTCGCGGCTTCGTCCCAGCCGTGGAGTGAGAGATCACTCCGTTCCCCCACAGAAGCCAGCCCCCTCCACGGGCGCCCCGGCCGCCCGCCACGGCGGAGGCGGACGCCCGGCCACGGCGCCTCCATCCACTCTGCTCGGGGAAAACTCCCCGGCGCCGGGGCCCCGGCCGCGCCCCATCGTCGCGGCTCGTTTTCCGGGTGGCCGCGCCATGCCCCGAGCGAGAAAGGGCCCTGCTCCACGCGGCCCTGGGCGCTGACCAGGGCTGCCCAACGCCGGCCAATTCTCACGAGCGTTCTGCCCAAATCGATCCCGATTTGGGCAGAACGCTCGTGAGAATTGGCCGGAAAACGCCCGGCGAACACACTTCGGGCACCACAGGGCCGCAGGGCCGCCCCCCCGGGGCCCTGTCCGGGATCGCGTGTCGTCGCGTTCCGGCACCGCCAGGAGGAGCTCCGGGAGGCGGGCCCCGGGGAGGCCGACGCCTCCCGCTCCTCAGCCTCCGGGGGTCCCCTCCCTGGCGCCGGCCGCTGGGGCCGGGCCAGCCCCGAAAGCCGGGCCCGGGCCCGGGCCTGCTTGCTCAGCCTTCCGTTGCCAGGGGCCTGAGCCTGGGGGCCTCCGCATGGGGAACCCTGAGTCCCGCGCCACGAGTCCCCCCGACCGTCCCGGCGACCACGGCACCTTTCGCGGCTTCGTCCCAGCCGTGGAGTGAGAGATCACTCCGTTCCCCCACAGAGGCCAGCCCCCTCCACGGGCGCCCCGGCCGCCCGCCACGGCGGAGGCGGACGCCCGGCCACGGCGCCTCCATCCACTCTGCTCGGGGAAAACTCCCCGGCGCCGGGGCCGCCGGCCGCGCCCCATCGTCGCGGCTCGTTTTCCGGGTGGCCGCGCCAAGCCCCGAGCGAGAAAGGGCCCTGCTCCACGCGGCCCTGGGCGCTGACCAGGGCTGCCCAACGCCGGCCAATTCTCACGAGCGATCTGCCCAAATCGATCCCGATTTGGGCAGAACGCTCGTGAGAATTGGCCGGAAAACGCCCGGCGAACACAGTTCGGGCACCAGAGGGCCGCAGGGCCGCCCCCCCGGGGCCCTGTCCGGGATCGCGTGTCGGCGCGTTCCGGCACCGCCAGGAGGAGCTCCGGGAGGCGGGCCCCGGGGAGGCCGACGCCTCCCGCTCCTCAGCCTCCGGGGGTCCCCTCCCTGGCGCCGGCCGCTGGGGCCGGGCCAGCCCCGAAATCCGGGCCCGGGCCCGGGCCTGCTTCCTCAGCCTTCCGTTGCCAGGGGCCTGAGCCTGGGGGCCTCCGCATGGGGAACCCTGAGTCCCGCGCCACGAGTCCCCCCGACCGTCCCGGCGACCACGGCACCTTTCGCGGCTTCGTCCCAGCCGTGGAGTGAGAGATCACTCCGTTCCCCCACAGAGGCCAGCCCCCTCCACGGGCGCCCCGCCCGCCCGCCACGGCGGAGGCGGACGCCCGGCCACGGCGCCTCCATCCACTCTGCTCGGGGAAAACTCCCCGGCGCCGGGGCCGCCGGCCGCGCCCCATCGTCGCGGCTCGTTTTCCGGGTGGCCGCGCCATGCCCCGAGCGAGAAACGGCCCTGCTCCACGCGGCCCTGGGCGCTGACCAGGGCTGCCCAACGCCGGCATATTCTCACGAGCGTTCTGCCAATATCGATCCCGATTTGGGCAGAACGCTCGTGAGAATTGGCCGGACAACGACCGGCGAACACACTTCGGGCACCAGAGGGCCGCAGGGCCGCCCCCCCGGGGCCCTGTCCGGGATCGCGTGTCGTCGCGTTCCGGCACCGCCAGGAGGAGCTCCGGGAGGCGGGCCCCGGGGAGGCCGACGCCTCCCGCTCCTCAGCCTCCGGGGGTCCCCTCCCTGGCGCCGGCCGCTGGGGCCGGGCCAGCCCCGAAAGCCGGGCCCCGGCCCGGGCCTGCTTGCTCAGCCTTCCGTTGCCAGGGGCCTGAGCCTGGGGGCCTCCGCATGGGGAACCCTGAGTCCCGCGCCACGAGTCCCCCCGACCGTCCCGGCGACCACGGCACCTTTCGCGGCTTCGTCCCAGCCGTGGAGTGAGAGATCAATCCGTTCCCCCACAGAGGCCAGCCCCCTCCACGGGCGCCCCGGCCGCCCGCCACGGCGGAGGCGGACGCCCGGCCACGGCGCCTCCATCCACTCTGCTCGGGGAAAACTCCCCGGCGCCGGGGCCGCCGGCCGCGCCCCATCGTCGCGGCTCGTTTTCCGGGTGGCCGCGCCATGCCCCGAGCGAGAAAGGGCCCTGCTCCACGCGGCCCTGGGCGCTGACCAGGGCTGCCCAACGCCGGCCAATTCTCACGAGCGTTCTGCCCAAATCGATCCCGATTTGGGCAGAACACTCGTGAGAATTGGCCGGAAAAGGCCCGGCGAACACACTTCGGGCACCACAGGGCCGCAGGGCCGCCCCCCCGGGGCCCTGTCCGGGATCGCGTGTCGGCGCGTTCCGGCACCGCCAGGAGGAGCTCCGGGAGGCGGGCCCCGGGGAGGCCGACGCCTCCCGCTCCTCAGCCTCCGGGGGTCCCCTCCCTGGCGCCGGCCACTGGGGCCGGGCCAGCCCCGAAACCCGGGCCCGGGCCCGGGCCTGCTTGCTCAGCCTTCCGTTGCCAGGGGCCTGAGCCTGGGGGCCTCCGCATGGGGAACCCTGAGTCCCGCGCCACGAGTCCCCCCGACCGTCCGGGCGACCACGGCACCTTTCGCGGCTTCGTCCAAGCCGTGGAGTGAGAGATCACTCCGTTCCCCCACAGAAGCCAGCCCCCTCCACGGGCGCCCCGGCCGCCCGCCACGGCGGAGGCGGACGCCCGGCCACGGCGCCTCCATCCACTCTGCTCGGGGAAAACTCCCCGGCGCCGGGGCCCCGGCCGCGCCCCATCGTCGCGGCTCGTTTTCCGGGTGGCCGCGCCATGCCCCGAGCGAGAAAGGGCCCTGCTCCACGCGGCCCTGGGCGCTGACCAGGGCTGCCCAACGCCGGCCAATTCTCACGAGCGTTCTGCCCAAATCGATCCCGATTTGGGCAGAACGCTCGTGAGAATTGGCCGGAAAACGCCCGGCGAACACACTTCGGGCACCACAGGGCCGCAGGGCCGCCCCCCCGGGGCCCTGTCCGGGATCGCGTGTCGTCGCGTTCCGGCACCGCCAGGAGGAGCTCCGGGAGGCGGGCCCCGGGGAGGCCGACGCCTCCTGCTCCTCAGCCTCCGGGGGTCCCCTCCCTGGCGCCGGCCGCTGGGGCCGGGCCAGCCCCGAAAGCCGGGCCCGGGCCCGGGCCTGCTTGCTCAGCCTTCCGTTGCCAGGGGCCTGAGCCTGGGGGCCTCCGCATGGGGAACCCTGAGTCCCGCGCCACGAGTCCCCCCGACCGTCCCGGCGACCACGGCACCTTTCGCGGCTTCGTCCCAGCCGTGGAGTGAGAGATCACTCCGTTCCCCCACAGAGGCCAGCCCCCTCCACGGGCGCCCCGGCCGCCCGCCACGGCGGAGGCGGACGCCCGGCCACGGCGCCTCCATCCACTCTGCTCGGGGAAAACTCCCCGGCGCCGGGGCCGCCGGCCGCGCCCCATCGTCGCGGCTCGTTTTCCGGGTGGCCGCGCAATGCCCCGAGCGAGAAACGGCCCTGCTCCACGCGGCCCTGGGCGCTGACCAGGGCTGCCCAACGCCGGCATATTCTCACGAGCGTTCTGCCAATATCGATCCCGATTTGGGCAGAACGCTCATGAGAATTGGCCGGAAAACGCCCGGCGAACACACTTCGGGCACCAGAGGGCCGCAGGGCCGCCCCCCCGGGGCCCTGTCCGGGATCGCGTGTCGGCGCGTTCCGGCACCGCCAGGAGGAGCTCCAGGAGGCGGGCCCCGGGGAGGCTGACGCCTCCCGTTCCTCAGCCTCCGGGGGTCCCCTCCCTGGCGCAGGCCGCTGGGGCCGGGCCAGCCCCGAAAGCCGGGCCCGGGCCCGGGCCTGCTTGCTCAGCCTTCCGTTGCCAGGGGCCTGAGACTGGGGGCCTCCGCATGGGGAACCCTGAGTCCCGCGCCACGAGTCCCCCCGACCGTCCCGGCGACCACGGCACCATTCGCGGCTTCGTCCCAGCCGTGGAGTGAGAGATCACTCCGTTCCCCCACAGAGGCCAGCCCCCTCCACGGGCGCCCCGGCCGCCCGCCACGGCGGAGGCGGACGCCCGGCCACGGCGCCTCCATCCACTCTGCTCGGGGAAAACTCCCCGGCGCCGGGGCCGCCGGCCACGCCCCATCGTCGCGGCTCGTTTTCCGGGTGGCCGCGCCATGCCCCGAGCGAGAAAGGGCCCTGCTCCACGCGGCCCTGGGCGCTGACCAGGGCTGCCCAACGCCGGCCAATTCTCACGAGCGTTCTGCCCAAATCGATCCCGATTTGGGCAGAACGCTCGTGAGAATTGGCCGGAAAACGCCCGGCGAACACACTTCGGGCACCACAGGGCCGCAGGGCCGCCCCCCCGGGGCCCTGTCCGGGATCGCGTGTCGTCGCGTTCCGGCATCGCCAGGAGGAGCTCCGGGAGGCGGGCCCCGGGGAGGCCGACGCCTCCCGCTCCTCAGCCTCCGGGTGTCCCCTCCCTGGCGCCGGCCGCTGGGGCCGGGCCAGCCCCGAAAGCCGGGCCCGGGCCCGGGCCTGCTTGCTCAGCCTTCCGTTGCCAGGGGCCTGAGCCTGGGGGCCTCCGCATGGGGAACCCTGAGTCCCGCGCCACGAGTCCCCCCGACCGTCCCGGCGACCACGGCACCTTTCGCGGCTTCGTCCCAGCCGTGGAGTGAGAGATCACTCCGTTACCCCACAGAGGCCAGCCCCCTCCACGGGCGCCCCGGCCGCCCGCCACGGCGGAGGCGGACGCCCGGCCACGGCGCCTCCATCCACTCTGCTCGGGGAAAACTCCCCGGCGCCGGGGCCGCCGGCCACGCCCCATCGTCGCGGCTCGTTTCCGGGTTGCCGCGCCAAGCCCCGAGCGAGAAAGGGCCCTGCTCCACGCGGCCCTGGGCGCTGACCAGGGCTGCCCAACGCCGGCCAATTCTCACGAGCGTTCTGCCCAAATCGATCCCGATTTGGGCAGAACGCTCGTGAGAATTGGCCGGAAAACGCCCGGCGAACACAGTTCGGGTACCAGAGGGTCGCAGGGCCGCCCCCCCGGGGCCCTGTCCGGGATCGCGTGTCGGCGCGTTCCGGCACCGCCAGGAGGAGCTCCGGGAGGCGGGCCCCGGGGAGGCCGACGCCTCCCGCTCCTCAGCCTCCGGGGGTCCCCTCCCTGGCGCCGGCCGCTGGGGCCGGGCCAGCCCCGAAAGCCGGGCCCGGGCCCGGGCCTGCTTGCTCAGCCTTCCGTTGCCAGGGGCCTGAGCCTGGGGGCCTCCGCATGGGGAACCCTGAGTCCCGCGCCACGAGTCCCCCCGACCGTCCCGGCGACCACGGCACCTTTCGCGGCTTCGTCCCAGCCGTGGAGTGAGAGATCACTCCGTTCCCCCACAGAGGCCAGCCCCCTCCACGGGCGCCCCGGCCGCCCGCCACGGCGGAGGCGGACGCCCGGCCACGGCGCCTCCATCCACTCTGCTCGGGGAAAACTCCCCGGCGCCGGGGCCGCCGGCCACGCCCCATCGTCGCGGCTCGTTTCCGGGTGGCCGTGCCAAGCCCCGAGTGAGAAAGGGCCCTGCTCCACGCGGCCCTGGACGCTGACCAGGGCTGCCCAACGCCGGCCAATTCTCACGAGCGTTCTGCCCAAATCGATCCCGATTTGGGCAGAACGCTCGTGAGAATTGGCCGGAAAACGCCCGGCGAACACAGTTCGGGCACCAGAGGGTCGCAGGGCCGCCCCCCCGGGGCCCTGTCCGGGATCGCGTGTCGGCGCGTTCCGGCACCGCCAGGAGGAGCTCCGGGAGGCGGGCCCCGGGGAGGCCGACGCCTCCCGCTCCTCAGCCTCCGGGGGTCCCCTCCCTGGCGCCGGCCGCTGGGGCCGGGCCAGCCCCGAAAGCCGGGCCCGGGCCCGGGCCTGCTTGCTCAGCCTTCCGTTGCCAGGGGCCTGAGCCTCGAGGCCTCTGCATGGGGAACCCTGAGTCCCGCGCCACGAGTCCCCCCGACCGTCCCGGCGACCACGGCACCTTTCGCGGCTTCGTCCCAGCCGTGGAGTGAGAGATCACTCCGTTCCCCCACAGAGGCCAGCCCCCTCCACGGGCGCCCCGGCCGCCCGCCACGGCGGAGGCGGACGCCCGGCCACGGCGCCTCCATCCACTCTGCTCGGGGAAAACTCCCCGGCGCCGGGGCCGCCGGCCGCGCCCCATCGTCGCGGCTCGTTTTCCGGGTGGCCGCGCCAAGCCCCGAGCGAGAAAGGGCCCTGCTCCACGCGGCCCTGGGCTCTGACCAGGGCTGCCCAACGCCGGCCAATTCTCACGAGCGTTCTGCCCAAATCGATCCCGATTTGGGCAGAACGCTCGTGAGAATTGGCCGGAAAACGCCCGGCGATCACAGTTCGGGCACCAGAGGGCCGCAGGGCCGCCCCCCCGGGGCCCTGTCCGGGATCGCGTGTCGGCGCGTTCCGGCACCGCCAGGAGGAGCTCCGGGAGTCGGGCCCCGGGGAGGCCGACGCCTCCCGCTCCTCAGCCTCCGGGGGTCCCCTCCCTGGCGCCGGCCGCTGGGGCCGGGCCTGCCCCGAAAGCCGGGCCCCGGCCCGGGCCTGCTTGCTCAGCCTTCCGTTGCCAGGGGCCTGAGCCTGGGGGCCTCCGCATGGGGAACCCTCAGTCCCGCGCCACGAGTCCCCCCGACCGTCCGGGCGACCACGGCACCTTTCGCGGCTTCGTCCCAGCCGTGGAGTCAGAGATCACTCCGTTCCCCAACAGAGGCCAGCCCCCTCCACGGGCGCCCCGGCCGCCCGCCACGGCGGAGGCGGACGCCCGGCCACGGCGCCTCCATCCACTCTGCTCGGGGAAAACTCCCCGGCGCCGGGGCCGCCGGCCGCGCCCCATCGTCGCGGCTCGTTTTCCGGGTGGCCGCGCCATGCCCCGAGCGAGAAAGGGCCCTGCTCCACGCGGCCCTGGGCGCTGACCAGGGCTGCCCAACGCCGGCCAATTCTCACGAGCGTTCTGCCCAAATCGATCCCGATTTGGGCAGAACGCTCGTGAGAATTGGACGGAAAACGCCCGGCGAACACACTTCGGGCACCAGAGGGCCGCAGGGCCGCCCCCCCGGGGCCCTGTCCGGGATCGCGTGTCGGCGCGTTCCGGCACCGCCAGGAGGAGCTCCGGGAGGCGGGCCCCGGGGAGGCCGACGCCTCCCGCTCCTCAGCCTCCGGGGGTCCCCTCCCTGGCGCCGGCCGCTGGGGCCGGGCCAGCCCCGAAAGCCGGGCCCGGGCCCGGGCCTGCTTGCTCAGCCTTCCGTTGCCAGGGGCCTGAGCCTGGGGGCCTCCGCATGGGGAACCCTGAGTCCCGCGCCACGAGTCCCCCCGACCGTCCCGGCGACCACGGCACCTTTCGCGGCTTCGTCCCAGCCGTGGAGTGAGAGATCACTCC
Source organism: Meles meles (assembly GCF_922984935.1). NCBI lineage: Eukaryota > Metazoa > Chordata > Mammalia > Carnivora > Mustelidae > Meles > Meles meles. The sequence goes on along the minus strand of NW_025721167.1, from coordinate 232,048 downwards.
GTTCCCCCACAGAGGCCAGCCCCCTCCACGGGCGCCCCGGCCGCCCGCCACGGCGGAGGCGGACGCCCGGCCACGGCGCCTCCATCCACTCTGCTCGGGGAAAACTCCCCGGCGCCGGGGCCGCCGGCCGCGCCCCATCGTCGCGGCTCGTTTTCCGGGTGGCCGCGCCATGCCCCGAGCGAGAAAGGGCCCTGCTCCACGCGGCCCTGGGCGCTGACCAGGGCTGCCCAACGCCGGCCAATTCTCACGAGCGTTCTGCCCAAATCGATCCCGATTTGGGCAGAACGCTCGTGAGAATTGGCCGGAATACGCCCGGCGAACACAGTTCGGGCACCAGAGGGCCGCAGGGCCGCCCCCCCGGGGCCCTGTCCGGGATCGCGTGTCGGCGCGTTCCGGCACCGCCAGGAGGAGCTCCGGGAGGCGGGCCCCGGGGAGGCCGACGCCTCCCGCTCCTCAGCCTTCGGGGGTCCCCTCCCTGGCGCCGGCCGCTGGGGCCGGGACAGCCCCGAAAGCCGGGCCCGGGCCCGGGCCTGCTTGCTCTGCCTTCCGTTGCCAGGGGCCTGAGCCTGGGGGCCTCCGCATGGGGAACCCTGAGTCCTGCGCCACGAGTCCCCCCGACCGTCCCGGCGACCACGGCACCTTTCGCGGCTTCGTCCCAGCCGTGGAGTGAGAGATCACTCCGTTCCCCCACAGAGGCCAGCCCCCTCCAAGGGCGCCCCGGCCGCCCGCCACGGCGGAGGCGGACGCCCGGCCACGGCGCCTCCATCCACTCTGCTCGGGGACAACTCCCCGGCGCCGGGGCCGCCGGCCGCGCCCCATCGTCGCGGCTCGTTTTCCGGGAGGCCGCGCCATGCCCCGAGCGAGAAAGGGCCCTGCTCCACGCGGCCCTGGGCGCTGACCAGGGCTGCCCAACGCCGGCCAATTCTCACGAGCGTTCTGCCCAAATCGATCCCGATTTGGGCAGAATGCTCGTGAGAATTGGCCGGAAAACGCCCGGCGAACACACTTCGGGCACCACAGGGCCGCAGGGCCGCCCCCCCGGGGCCCTGTCCGGGATCGCGTGTCGTCGCGTTCCGGCACCGCCAGGAGGAGCTCCGGGAGGCGGGCTTCGGGGACGCCGACGCCTCCCGCTCCTCAGCCTCCGGGGGTCCCCTCCCTGGCGCCGGCCGCTGGGGCCGGGCCAGCCCCGAAAGCCGGGCCCGGGCCCGGGCCTGCTTGCTCAGCCTTCCGTTGCCAGGGGCCTGAGCCTGGGGGCCTCCGCATGGGGAACCCTGAGTCCCGCGCCACGAGTCCCCCCGACCGTCCCGGCGACCACGGCACCTTTCGCGGCTTCGTCCCAGCCGTGGAGTGAGTGATCACTCCGTTCCCCCACAGAGGCCAGCCCCCTCCACGGGCGCCCCGGCCGCCCGCCACGGCGGAGGCGGACGCCCGGCCACGGCGCCTCCATCCACTCTGTTCGGGGAAAACTCCCCGGCGCCGGGGCCGCCGGCCGCGCCCCATCGTCGCGGCTCGTTTTCCGGGTGGCCGCGCCATGCCCCGAGCGTGAAAGGGCCCTGCTCCACGCGGCCCTGGGCGCTGACCAGGGCTGCCCAACGCCGGCATATTCTCACGAGCGTTCTGCCCAAATCGATCCCGATTTGGGCAGAACGCTCGTGAGAATTGGCCGGAAAACGCCCGGCGAACACACTTCGGGCACCACAGGGCCGCAGGGCCGCCCCCCCGGGGCCCTGTCCGGGATCGCGTGTCGTCGCGTTCCGGCACCGCCAGGAGGAGCTCTGGGAGGCGGGCCCCGGGGACGCCGACGCCTCCCGCTCCTCAGCCTCCGGGGGTCCCCTCCCTGGCGCCGGCCGCTGGGGCCGGGCCAGCCCCGAAACCCGGGCCCGGGCCCGGGCCTGCTTGCTCAGCCTTCCGTTGCCAGGGGCCTGAGCCTGGGGGCCTCCGCATGGGGAACCCTGAGTCCCGCGCCACGAGTCCCCCCGACCGTCCCGGCGACCACGGCACCTTTCGCGGCTTCGTCCCAGCCGTGGAGTGAGAGATCACTCCGTTCCCCCACAAGGCCAGCCCCCTCCAAGGGCGCCCCGGCCGCCCGCCACGGCGGAGGCGGACGCCCGGCCACGGCGCCTCCATCCACTCTGCTCGGGGAAAACTCCCCGGCGCCGGGGCCGCCGGCCGCGCCCCATCGTCGCGGCTCGTTTTCCGGGTGGCCGCGCCATGCCCCGAGCGAGAAAGGGCCCTGCTCCACGCGGCTCTGGGCCCTGACCAGGGCTGCCCAACGCCGGCCAATTCTCACGAGCGTTCTGCCCAAATCGATCCCGATTTGGGCAGAACGCTCGTGAGAATTGGCCGGAAAACGCCCGGCGAACACAGTTCGGGAACCAGAGGGCCGCAGGGCCGCCCCCCCGGGGCCCTGTCCGGGATCGCGTGTCGGCGCGTTCCGGCACCGCCAGGAGGAGCTCCGGGAGGCGGGCCCCGGGGAGGCCGACGCCTCCCGCTCCTCAGCCTCCGGGGGTCCCCTCCCTGGCGCCGGCCGCTGGGGCCGGGCCAGCCCCGAAAGCCGGGCCCGGGCCCGGGCCTGCTTGCTCAGCCTTCCGTTGCCAGGGGCCTGAGCCTGGGGGCCTCCGCATGGGGAACCCTGAGTCCTGCGCCACGAGTCCCCCCGACCGTCCCGGCGACCACGGCACCTTTCGCGGCTTCATCCCAGCCGTGGAGTGAGAGATCACTCCGTTCCCCCACAGAGGCCAGCCCCCTCCAAGGGCGCCCCGGCCGCCCGCCACGGCGGAGGAGGACGCCCGGCCACGGCGCCTACATCCACTCTGCTCGGGGAAAACTCCCCGGCGCCGGGGCCTCCGACCGCGCCCCATCGTCGCGGCTCGTTTTCCGGGTGGCCGCGCCATGCCCCGAGCGAGAAAGGGCCCTGCTCCACGCGGCCCTGGGCGCTGACCAGGGCTGCCCAACGCCGGCCAATTCTCACGAGCGTTCTGCCCAAATCGATCCCGATTTGGGCAGAACGCTCGTGAGAATTGGCCGGAAAACGCCCGGCGAACACATTTCGGGCACCACAGGGCCGCAGGGCCGCCCCCCCGGGGCCCTGTCCAGGATCGCGTGTCGTCGCGTTCCGGCACCGCCAGGAGGAGCTCCGGGAGGCGGGCCCCGGGGACGCCGACGCCTCCCGCTCCTCAGCCTCCGGGGGTCCCCTCCCTGGCGCCGGCCGCTGGGGCCGGGCCAGCCCCGAAAGCCGGGCCCGGGCCCGGGCCTGCTTGCTCAGCCTTCCGTTGCCAGGGGCCTGAGCCTGGGGGCCTCCGCATGGGAACCCTGAGTCTCGCGCCACGAGTCCCCCCGACCGTCCCGGCGACCACGGCACCTTTCGCGGCTTCGTCCCAGCCGTGGAGTGAGAGATCACTCCGTTCCCCCACAGAGGCCAGCCCCCTCCACGGGCGCCCCGGCCGCCCGCCACGGCGGAGGCGGACGCCCGGCCACGGCGCCTCCATCCACTCTGCTCGCGGAAAACTCCCCGGCGCCGGGGCCGCCGGCCGCGCCCCATCGTCGCGGCTCGTTTTCCGGGTGGCCGCGCCATGCCCCGAGCGAGAAAGGGCCCTGCTCCACGCGGCCCTGGGCGCTGACCAGGGCTGCCCAACGCCGGCCAATTCTCACGAGCGTTCTGCCCAAATCGATCCCGATTTGGGCAGAACGCTCGTGAGAATTGGCCGGAAAACGCCCGGCGAACACAGTTCGGGCACCAGAGGGCCGCAGGGCCGCCCCCCCGGGGCCCTGTCCGGGATCGCGTGTCGGCGCGTTCCGGCACCGCCAGGAGGAGCTCCGGGAGGCGGGCCCCGGGGAGGCCGACGCCTCCCGCTCCTCAGCCTCCGGGGGTCCCCTCCCTGGCGCCGGCCGCTGGGGCCGGGCCAGCCCCGATAGCCGGGCCCGGGCCCGGGCCTGCTTGCTCAGCCTTCCGTTGCCAGGGGCCTGAGCCTGGGGGCCTCCGCATGGGGAACCCTGAGTCCCGCGCCACGAGTCCCCCCGACCGTCCCGGCGACCACGGCACCTTTCGCGGCTTCGTCCCAGCCGTGGAGTGAGAGATCACTCCGTTCCCCCACAGAGGCCAGCCCCCTCCACGGGCGCCCCGGCCGCCCGCCACGGCGGAGGCGGACGCCCGGCCACGGCGCCTCCATCCACTCTGCTCGGGGAAAACTCCCCGGCGCCGGGGCCGCCGGCCGCGCCCCATCGTCGCGGCTCGTTTTCCGGGTGGCCGCGCCATGCCCCGAGCGAGAAAGGGCCCTGCTCCACGCGGCCCTGGGCGCTGACCAGGGCTGCCCAACGCCGGCCAATTCTCACGAGCGTTCTGCCCAAATCGATCCCGATTTGGGCAGAACGCTCGTGAGAATTGGCCGGAAAACGCCCGGCGAACACACTTCGGGCACCACAGGGCCGCAGGGCCGCCCCCCCGGGGCCCTGTCCGGGATCGCGTGTCGGCGCGTTCCGGCACCGCCAGGAGGAGCTCCGGGAGGCGGGCCCCGGGGAGGCCGACGCCTCCCGATCCTCAGCCTCCGGGGGTCCCCTCCCTGGCGCCGGCCGCTGGGGCCGGGCCAGCCCCGAAAGCCGGGCCCGGGCCCGGGCCTGCTTGCTCAGCCTTCCGTTGCCAGGGGCCTGAGCCTGGGGGCCTCCGCATGGGGAACGCTGAGTCCCGCGCCACGAGTCCCCCCGACCGTCCCGGCGACCACGGCACCTTTCGCGGCTTCGTCCCAGCCATGGAGTGAGAGATCACTCCGTTCCCCCACAGAGGCCAGCCCCCTCCACGGGCGCCCCGGCCGCCCGCCACGGCGGAGGCGGACGCCCGGCCACGGCGCCTCCATCCACTCTGCTCGGGGAAAACTCCCCGGCGCCGGGGCCGCCGGCCGCGCCCCATCGTCGCGGCTCGTTTTCCGGGTGGCCGCGCCATGCCCCGAGCGAGAAAGGGCCCTTCTCCACGCGGCCCTGGGCGCTGACCAAGGCTGCCCAACGCCGGCCAATTCTCACGAGCGTTCTGCCCAAATCGATCCCGATTTGGGCAGAACGCTCGTGAGAATTGGCCGGAAAACGCCCGGCGAACACACTTCGGGCACCAGAGGGCCGCAGGGCCGCCCCCCCGCGGCCCTGTCCGGGATCGCGTGTCGGCGCGTTCCGGCACCGCCAGGAGGAGCTCCGGGAGGCGGGCCCCGGGGAGGCCGACACCTCCCGCTCCTCAGCCTCCGGGGGTCCCCTCCCTGGCGCCGGCCGCTGGGGCCGGGCCAGCCCCGATACCCGGGCCCGGGCCTGCTTGCTCAGCCTTCCGTTGCCAGGGGCCTGAGCCTGGGGGCCTCCGCATGGGGAACCCTGAGTCCCGCGCCACGAGTCCCCCCGACCGTCCCGGCGACCACGGCACCTTTCGCGGCTTCGTCCCAGCCGTGGAGTGAGAGATCACTCCGTTCCCCCACAGAGGCCAGCCCCCTCCACGGGCGCCCCGGCCGCCCGCCACGGCGGAGGCGGACGCCCGGCCACGGCGCCTCCATCCACTCTGCTCGGGGAAAACTCCCCGGCGCCGGGGCCGCCGGCCGCGCCCCATCGTCGCGGCTCGTTTTCCGGGTGGCCGCGCCATGCCCCCAGCGAGAAAGGGCCCTGCTCCACGCGGCCCTGGGCGCTGACCAGGGATGCCCAACGCCGGCCAATTCTCACGAGGGTTCTGCCCAAATCGATCCCGATTTGGGCAGAACGCTCGTGAGAATTGGCCGGAAAACGCCCGGCGAACACACTTCGGGCACCAGAGGGCCGCAGGGCCGCCCCCCCGGGGCCCTGTCCGGGATCGCGTGTCGGCGCGTTCCTGCACCGCCAGGAGGAGCTCCGGGAGGCGGGCCCCGGGGAGGCCGACGCCTCCCGCTCCTCAGCCTCCGGGGGTCCCCTCCCTGGCGCCGGCCGCGGGGGCCGGGCCAGCCCCGAAAGCCGGGCCCGGGCCCGGGCCTGCTTGCTCAGCCTTCCGTTGCCAGGGGCCTGAGCCTGGGGGCCTCCGCATGGGGAACCCTGAGTCCCGCGCCACGAGTCCCCCCGACAGTCCCGGCGACCACGGCACCTTTCGCGGCTTCGTCCCAGCCGTGGAGTGAGAGATCACTCCGTTCCCCCACAGAGGCCAGCCCCCTCCACGGGCGCCCCGGCCGCCCACCACGGCGGAGGCGGACGCCCGGCCACGGCGCCTCCATCCACTCTGCTCGGGGAAAACTCCCCGGCGCCGGGGCCGCCGGCCGCGCCCCATCGTCGCGGCTCGTTTTCCGGGTGGCCGCGCCATGCCCCGAGCGAGAAAGGGCCCTGCTACACGCGGCCCTGGGCGCTGACCAGGGCTGCCCAACGCCGGCCAATTCTCACGAGCGTTCTGCCCAAATCGATCCCGATTTGGGCAGAACGCTCGTGAGAATTGGCCGGAAAACGCCCGGCGAACACACATCGGGCACCAGAGGGCCGCAGGGCCGCCCCCCCGGGGCCCTGTCCGGGATCGCGTGTCGTCGCGTTCCGGCACCGCCAGGAGGAGCTCCGGGAGGCGGGCCCCGGGGACGCCGACGCCTCCCGCTCCTCAGCCTCCGGGGGTCCCCTCCCTGGCGCCGACCGCTGGGGCCGGGCCAGCCCCGAAACCCGGGCCCGGGCCCGGGCCTGCTTGCTCAGCCTTCCGTTGCCAGGGGCCTGAGCCTGGGGGCCTCCGCATGGGGAACCCTGAGTCCCGCGCCACGAGTCCCCCCGACCGTCCCGGCGACCACGGCACCTTTCGCGGCTTCGTCCCAGCCGTGGAGTGAGAGATCACTCCGTTCCCCCACAAAGGCCAGCCCCCTCCACGGGCGCCCCGGCCGCCCGCCACGGCGGAGGCGGACGCCCGGCCACGGCGCCTCCATCCACTCTGCTCGGGGGAAAACTCCCCGGCGCCGGGGCCGCCGGCCGCGCCCCATCGTCGCGGCTCGTTTTCCGGGTGGCCGCGCCATGCCCCGAGCGAGAAAGGGCCCTGCTCCACGCGGCCCTGGGCGCTGACCAGGGCTGCCCAACGCCGGCCAATTCTCACGAGCGTTCTGCCCAAATCGATCCCGATTTGGGCAGAACGCTCGTGAGAATTGGCCGGAAAACGCCCCGGCGAACACACTTCGGGAACCAGAGGGCCGCAGGGCCGCACCCCCGGGGCCCTGTCCGGGATCGCGTGTCTTCGCGTTCCGGCACCGCCAGGAGGAGCTCCGGGAGGCGGGCCCCGGGGAGGCCGACGCCTCCCGCTCCTCAGCCTCCGGGGGTCCCCTCCCTGGCGCCGGCCACTGGGGCCGTGCCAGCCCCGAAAGCCGGGCCCGGGCCCGGGCCTGCTTGCTCAGCCTTCCGTTGCCAGGGGCCTGAGCCTGGGGGCCTCCGCATGGGGAACCCTGAGTCCCGCGCCACGAGTCCCCCCGACCGTCCCGGCGACCTCGGCACCTTTCGCGGCTTCGTCCAAGCCGTGGAGTGAGAGATCACTCCGTTCCCCCACAGAGGCCAGCCCCCTCCACGGGCGCCACGGCCGCCCGCCACGGCGGATGCGGACGCCCGGCCACGGCGCCTCCATCCACTCTGCTCGGGGGAAAACTCCCCGGCGCCGGGGTCGCCGGCCGCGCCCCATCGTCGCGGCTCGTTTTCCGGGTGGCCGCGCCATGCCCCGAGCGAGAAAGGGCCCTGCTCCACGCGGACCTGGGCGCTGACCAGGGCTGCCCAACGCCGGCCAATTCTCACGAGCGTTCTGCCCAAATCGATCCCGATTTGGGCAGAACGCTCGTGAGAATTGGCCGGAAAACGCCCGGCGAACACACTTCGGGCACCAGAGGGCCGCAGGGCCGCCCCCCCGGGGCCCTGTCCGGGATCGCGTGTCGGCGCGTTCCGGCACCGCCAGGAGGAGCTCCGGGAGGCGGGCCCCGTGGAGGCCGACGCCTCCCGCTCCTCAGCCTCCGGGGGTCCCCTCCCTGGCGCCGGCCGCTGGGGCCGGGCCAGCCCCGAAAGCCGGGCCCGGGCCCGGGCATGCTTGCTCAGCCTTCCGTTGCCAGGGGCCTGAGCCTGGGGGCCTCCGCATGGGGAACCCTGAGTCCCGCGCCACGAGTCCCCCCGACCGTCCCGGCGACCACGGCACCTTTCGCGGCTTCGTCCCATCCGTGGAGTGAGAGATCACTCCGTTCCCCCACAGAGGCCAGCCCCCTCCACGGGCGCCCCGGCCGCCCGCCACGGCGGAGGCGGACGCCCGGCCACGGCGCCTCCATCCACTCTGCTCGGGGAAAACTCCCCGGCGCCGGGGCCGCCGGCCGCGCCCCATCGTCGCGGCTCGTTTTCCGGGTTCCGCGCCATGCCCCGAGCGAGAAAGGGCCCTGCTCCACGCGGCCCTGGGCGCTGACTAGGGCTGCCCAACGCCGGCCAATTCTCACGAGCGTTCTGCCCAAATCGATCCCGATTTGGGCAGAACGCTCGTGAGAATTGGCCGGAAAACGCCCAGCGAACACACTTCGGGCACCAGAGGGCCGCAGGGCCGCCCCCCCGGGGCCCTGTCCGGGATCGCGTGTCGGCGCGTTCCGGCACCGCCAGGAGGAGCTCCGGGAGGCGGGCCCCGTGGAGGCCGACGCCTCCCGCTCCTCAGCCTCCGGGGGTCCCCTCCCTGGCGCCGGCCGCTGGGGCCGGGCCAGCCCCGAAAGCCGGGCCCGGGCCCGGGCCTGCTTGCTCAGCCTTCCGTTGCCAGGGGCCTGAGCCTGGGGGCCTCCGCATGGGGAACCCTGAGTCCCGCGCCACGAGTCCCCCCGACCGTCCCGGCGACCACGGCACCTTTCGCGGCTTCGTCCCAGCCGTGGAGTGAGAGATCACTCCGTTCCCCCACAGAGGCCAGCCCCCTCCACGGGCGCCCCGGCCGCCCGCCACGGCGGAGGCGGACGCCCGGCCACGGCGCCTCCATCCATTCTGCTCGGGGAAAACTCCCCGGCGCCGGGGCCGCCGGCCGCGCCCCATCGTCGCGGCTCGTTTTCCGGGTGGCCGCGCCATGCCCCGAGCGAGAAAGGGCCCTGCTCCACGCGGCCCTGGGCGCTGACCAGGGCTGCCCAACGCCGGCCAATTCTCACGAGCGTTCTGCCCAAATCGATCCCGATTTGGGCAGAACGCTCGTGAGAATTGGCCAGAAAACGCCCGGCGAACACACTTCGGGCACCACAGGGCTGCAGGGCGGCCCCCCCCCGGGGCCCTGTCCGGGATCGCCTGTCGTCGCGTTCCGGCACCGCCAGGAGGAGCTCCGGGAGGCGTGCCCAGGGGAGGCCGACGCCTCCCGCTCCTCAGCCTCCGGGGGTCCCCTCCCTGGCGCCGGCAGCTGGGGCCGGGCCAGCCCCGAAAGCCGGGCCCGGGCCCGGGCCTGCTTGCTCAGCCTTCCGTTGCCAGGGGCCTGAGCCTTGGGGCCTCCCCATGGGGAACCCTGAGTCCCGCGCCACGAGTCCGCCGACCGTCCCCGGCGACAACGGCACCTGTCGCGGCTTCGTCCTAGCCGCGGAGTGAGAGACCAGTCTTTTTCCCCACAGAGGCCAGCCCCCTCTAGGGGCACCCCGGCCGCCCGCCACGGCGGAGGCGGACGCCCGGCCACGGCGCCTCCATCCACTCTGCTCGGGGAAAACTCCCCGCGCCGAGGCTGCCGGCCGCGCCACATCGTCGTGGCTCGTTTTCCGGGTGGCCGCGCCATGCCCTGAGCGAGAAGGGCCCTGCTGCACGCGGAACTGGGCGCTGACCAGGGCTGCCCAAATCCGGCCAATTCTCACGAGCGTTCTGCCCAAATCGATCCCGATTTGGGCAGAACGCTCGTGAGAATTGGCCGGAAAACGCCCGGCGAACACACTTCGGGCACCACAGGGCCGCAGGGCGGCCCCCCCCCGGGGCCCTGTCCGGGATCGCGGGTCGTCGCGTTCCGGCACCGCCAGGAGGAGCTCCGGGACGCGTGCCCCGGGGAGGCCAACGCCTCCCGCTCCTCAGCCTCCGGGGGTCCCCTCCCTGGCGCCGGCCGCTGGGGCCGGGCCAGCCCCGAAAGCCGGGCCCGGGCCCGGGCCTGCTTGCTCAGCCTTCCGTTGCCAGGGGCCTGAGCCTTGGGGCCTCCCCATGGGGAACCCTGAGTCCCGCGCCACGAGTCCGCCGACCGTCCCGGCGACAACGGCACCTGTCGCGGCTTCGTCCTAGCCGCGGAGTGAGAGACCAGTCTTTTTCCCCACAGAGGCCAGCCCCCTCTAGGGGCACCCCGGCCGCCCGCCACGGCGGAGGCGGACGCCCGGCCACGGCGCCTCCATCCACTCTGCTCGGGGAAAACTCCCCGCGCCGAGGCTGCCGGCCGCGCCACATCGTCGTGGCTCGTTTTCCGGGTGGCCGCGCCATGCCCTGAGCGAGAAGGGCCCTGCTGCACGCGGAACTGGGCGCTGACCAGGGCTGCCCAAATCCGGCCAATTCTCACGAGCGTTCTGCCCAAATCGATCCCGATTTGGGCAGAACGCTCGTGAGAATTGGCCGGAAAACGCCCGGCGAACACACTTCGGGCACCACAGGGCCGCAGGGCGGCCCCCCCCGGGGCCCTGTCCGGGATCGCGGGTCGTCGCGTTCCGGCACCGCCAGGAGGAGCTCCGGGACGCGTGCCCCGGGGAGGCCAACGCCTCCCGCTCCTCAGCCTCCGGGGGTCCCCTCCCTGGCGCCGGCCGCTGGGGCCGGGCCAGCCCCGAAAGCCGGGCCCGGGCCCGGGCCTGCTTGCTCAGCCTTCCGTTGCCAGGGGCCTGATCCTGGGGGCCTCCACATGGGGAACCCTGAGTCCCGCGCCACGAGTCCCCCGACCGTCCCGGCGACAACGGCACCTTTCGCGGCTTCGTCCTAGCCGCGGAGTGAGAGACCAGTCCGTTTCCCCACAGAGGCCAGCCCCCTCCAGGGGCGCCCCGGCCGTCCGCCACGGCGGATGCGGACGCCCGGCCACGGCGCCTCCATCCACTCTGCTCGGGGAAAACTCCCCGGCGCCGCGGCTGCCGGCCGCGCCCCATCGTCGCGTCTCGTTTTCCGGGTGGCCGCGCCATTCCCCGAGCGAGAAAGGGCCCTGCTGCACGCGGAACTGGGCGCTGACCAGGTCTGCACAACGCCGGCCAATTCTCACGAGCGTTCTGCCCAAATCGATCCCGATTTGGGCAGAACGCTCGTGAGAATTGGCCGGAAAACGCCCGGCGAACATACTTCGGGCACCACAGGGCCGCAGGGCGGCCCCCCCGGGGCCCTGTCCGGGATCGCGGGTCGTCGCGTTCCGGCACCGCCAGGAGGAGCTCCGGGAGGCGTGCCACGGGGAGGCCGACGCCTCCCGCTCCTCAGCCTCCGGGGGCCCCTCCCTGGCTCCGGCAGCTGGGACCGGGCCAGCCCCGAAAGCCGGGCCCGGGCCCGGGCCTGCTTGCTCAGCCTTCCGTTGCCAGGGGCCTGAGCATGGGGGCCTCCCCATGGGGAACCCTGAGTCCCTCGCCACGAGTCCCCCGACCGTCCCGGCGACAACGACACCTTTCGCGGCTTCGTCCTAGCCGCGGAGTGAGAGACCAGTCCGTTTCCCCACAGAGGCCAGCCCCCTCCAGGGGCGCCCCGGCCGCCCGCCACGGCGGAGGCGGACGCCCGGCCACGGCGCCTCCATCCAATCTGCTCAGGGAAAACTCCCCGGCGCCAGGCTTCCGGCCGCGCCCCATCGTCGCGGCTCATTTCCGGGTGGCCGCGCCATGCCCCGAGCGAGAAAGGGCCCTGCTCCACGCGGCCCTGGGCGCTGAACAGGGCTGCCCAACGCCGGCCAATTCTCACGAGCGTTCTGCCCAAATCGATCCCGATTTGGGCAGAACGCTCGTGAGAATTGGCCGGAAAACGCCCGGCGAAAACACTTCGGGAACCACAGGGCCGCAGGGCCGCCCCCCCGGGGCCCTGTCCGGGATCGCGTGTCGGCGCGTTCCGGCACCGCCAGGAGGAGCTCCGGGAGGCGGGCCCCGGGGAAGCCGACGCCTCCCGCTCCTCAGCCTCCGGGGGTCCCCTCCCTGGCGCCGGCCGCTGGGGCCGGGCCAGCCCCGAAAGCCGGGCCCGGGCCCGGGCCTGCTTCCTCAGCCTTCCGTTGCCAGGGGCCTGAGCCTGGGGGCCTCCGCATGGGGAACCCTGAGTCCCGCGCCACGAGTCCCCCCGACCGTCCCGGCGACCACGGCACCTTTCGCGGCTTCGTCCCATCCGTGGAGTGAGAGATCACTCCGTTCCCCCACAGAGGCCAGCCCCCTCCACGGGCGCCCCGGCCGCCCGCCACGGCGGAGGCGGACGCCCGGCCACGGCGCCTCCATCCACTCTGCTCGGGGAAAACTCCCCGGCGCCGGGGCCGCCGGCCGCGCCCCATCGTCGCGGCTCGTTTTCCGGGTGGCCGCGCCATGCCCCGAGCGAGAAAGGGCCCTGCTCCACGCGGCCCTGGGCGCTGACCAGGGCTGCCCAACGCCGGCCAATTCTCACGAGCGTTCTGCCCAAATCGATCCCGATTTGGGCAGAACGCTCGTGAGTATTGGCCGGAAAACGCCCGGCGAACACACTTCGGGCACCAGAGGGCCGCAGGGCCGCCCCCCCCGGGGCCCTGTCCGGGATCGCGTGTCAGCGCGTTCCGGCACCGCCAGGAGGAGCTCCGGGAGGCGGGCCCCGGGGAGGCCGACGCCTCCCGTTCCTCAGCCTCCGGGGGTCCCCTCCCTGGCGCCGGCCGCTGGGGCCGGGCCAGCCCCGAAAGCCGGGCCCGGGCCCGGGCCTGCTTGCTCAGCCTTCCGTTGCCAGGGGCCTGAGCCTGGGGGCCTCCGCATGGGGAACCCTGAGTCCCGCGCCACGAGTCCCCCCGACCGTCCCGGCGACCACGGCACCTTTCGCGGCTTCGTCCCATCCGTGGAGTGAGAGATCACTCCGTTCCCCCACAGAGGCCAGCCCCCTCCACGGGCGCCCCGGCCGCCCGCCACGGCGGAGGCGGACGCCCGGCCACGGCGCCTCCATCCACTCTGCTCGGGGAAAACTCCCCGGCGCCGGGGCCGCCGGCCGCGCCCCATCGTCGCGGCTCGTTTTCCGGGTGGCCGCGCCATGCCCCGAGCGAGAAAGGGCCCTGTTCCACGCGGCCCTGGGCGCTGACCAGGGCTGCCCAACGCCGGCCAATTCTCACGAGCGTTCTGCCCAAATCGATCCCGATTTGGGCAGAACGCTCGTGAGAATTGGCCGGAAAACGCCCGGCGAACACACTTCGGGCACCAGAGGGCCGCAGGGCCGCCCCCCCGGGGCCCTGTCCGGGATCGCGTGTCGGCGCGTTCCGGCACAGCCAGGAGGAGCGCCGGGAGGCGGGCCCCGTGGAGGCCGACGCCTCCCGCTCCTCAGCCTCCGGGGGTCCCCTCCCTGGCGCCGGCCGCTGGGGCCGGGCCAGCCCCGAAAGCCGGGCCCGGGCCCGGGCCTGCTTGCTCAGCCTTCCGTTGCCAGGGGCCTGAGCCTGGGGGCCTCCGCATGGGGAACCCTGAGTCCCGCGCCACGAGTCCCCCCGACCGTCCCGGCGACCTCGGCACCTTTCGCGGCTTCGTCCCATCCGTGGAGTGAGAGATCACTCCGTTCCCCCACAGAGGCCAGCCCCCTCCACGGGCGCCCCGGCCGCCCGCCACGGCGGAGGCGGACGCCCGGCCACGGCGCCTCCATCCACTCTGCTCGGGGAAAACTCCCCGGCGCCGGGGCCGCCGGCCGCGCCCCATCGTCGCGGCTCGTTTTCCGGGTGGCCGCGCCATGCCCCGAGCGAGAAAGGGCCCTGCTCCACGCGGCCCTGGGCGCTGACCAGGGCTGCCCAACGCCGGCCAATTCTCACGAGCGTTCTGCCCAAATCGATCCCGATTTGGGCAGAACGCTCGTGAGAATTGGCCGGAAAACGCCCGGCGAACACACTTCGGGCACCAGAGGGCCGCAGGGCCGCCCCCCCGGGGCCCTGTCCGGGATCGCGTGTCGGCGCGTTCCGGCACCGCCAGGAGGAGCTCCGGGAGGCGGGCCCCGTGGAGGCCGACGCCTCCCGCTCCTCAGCCTCCGGGGGTCCCCTCCCTGGCGCCGGCCGCTGGGGCCGGGCCAGCCCCGAAAGCCGGGCCCGGGCCCGGGCCTGCTTGCTCAGCCTTCCGTTGCCAGGGGCCTGAGCCTGGGGGCCTCCCCATGGGGAACCCTGAGTCCCGCGCCACGAGTCCCCCCGACCGTCCCGGCGACCACGGCACCTTTCGCGGCTTCGTCCCATCCGTGGAGTGAGAGATCACTCCGTTCCCCCACAGAGGCCAGCCCCCTCCACGGGCGCCCCGGCCGCCCGCCACGGCGGAGGCGGACGCCCGGCCACGGCGCCTCCATCCACTCTGCTCGGGGAAAACTCCCCGGCGCCGGGGCCGCCGGCCGCGCCCCATCGTCGCGGCTCGTTTTCCGGGTGGCCGCGCCATGCCCCGAGCGAGAAAGGGCCCTGCTCCACGCGGCCCTGGGCGCTGACCAGGGCTGCCCAACGCCGGCCAATTCTCACGAGCGTTCTGCCCAAATCGATCCCGATTTGGGCAGAACGCTCGTGAGAATTGGCCGGAAAACGCCCGGCGAACACACTTCGGGCACCAGAGGGCCGCAGGGCCGCCCCCCCGGGGCCCTGTCCGGGATCGCGTGTCGGCGCGTTCCGGCACCGCCAGGAGGAGCTCCGGGAGGTGGGCCCCGGGGAGGCCGACGCCTCCCGCTCCTCAGCCTCCGGGGGTCCCCTCCCTGGCGCCGGCCGCTGGGGCCGGGCCAGCCCCGAAAGCCGGGCCCGGGCCCGGGCCTGCTTGCTCAGCCTTCCGTTGCCAGGGGCCTGAGCCTGGGGGCCTCCGCATGGGGAACCCTGAGTCCCGCGCCACGAGTCCGCCGACCGTCCCGGCGACAACGGCACCTTTCGCGGCTTCGTCCCATCCGTGGATTGAGAGATCACTCCGTTCCCCCACAGAGGCCAGCCCCCTCCACGGGCGCCCCGGCCGCCCGCCACGGCGGAGGCGGACGCCCGGCCACGGCGCCTCCATCCACTCTGCTCGGGGAAAACTCCCCGGCGCCGGGGCCGCCGGCCGCGCCCCATCGTCGCGGCTCGTTTTCCGGGTGGCCGCGCCATGCCCCGAGCGAGAAAGGGCCCTGCTCCACGCGGCCCTGGGCGCTGACCAGGGCTGCCCAACGCCGGCCAATTCTCACGAGCGTTCTGCCCAAATCGATCCCGATTTGGGCAGAACGCTCTTGAGTATTGGCCGGAAAACGCCCGGGGAACACACTTCGGGCACCAGAGGGCCGCAGGGCCGCCCCCCCCGGGGCCCTGTCCGGGATCGCGTGTCGGCGCGTTCCGGCACCGCCAGGAGGAGCTCCGGGAGGCGGGCCCCGTGGAGGCCGACGCCTCCCGCTTCTCAGCCTCCGGGGGTCCCCTCCCTGGCGCCGGCCGCTGGGGCCGGGCCAGCCCCGAAAGCCGGGCCCGGGCCCGGGCCTGCTTGCTCAGCCTTCCGTTGCCAGGGGCCTGAGCCTGGGGGCCTCCGCATGGGGAACCCTGAGTCCCGCGCCACGAGTCCCCCCGACCGTCCCGGCGACCACGGCACCTTTCGCGGCTTCGTCCCATCCGTGGAGTGAGAGATCACTCCGTTCCCCCACAGAGGCCAGCCCCCTCCACGGGCGCCCCGGCCGCCCGCCACGGCGGAGGCGGACGCCCGGCCACGGCGCCTCCATCCACTCTGCTCGGGGAAAACTCCCCGGCGCCGGGGCCGCCGGCCGCGCCCCATCGTCGCGGCTCGTTTTCCGGGTGGCCGCGCCATGCCCCGAGCGAGAAAGGGCCCTGCTCCACGCGGCCCTGGGCGCTGACCAGGGCTGCCCAACGCCGGCCAATTCTCACGAGCGTTCTGCCCAAATCGATCCCGATTTGGGCAGAACGCTCGTGAGAATTGGCCGGAAAACGCCCGGCGAACACACTTCGGGCACCAGAGGGCCGCAGGGCCGCCCCCCCGGGGCCCTGTCCGGGATCGCGTGTCGGCGCGTTCCGGCACCGCCAGGAGGAGCTCCGGGAGGCGGGCCCCGGGGAGGCCGACGCCTCCCGCTCCTCAGCCTCCGGGGGTCCCCTCCCTGGCGCCGGCCGCTGGGGCCGGGCCAGCCCCGAAAGCCGGGCCCGGGCCCGGGCCTGCTTGCTCAGCCTTCCGTTGCCAGGGGCCTGAGCCTGGGGGCCTCCGCATGGGGAACCCTGAGTCCCGCGCCACGAGTCCCCCCGACAGTCCCGGCGACCACGGCACCTTTCGCGGCTTCGTCCCAGCCGTGGAGTGAGAGATCACTCCGTTCCCCCACAGAGGCCAGCCCCCTCCACGGGCGCCCCGGCCGCCCACCACGGCGGAGGCGGACGCCCGGCCACGGCGCCTCCATCCACTCTGCTCGGGGAAAACTCCCCGGCGCCGGGGCCGCCGGCCGCGCCCCATCGTCGCGGCTCGTTTTCCGGGTGGCCGCGCCATGCCCCGAGCGAGAAAGGGCCCTGCTACACGCGGCCCTGGGCGCTGACCAGGGCTGCCCAACGCCGGCCAATTCTCACGAGCGTTCTGCCCAAATCGATCCCGATTTGGGCAGAACGCTCGTGAGAATTGGCCGGAAAACGCCCGGCGAACACACATCGGGCACCAGAGGGCCGCAGGGCCGCCCCCCCGGGGCCCTGTCCGGGATCGCGTGTCGTCGCGTTCCGGCACCGCCAGGAGGAGCTCCGGGAGGCGGGCCCCGGGGACGCCGACGCCTCCCGCTCCTCAGCCTCCGGGGGTCCCCTCCCTGGCGCCGACCGCTGGGGCCGGGCCAGCCCCGAAACCCGGGCCCGGGCCCGGGCCTGCTTGCTCAGCCTTCCGTTGCCAGGGGCCTGAGCCTGGGGGCCTCCGCATGGGGAACCCTGAGTCCCGCGCCACGAGTCCCCCCGACCGTCCCGGCGACCACGGCACCTTTCGCGGCTTCGTCCCAGCCGTGGAGTGAGAGATCACTCCGTTCCCCCACAAAGGCCAGCCCCCTCCACGGGCGCCCCGGCCGCCCGCCACGGCGGAGGCGGACGCCCGGCCACGGCGCCTCCATCCACTCTGCTCGGGGAAAACTCCCCGGCGCCGGGGCCGCCGGCCGCGCCCCATCGTCGCGGCTCGTTTTCCGGGTGGCCGCGCCATGCCCCGAGCGAGAAAGGGCCCTGCTCCACGCGGCCCTGGGCGCTGACCAGGGCTGCCCAACGCCGGCCAATTCTCACGAGCGTTCTGCCCAAATCGATCCCGATTTGGGCAGAACGCTCGTGAGAATTGGCCGGAAAACGCCCGGCGAACACACTTCGGGAACCAGAGGGCCGCAGGGCCGCACCCCCGGGGCCCTGTCCGGGATCGCGTGTCTTCGCGTTCCGGCACCGCCAGGAGGAGCTCCGGGAGGCGGGCCCCGGGGAGGCCGACGCCTCCCGCTCCTCAGCCTCCGGGGGTCCCCTCCCTGGCGCCGGCCACTGGGGCCGTGCCAGCCCCGAAAGCCGGGCCCGGGCCCGGGCCTGCTTGCTCAGCCTTCCGTTGCCAGGGGCCTGAGCCTGGGGGCCTCCGCATGGGGAACCCTGAGTCCCGCGCCACGAGTCCCCCCGACCGTCCCGGCGACCTCGGCACCTTTCGCGGCTTCGTCCAAGCCGTGGAGTGAGAGATCACTCCGTTCCCCCACAGAGGCCAGCCCCCTCCACGGGCGCCACGGCCGCCCGCCACGGCGGATGCGGACGCCCGGCCACGGCGCCTCCATCCACTCTGCTCGGGGAAAACTCCCCGGCGCCGGGGTCGCCGGCCGCGCCCCATCGTCGCGGCTCGTTTTCCGGGTGGCCGCGCCATGCCCCGAGCGAGAAAGGGCCCTGCTCCACGCGGACCTGGGCGCTGACAAGGGCTGCCCAACGCCGGCCAATTCTCACGAGCGTTCTGCCCAAATCGATCCCGATTTGGGCAGAACGCTCGTGAGAATTGGCCGGAAAACGCCCGGCGAACACACTTCGGGCACCAGAGGGCCGCAGGGCCGCCCCCCCGGGGCCCTGTCCGGGATCGCGTGTCGGCGCGTTCCGGCACCGCCAGGAGGAGCTCCGGGAGGCGGGCCCCGGGGAGGCCGACGCCTCCCGCTCCTCAGCCTCCGGGGGTCCCCTCCCTGGCGCCGGCCGCTGGGGCCGGGCCAGCCCCGAAAGCCGGGCCCGGGCCCGGGCATGCTTGCTCAGCCTTCCGTTGCCAGGGGCCTGAGCCTGGGGGCCTCCGCATGGGGAACCCTGAGTCCCGCGCCACGAGTCCCCCCGACCGTCCCGGCGACCACGGCACCTTTCGCGGCTTCGTCCCATCCGTGGAGTGAGAGATCACTCCGTTCCCCCACAGAGGCCAGCCCCCTCCACGGGCGCCCCGGCCGCCCGCCACGGCGGAGGCGGACGCCCGGCCACGGCGCCTCCATCCACTCTGCTCGGGGAAAACTCCCCGGCGCCGGGGCCGCCGGCCGCGCCCCATCGTCGCGGCTCGTTTTCCGGGTTCCGCGCCATGCCCCGAGCGAGAAAGGGCCCTGCTCCACGCGGCCCTGGGCGCTGACTAGGGCTGCCCAACGCCGGCCAATTCTCACGAGCGTTCTGCCCAAATCGATCCCGATTTGGGCAGAACGCTCGTGAGAATTGGCCGGAAAACGCCCAGCGAACACACTTCGGGCACCAGAGGGCCGCAGGGCCGCCCCCCCGGGGCCCTGTCCGGGATCGCGTGTCGGCGCGTTCCGGCACCGCCAGGAGGAGCTCCGGGAGGCGGGCCCCGTGGAGGCCGACGCCTCCCGCTCCTCAGCCTCCGGGGGTCCCCTCCCTGGCGCCGGCCGCTGGGGCCGGGCCAGCCCCGAAAGCCGGGCCCGGGCCCGGGCCTGCTTGCTCAGCCTTCCGTTGCCAGGGGCCTGAGCCTGGGGGCCTCCGCATGGGGAACCCTGAGTCCCGCGCCACGAGTCCCCCCGACCGTCCCGGCGACCACGGCACCTTTCGCGGCTTCGTCCCAGCCGTGGAGTGAGAGATCACTCCGTTCCCCCACAGAGGCCAGCCCCCTCCACGGGCGCCCCGGCCGCCCGCCACGGCGGAGGCGGACGCCCGGCCACGGCGCCTCCATCCATTCTGCTCGGGGAAAACTCCCCGGCGCCGGGGCCGCCGGCCGCGCCCCATCGTCGCGGCTCGTTTTCCGGGTGGCCGCGCCATGCCCCGAGCGAGAAAGGGCCCTGCTCCACGCGGCCCTGGGCGCTGACCAGGGCTGCCCAACGCCGGCCAATTCTCACGAGCGTTCTGCCCAAATCGATCCCGATTTGGGCAGAACGCTCGTGAG
The DNA here is from genome assembly GCF_922984935.1 of Meles meles. Lineage (NCBI taxonomy): Eukaryota > Metazoa > Chordata > Mammalia > Carnivora > Mustelidae > Meles > Meles meles. Next base: position 212,696 of record NW_025721167.1, on the reverse strand, counting down.
AATTGGCCAGAAAACGCCCGGCGAACACACTTCGGGCACCACAGGGCTGCAGGGCGGCCCCCCCCGGGGCCCTGTCCGGGATCGCCTGTCGTCGCGTTCCGGCACCGCCAGGAGGAGCTCCGGGAGGCGTGCCCAGGGGAGGCCGACGCCTCCCGCTCCTCAGCCTCCGGGGGTCCCCTCCCTGGCGCCGGCAGCTGGGGCCGGGCCAGCCCCGAAAGCCGGGCCCGGGCCCGGGCCTGCTTGCTCAGCCTTCCGTTGCCAGGGGCCTGAGCCTTGGGGCCTCCCCATGGGGAACCCTGAGTCCCGCGCCACGAGTCCGCCGACCGTCCCGGCGACAACGGCACCTGTCGCGGCTTCGTCCTAGCCGCGGAGTGAGAGACCAGTCTTTTTCCCCACAGAGGCCAGCCCCCTCTAGGGGCACCCCGGCCGCCCGCCACGGCGGAGGCGGACGCCCGGCCACGGCGCCTCCATCCACTCTGCTCGGGGAAAACTCCCCGCGCCGAGGCTGCCGGCCGCGCCACATCGTCGTGGCTCGTTTTCCGGGTGGCCGCGCCATGCCCTGAGCGAGAAGGGCCCTGCTGCACGCGGAACTGGGCGCTGACCAGGGCTGCCCAAATCCGGCCAATTCTCACGAGCGTTCTGCCCAAATCGATCCCGATTTGGGCAGAACGCTCGTGAGAATTGGCCGGAAAACGCCCGGCGAACACACTTCGGGCACCACAGGGCCGCAGGGCGGCCCCCCCCCGGGGCCCTGTCCGGGATCGCGGGTCGTCGCGTTCCGGCACCGCCAGGAGGAGCTCCGGGACGCGTGCCCCGGGGAGGCCAACGCCTCCCGCTCCTCAGCCTCCGGGGGTCCCCTCCCTGGCGCCGGCCGCTGGGGCCGGGCCAGCCCCGAAAGCCGGGCCCGGGCCCGGGCCTGCTTGCTCAGCCTTCCGTTGCCAGGGGCCTGATCCTGGGGGCCTCCACATGGGGAACCCTGAGTCCCGCGCCACGAGTCCCCCGACCGTCCCGGCGACAACGGCACCTTTCGCGGCTTCGTCCTAGCCGCGGAGTGAGAGACCAGTCCGTTTCCCCACAGAGGCCAGCCCCCTCCAGGGGCGCCCCGGCCGTCCGCCACGGCGGATGCGGACGCCCGGCCACGGCGCCTCCATCCACTCTGCTCGGGGAAAACTCCCCGGCGCCGCGGCTGCCGGCCGCGCCCCATCGTCGCGTCTCGTTTTCCGGGTGGCCGCGCCATTCCCCGAGCGAGAAAGGGCCCTGCTGCACGCGGAACTGGGCGCTGACCAGGTCTGCACAACGCCGGCCAATTCTCACGAGCGTTCTGCCCAAATCGATCCCGATTTGGGCAGAACGCTCGTGAGAATTGGCCGGAAAACGCCCGGCGAACATACTTCGGGCACCACAGGGCCGCAGGGCGGCCCCCCCGGGGCCCTGTCCGGGATCGCGGGTCGTCGCGTTCCGGCACCGCCAGGAGGAGCTCCGGGAGGCGTGCCACGGGGAGGCCGACGCCTCCCGCTCCTCAGCCTCCGGGGGCCCCTCCCTGGCTCCGGCAGCTGGGACCGGGCCAGCCCCGAAAGCCGGGCCCGGGCCCGGGCCTGCTTGCTCAGCCTTCCGTTGCCAGGGGCCTGAGCATGGGGGCCTCCCCATGGGGAACCCTGAGTCCCTCGCCACGAGTCCCCCGACCGTCCCGGCGACAACGACACCTTTCGCGGCTTCGTCCTAGCCGCGGAGTGAGAGACCAGTCCGTTTCCCCACAGAGGCCAGCCCCCTCCAGGGGCGCCCCGGCCGCCCGCCACGGCGGAGGCGGACGCCCGGCCACGGCGCCTCCATCCAATCTGCTCAGGGAAAACTCCCCGGCGCCAGGCTTCCGGCCGCGCCCCATCGTCGCGGCTCATTTCCGGGTGGCCGCGCCATGCCCCGAGCGAGAAAGGGCCCTGCTCCACGCGGCCCTGGGCGCTGAACAGGGCTGCCCAACGCCGGCCAATTCTCACGAGCGTTCTGCCCAAATCGATCCCGATTTGGGCAGAACGCTCGTGAGAATTGGCCGGAAAACGCCCGGCGAAAACACTTCGGGAACCACAGGGCCGCAGGGCCGCCCCCCCGGGGCCCTGTCCGGGATCGCGTGTCGGCGCGTTCCGGCACCGCCAGGAGGAGCTCCGGGAGGCGGGCCCCGGGGAAGCCGACGCCTCCCGCTCCTCAGCCTCCGGGGGTCCCCTCCCTGGCGCCGGCCGCTGGGGCCGGGCCAGCCCCGAAAGCCGGGCCCGGGCCCGGGCCTGCTTCCTCAGCCTTCCGTTGCCAGGGGCCTGAGCCTGGGGGCCTCCGCATGGGGAACCCTGAGTCCCGCGCCACGAGTCCCCCCGACCGTCCCGGCGACCACGGCACCTTTCGCGGCTTCGTCCCATCCGTGGAGTGAGAGATCACTCCGTTCCCCCACAGAGGCCAGCCCCCTCCACGGGCGCCCCGGCCGCCCGCCACGGCGGAGGCGGACGCCCGGCCACGGCGCCTCCATCCACTCTGCTCGGGGAAAACTCCCCGGCGCCGGGGCCGCCGGCCGCGCCCCATCGTCGCGGCTCGTTTTCCGGGTGGCCGCGCCATGCCCCGAGCGAGAAAGGGCCCTGCTCCACGCGGCCCTGGGCGCTGACCAGGGCTGCCCAACGCCGGCCAATTCTCACGAGCGTTCTGCCCAAATCGATCCCGATTTGGGCAGAACGCTCGTGAGTATTGGCCGGAAAACGCCCGGCGAACACACTTCGGGCACCAGAGGGCCGCAGGGCCGCCCCCCCGGGGCCCTGTCCGGGATCGCGTGTCAGCGCGTTCCGGCACCGCCAGGAGGAGCTCCGGGAGGCGGGCCCCGGGGAGGCCGACGCCTCCCGTTCCTCAGCCTCCGGGGGTCCCCTCCCTGGCGCCGGCCGCTGGGGCCGGGCCAGCCCCGAAAGCCGGGCCCGGGCCCGGGCCTGCTTGCTCAGCCTTCCGTTGCCAGGGGCCTGAGCCTGGGGGCCTCCGCATGGGGAACCCTGAGTCCCGCGCCACGAGTCCCCCCGACCGTCCCGGCGACCACGGCACCTTTCGCGGCTTCGTCCCATCCGTGGAGTGAGAGATCACTCCGTTCCCCCACAGAGGCCAGCCCCCTCCACGGGCGCCCCGGCCGCCCGCCACGGCGGAGGCGGACGCCCGGCCACGGCGCCTCCATCCACTCTGCTCGGGGAAAACTCCCCGGCGCCGGGGCCGCCGGCCGCGCCCCATCGTCGCGGCTCGTTTTCCGGGTGGCCGCGCCATGCCCCGAGCGAGAAAGGGCCCTGTTCCACGCGGCCCTGGGCGCTGACCAGGGCTGCCCAACGCCGGCCAATTCTCACGAGCGTTCTGCCCAAATCGATCCCGATTTGGGCAGAACGCTCGTGAGAATTGGCCGGAAAACGCCCGGCGAACACACTTCGGGCACCAGAGGGCCGCAGGGCCGCCCCCCCGGGGCCCTGTCCGGGATCGCGTGTCGGCGCGTTCCGGCACAGCCAGGAGGAGCGCCGGGAGGCGGGCCCCGTGGAGGCCGACGCCTCCCGCTCCTCAGCCTCCGGGGGTCCCCTCCCTGGCGCCGGCCGCTGGGGCCGGGCCAGCCCCGAAAGCCGGGCCCGGGCCCGGGCCTGCTTGCTCAGCCTTCCGTTGCCAGGGGCCTGAGCCTGGGGGCCTCCGCATGGGGAACCCTGAGTCCCGCGCCACGAGTCCCCCCGACCGTCCCGGCGACCTCGGCACCTTTCGCGGCTTCGTCCCATCCGTGGAGTGAGAGATCACTCCGTTCCCCCACAGAAGCCAGCCCCCTCCACGGGCGCCCCGGCCGCCCGCCACGGCGGAGGCGGACGCCCGGCCACGGCGCCTCCATCCACTCTGCTCGGGGAAAACTCCCCGGCGCCGGGGCCGCCGGCCGCGCCCCATCGTCGCGGCTCGTTTTCCGGGTGGCCGCGCCATGCCCCGAGCGAGAAAGGGCCCTGCTCCACGCGGCCCTGGGCGCTGACCAGGGCTGCCCAACGCCGGCCAATTCTCACGAGCGTTCTGCCCAAATCGATCCCGATTTGGGCAGAACGCTCGTGAGAATTGGCCGGAAAACGCCCGGCGAACACACTTCGGGCACCAGAGGGCCGCAGGGCCGCCCCCCCGGGGCCCTGTCCGGGATCGCGGGTCGTCGCGTTCCGGCACCTCCTGGAGGAGCTCCGGGAGGCGTGCCCCGGGGAGGCCGACGCCTCCCGCTCTTCAGCCTCCGGGGGTCCCCTCCCTGGCACCGGCAGCTGGGGCCGGGCCAGCCCCGAAAGCCGGGCCCGGGCCCGGGCCTGCTTGCTCAGCCTTCCGTTGCCAGGGGCCTGAGCCTGGGGGCCTCCCCATGGGGAACCCTGAGTCCCGCGCCACGAGTCCCCCGACCGTCCCGGCGACAACGGCACCTTTCAAGGCTTCGTCCTAGCCGCGGAGTGAGAGACTAGTCCGTTTCCCCACAGAGGCCAGCCCCCTCCAGGGGCACCCCGGCCTCCCGCCACGGCGGAGGCGGACGCCCGGGCTCGGCGCCTCCATCCACTCTGCTCGGGGAAAACTGCCTGGCGCCGCGGCTGCCGGCCGCGCCCCATCGTCGCGGCTCGTTTTCCGGGTGGCCGCGCCATGCCCCGAGCGAGAAAGGGCCCTGCTGCACGCGGAACTGGGCGCTGACCAGGGCTGCCCAACGCCGGCCATTTCTCACGAGCGTTCTGCCCAAATCGATCCCGATTTGGGCAGAACGCTCGTGAGCATTGGCCGGAAAACGCCCGGCGAACACACTTCGGGCACCACAGGGCTGCAGGGCGCCCCCCCCGGGGCCCTGTCCTGGATCGCGGGTCGTCGCGTTCCGGCACCGCCAGGAGGAGCTCTGGGAGGCGTGCCCCGGGGAGGCCGACGCCTCCCGCTCCTCAGCCTCCGGGGGTCCCCTCCCTGGCACCGGCAGCTGGGGCCGGGCCAGCCCCGAAAGCCGGGCCCGGGCCCGGGCCTGCTTGCTCAGCCTTCCGTTGCCAGGGGCCTGAGCCTGGGGGCCTCCCCATGGGGAACCCTGAGTCCCGCGCCACGAGTCCGCCGACCGTCCCGGCGACAACGGCACCTTTCGCGGCTTCGTCCTAGCCGCGGAGTGAGAGACCAGTCTTTTTCCCCACAGAGGCCAGCCCCCTCTAGGGGCGCCCCGGGCGCCCGCCATGGCGGAGGCGGACGCCCGGCCACGGCGCCTCCATCCACTCTGCTCGGGGAAAACTCCCCGGCGCCGCGGCTGCCGGCCGCGCCCCATCGTCGCGGCTCGTTTTCCGGGTGGCCGCGCCATGCCCCGAGCGAGAAAGGGCCCTGCTGCACGCGGAACTGGGTGCTGACCAGGGCTGCCCAACGCCGGCCAATTCTCACGAGCGTTCTGCCCAAATCGATCCCGATTTGGGCAGAACGCTCGTGAGAATTAGCCGGAAAACGCCCGGCGAACACACTTCGGGCACAACAGGGCCGCAGGGCGGCCCCCCCCGGGGCCCTGTCCGGGATCGCGGGTCGTCGCGTTCCGGCACCTCTTGGAGGAGCTCCGGGAGGCGTGCCCCGGGGAGGCCGACGCCTCCCGCTCCTCAGCCTCCAGGGGTCCCCTCCCTGGCGCCGGCAGCTGGGGCCGGGCCAGCCCCGAAAGCCGGGCCCGGGCCCGGGCCTGCTTGCTCAGCCTTCCGTTGCCAGGGGCCTGAGCATGGGGTCCTCCCCATGGGGAACCCTGAGTCCCGCGCCACGAGTCCCCCGACCGTCCCGGCGACAACGGCACCTTTCAAGGCTTCGTCCTAGCCGCGGAGTGAGAGACTAGTCCGTTTCCCCACAGAGGTCAGCCCCCTCCAGGGGCACCCCGGCCTCCCGCCACGGCGGAGGCGGACGCCCGGGCTCGGCGCCTCCATCCACTCTGCTCGGGGAAAACTGCCTGGCGCCGCGGCTGCCGGCCGCGCCCCATCGTCGCGGCTCGTTTTCCGGGTGGCCGCGCCATGCCCCGAGCGAGAAAGGGCCCTGCTGCACGCGGAACTGGGCGCTGACCAGGGCTGCCCAACGCCGGCCAATGCTCACGAGCGTTCTGCCCAAATCGATCCCGATTTGGGCAGAACGCTCGTGAGCATTGGCCGGAAAACGCCCGGCGAACACACTTCGGGCACCACAGGGCTGCAGGGCGGCCCCCCCCGGGGCCCTGTCCTGGATCGCGGGTCGTCGCTTTCCGGCACCGCCAGGAGGAGCTCTGGGAGGCGTGCCCCGGGGAGGCCGACGCCTCCCGCTCCTCAGCCTCCGGGGGTCCCCTCCCTGGCACCGGCAGCTGGGGCCGGGCCAGCCCCGAAAGCCGGGCCCGGGCCCGGGCCTGCTTGCTCAGCCTTCCGTTGCCAGGGGCCTGAGCCTGGGGTCCTCCCCATGGGGAACCCTGAGTCCCGCGCCACGAGTCCGCCGACCGTTCCGGCGACAACGGCACCTTTCGCGGCTTCATCCTAGCCGCGGAGTGAGAGACCAGTCTTTTTCCCCACAGAGGCCAGCCCCCTCTAGGGGCGCCCCGGCCGCCCGCCATGGCGGAGGCGGACGCCCGGCCACGGCGCCTCCATCCACTCTGCTCGGGGAAAACTCCCCGGCGCCGCGGCTGCCGGCCGCGTCCCATCGTCGCGGCTCGTTTTCTGGGTGGCCGCGCCATGCCCCGAGCGAGAAGGGCCCTGCTGCACGCGGAACTGGGCGCTGACCAGGGCTGCCCAACGCCGGCCAATTCTCACGAGCGTTCTGCCCAAATCGATCCCGATTTGGGCAGAACGCTCGTGAGAATTGGCCGGAAAACGCCCGGCGAACACACTTCGGGCACCACAGGGCTGCAGGGCGGCCCCCCCCGGGGCCCTGTCCGGGATCGCCTGTTGTCGCGTTCTGGCACCGCCAGGAGGAGCTCCGGGAGGCGTGCCCCGGGGATGCCGACGCCTCCCGCTCCTCAGCCTCCGGGGGTCCCCTCCCTGGCGCCGGCAGCTGGGGCCGGGCCAGCCCCGAAAGCCGGGCCCGGGTCCGGGCCTGCTTGCTCAGCCTTCCGTTGCCAGGGGCCTGAGCCTGGGGGCCTCCCCATGGGGAACCCTGAGTCCCGCGCCACGAGTCCGCCGACCATCCCGGCGACAACGGCACCTTTCGTGGCTTCGTCCTAGCCGCGGAGTGAGAGACCAGTCTTTTTCCCAACAGAGGCCAGCCCCCTCTAGGGGCACCCCGGCCGCCCGCCACGGCGGAGGCGGACGCCCGGCCACGGCGCCTCCATCCACTCTGCTCGGGGAAAACTCCCCGCGCCGAGGCTGCCGGCCGCGCCCCATCGTCGCGGCTCGTTTCCGGGTGGCCGCGCCATGCCCCGAGCGAGAAAGGGCCCTGCCGCACGCGGAACTGGGCGCTGACCAGGGCTGCCCAACGCCGGCCAATTCTCACGAGCGTTCTGCGCAAATCGATCCCGATTTGGGCAGAACGCTCGTGAGAATTGGCCGGAGAACGCCCGGCGAACACACTTCGGGCACCACAGGCCTGCAGGGCGGCCCCCCCCGGGGCCCTGTCCGGGATCGCAGGTCGTCGCGTTCCGGCACCTCCAGGAGGAGCTCCGGGAGGCGTGCCCCGGGGAGGACGACGCCTCCCGCTCCTCAGCCTCCGGGGCTCCCCTCCATGGCGCCGGCAGCTGGGGCCGGACCAGCCCCGAAAGCCGGGCCCGGGCCCGGGCCTGCTTGCTCAGCCTTCCGTTGCCAGGGGCCTGAGCCTGGGGGCCTCCCCATGGGGAACCCTGAGTCCCTCGCCACGAGTCCCCCGACCGTCCCGGCGACAACGGCACCTTTCGCGGCTTCTTCCTAGCCGCGGAGTGAGAGACCAGTCCGTTTCCCCACAGAGGCCAGCCCCCTCCAGGGGCGCCCCGTCCGCCCGCCACGGCGGAGGCGGACGCCCGCCCACGGCGCCTCCATCCACTCTGCTCGGGGAAAACTGCCCGGCGCCGCGGCTGCCGGCCGCGCCCCATCGTCGCGGCTCGTTTTCCGGGTGGCCGCGCCATGCCCCGAGCGAGAAAGGGCCCTGCTGCACGCGGAACTGGGTGCTGACCAGGGCTGCCCAACGCCGGCCAATTCTCACGAGCGTTCTGCCCAAATCGATCCCGATTTGGGCAGAACGCTCGTGAGAATTAGCCGGAAAACGCCCGGCGAACACACTTCGGGCACAACAGGGCCGCAGGGCGGCCCCCCCCGGGGCCCTGTCCGGGATCGCGGGTCGTCGCGTTCCGGCACCTCTTGGAGGAGCTCCGGGAGGCGTGCCCCGGGGAGGCCGACGCCTCCCGCTCCTCAGCCTCCAGGGGTCCCCTCCCTGGCGCCGGCCGCTGGGGCCGGGCCAGCCCCGAAAGCCGGGCCCGGGCCCGGGCCTGCTTGCTCAGCCTTCCGTTGCCAGGGGCCTGAGCATGGGGTCCTCCCCATGGGGAACCCTGAGTCCCGCGCCACGAGTCCCCCGACCGTCCCGGCGACAACGGCACCTTTCAAGGCTTCGTCCTAGCCGCGGAGTGAGAGACTAGTCCGTTTCCCCACAGAGGTCAGCCCCCTCCAGGGGCACCCCGGCCTCCCGCCACGGCGGAGGCGGACGCCCGGGCTCGGCGCCTCCATCCACTCTGCTCGGGGAAAACTGCCTGGCGCCGCGGCTGCCGGCCGCGCCCCATCGTCGCGGCTCGTTTTCCGGGTGGCCGCGCCATGCCCCGAGCGAGAAAGGGCCCTGCTGCACGCGGAACTGGGCGCTGACCAGGGCTGCCCAACGCCGGCCAATTCTCACGAGCGTTCTGCCCAAATCGATCCCGATTTGGGCAGAACGCTCGTGAGCATTGGCCGGAAAACGCCCGGCGAACACACTTCGGGCACCACAGGGCTGCAGGGCGGCCCCCCCCGGGGCCCTGTCCTGGATCGCGGGTCGTCGCTTTCCGGCACCGCCAGGAGGAGCTCTGGGAGGCGTGCCCCGGGGAGGCCGACGCCTCCCGCTCCTCAGCCTCCGGGGGTCCCCTCCCTGGCACCGGCAGCTGGGGCCGGGCCAGACCCGAAAGCCGGGCCCGGGCCCGGGCCTGCTTGCTCAGCCTTCCGTTGCCAGGGGCCTGAGCCTGGGGTCCTCCCCATGGGGAACCCTGAGTCCCGCGCCACGAGTCCGCCGACCGTTCCGGCGACAACGGCACCTTTCGCGGCTTCATCCTAGCCGCGGAGTGAGAGACCAGTCTTTTTCCCCACAGAGGCCAGCCCCGTCTAGGGGCGCCCCGGCCGCCCGCCATGGCGGAGGCGGACGCCCGGCCACGGCGCCTCCATCCACTCTGCTCGGGGAAAACTCCCCGGCGCCGCGGCTGCCGGCCGCGTCCCATCGTCGCGGCTCGTTTTCTGGGTGGCCGCGCCATGCCCCGAGCGAGAAGGGCCCTGCTGCACGCGGAACTGGGCGCTGACCAGGGCTGCCCAACGCCGGCCAATTCTCACGAGCGTTCTGCCCAAATCGATCCCGATTTGGGCAGAACGCTCGTGAGAATTGGCCGGAAAACGCCCGGCGAACACACTTAGGGCACCACAGGGCCGCAGGGCGGCCCCCCCCGGGGCCCTGTCCGGGATCGCGGGTCGTCGCGTTCCGGCACCGCCAGGAGGAGCTCCGGGAGGCGTGCCCCGGGGAGGCCGACGCCTCCCGCTCCTCAGCCTCCGGGGGTCCCCTCCCTGGCGCCGGCAGCTGGAGCCCGGCCAGCCCCGAAAGCCGGGCCCGGTCCCGGGCCTGCTTGCTCAGCCTTCCGTTGCCAGGGGCCTGAGCCTGGGGGCCTCCCAATGGGGAACCCTGAGTCCCGCGCCATGAGTCCCCCGACCGTCCCGGCGACAACGGCACCATTCGCGGCTTCGTCCTAGCCGCGGAGTGAGAGACCAGTCCGTTTCCCCACAGAGGCCAGCCCCCTCCAGGGGCGCCCCGACCGCCCGCCACGGCGGAGACGGACGCCCGGCCACGGCGCCTCCATCCACTCTGCTCAGGGAAAACTCCCCGGCGCCAGGCTGCCGGCCGCGCCCCATCGTCGCGGCTCGTTTCCGGGTAGCCGCGCCATGCCCCGAGCGAGAAAGGGCCCTGCAGCACGCGGAACTGGGCGCTGACCAGGGCTGCCCAACGACGGCCAATTCTCACGAGCGTTCTGCGCAAATCGATCCCGATTTGGGCAGAACGCTCGTGAGAATTGGCCGGAAAACGCCCGGCGAACACACTTCGGGCACCACAGGCCCGCAGGGCGGCCCCCCCCGGGGCCCTGTCCGGGATCGCAGGTCGTCGCGTTCCGGCACCTCCAGGAGGAGCTCCGGGAGGCGGGCCCCGGGGAGGCCGACGCCTCCCGCTCCTCAGCCTCCGGTGGTCCCCTCCCTGGCGCCGGCAGGTGGGACCGGGCCAGCCCCGAAAGCCGGGCCCGGGTCCGGGCATGCTTGCTCAGCCTTCCGTTGCCAGGGGCCTGAGCCTGGGGGCCTCCCCATGGGGAACCCTGAGTCCCGCGCCACGAGTCCCCCGACCGTCCCGGCGACAACGGCACCTTTCGCGGCTTCGTCCTAGCCGCGGAGTGAGAGACCAGTCCGTTTCCCCACAGAGGCCAGCCCCCTCCAGGGGCGCCCCGGCCGCCCGCCACGGCGGAGGCAGACGCCCGGCCACGGCGCCTCCATCCACTCTGCTCGGGGAAAACTCCCCGGCGCCGCGGCTGCCGGCCGCGCCCCATCGTCGCGGCTCGTTTTCCGGGTGGCCGCGCCATGCCCCGAGCGAGAAAGGGCCCTGCTGCACGCGGAACTGGGCGCTGACCAGGGCTGCCCAACGCCGGCCAATTCTCACGAGCGTTCTGCCCAAATCGATCCCGATTTGGGCAGAACGCTCGTGAGAATTGGCCGGAAAACGCCCGGCGAACACACTTCGGGCACAACAGGGCCGCAGGGCGGCCCCCCCGGGGCCCTGTCCGGGATCGCGGGTCGTCGCGTTCCGGCACCTCTTGGAGGAGCTCCGGGAGGCGTGCCCCGGGGAGGCCGACGCCTCCCGCTCCTCAGCCTCCGGGGGTCCCCTCCCTGGCGCCGGCAGCTGGGGCCGGGCCAGCCCCGAAAGCCGGGCCCGGGCCCGGGCCTGCTTGCTCAGCCTTCCGTTGCCAGGGGCCTGAGCATGGGGGCCTCCCCATGGGGAACCCTGAGTCCCGCGCCACGAGTCCCCCGACCGTCCCGGCGACAACGGCACCTTTCAAGGCTTCGTCCTAGCCGCGGAGTGAGAGACTAGTCCGTTTCCCCACAGAGGTCAGCCCCCTCCAGGGGCACCCCGGCCTCCCGCCACGGCGGAGGCGGACGCCCGGGCTCGGCGCCTCCATCCACTCTGCTCGGGGAAAACTGCCCGGCGCCGCGGCTGCCGGCCGCGCCCCATCGTCGCGGCTCGTTTTCCGGGTGGCCGCGCCATGCCCCGAGCGAGAAAGGGCCCTGCTGCACACGGAACTGGGCGCTGACCAGGGCTGCCCAACGCCGGCCAATTCTCACGAGCGTTCTGCCCAAATCGATCCCGATTTGGGCAGAACGCTCGTGAGAATTGGCCGGAAAACGCCCGGCGAACACACTTCGGGCACCATAGGGCCGCAGGGCGGCCCCCCCCGGGGCCCTGTCCGGGATCGCGGGTCGTCGCGTTCTGGCACCGCCAGGAGGAGCTCCGGGAGGCGGGCCCCGGGGAGGCCGATGCCTCCCGCTCCTCAGCCTCCGGGGGTCCCCTCCCTGGCACGGCCGCTGGGGCCGGGCCAGGCCCGAAAGCCGGGCCCGGACCCGGGCCTGCTTGCTCAGCCTTCCGTTGCCAGGGGCCTGAGCCTGGGGGCCTCCCCATGGGGAACCCTGAGTCCCGCGCCACGAGTCCCCCGACCGTCCCGGCGACAACGGCACCTTTCGCGGCTTCGTCCTAGCTGCGGAGTGAGAGACCAGTCCGTTTCCCCACAGAGGCCAGCCCCCTCCAGGGGCGCCCCGGCCGCCCGCCACGGCGGAGGCAGACGCCCGGCCACGGCGCCTCCATCCACTCTGCTCGGGGAAAACTCCCCGGCGCCGCGGCTGCCGGCCGCGCCCCATCGTCGCGGCTCGTTTTCCGGGTGGCCGCGCCATGCCCCGAGCGAGAAAGGGCCCTGCTGCACGCGGAACTGGGCGCTGACCAGGGCTGCCCAACGCCGGCCAATTCTCACGAGCGTTCTGCCCAAATCGATCCCGATTTGGGCAGAACGCTCGTGAGAATTGGCCGGAAAACGCCCGGCGAACACACTTCGGGCACAACAGGGCCGCAGGGCGGCCCCCCCGGGGCCCTGTCCGGGATCGCGGGTCGTCGCGTTCCGGCACCTCTTGGAGGAGCTCCGGGAGGCGTGCCCCGGGGAGGCCGACGCCTCCCGCTCCTCAGCCTCCGGGGGTCCCCTCCCTGGCGCCGGCAGCTGGGGCCGGGCCAGCCCCGAAAGCCGGGCCCGGGCCCGGGCCTGCTTGCTCAGCCTTCCGTTGCCAGGGGCCTGAGCATGGGGGCCTCCCCATGGGGAACCCTGAGTCCCGCGGCACGAGTCCCCCGACCGTCCCGGCGACAACGGCACCTTTCAAGGCTTCGTCCTAGCCGCGGAGTGAGAGACTAGTCCGTTTCCCCACAGAGGTCAGCCCCCTCCAGGGGCACCCCGGCCTCCCGCCACGGCGGAGGCGGACGCCCGGGCTCGGCGCCTCCATCCACTCTGCTCGGGGAAAACTGCCTGGCGCCGCGGCTGCCGGCCGCGCCCCATCGTCGCGGCTCGTTTTCCGGGTGGCCGCGCCATGCCCCGAGCGAGAAAGGGCCCTGCTGCACGCGGAACTGGGCGCTGACCAGGGCTGCCCAACGCCGGCCAATTCTCACGAGCGTTCTGCCCAAATCGATCCCGATTTGGGCAGAACGCTCGTGAGCATTGGCCGGAAAACGCCCGGCGAACACACTTCGGGCACCACAGGGCTGCAGGGCGGCCCCCCCGGGGCCCTGTCCTGGATCGCGGGTCGTCGCTTTCCGGCACCGCCAGGAGGAGCTCTGGGAGGCGTGCCCCGGGGAGGCCGACGCCTCCCGCTCCTCAGCCTCCGGGGGTCCCCTCCCTGGCACCGGCAGCTGGGGCCGGGCCAGCCCCGAAAGCCGGGCCCGGGCCCGGGCCTGCTTGCTCAGCCTTCTGTTGCCAGGGGCCTGAGCCTGGGGGCCTCCCCATGGGGAACCCTGAGTCCCGCGCCACGAGTCCGCCGACCGTTCCGGCGACAACGGCACCTTTCGCGGCTTCGTCCTAGCCGCGGAGTGAGAGACCAGTCTTTTTCCCCACAGAGGCCAGCCCCCTCTAGGGGCGCCCCGGCCGCCCGCCATGGCGGAGGCGGACGCCCGGCCACGGCGCATCCATCCACTCTGCTCGGGGAAAACTCCCCGGCGCCGCGGCTGCCGGCCGCGTCCCATCGTCGCGGCTCGTTTTCTGGGTGGGCGCGCCATGCCCCGAGCGAGAAGGGCCCTGCTGCACGCGGAACTGGGCGCTGACCAGGGCTGCCCAACGCCGGCCAATTCTCACGAGCGTTCTGCCCAAATCGATCCCGATTTGGGCAGAACGCTCGTGAGCATTGGCCGGAAAACGCCCGGCGAACACACTTCGGGCACCACAGGGCCGCAGGGCGGCCCCCCCCGGGGCCCTGTCCGGGATCGCGGGTCGTCGCGTTCCGACACCGCCAGGAGGAGCTCCGGGAGGCGTGCCCCGGGGAGGCCGACGCCTCCCGCTCCTCAGCCTCCGGGGGTCCCCTCCCTGGCGCAGGCAGCTGGGGCCCGGCCAGCCCCGAAAGCCGGGCCCGGTCCCGGGCCTGCTTGCTCAGCCTTCCGTTGCCAGGGGCCTGAGCCTGGGGGCCTCCCAATGGGGAACCCTGAGTCCCGCGCCATGAGTCCCCCGACCGTCCCGGCGACAACGGCACCATTCGCGGCTTCGTCCTAGCCGCGGAGAGAGAGACCAGTCCGTTTCCCCACAGAGGCCAGCCCCCTCCAGGGGCGCCCCGACCGCCCGCCACGGCGGAGGCGGACGCCCGGCCACGGCGCCTCCATCCACTCTGCTCAGGGAAAACTCCCCGGCGCCAGGCTGCCGGCCGCGCCCCATCGTCGCGGCTCGTTTCCGGGTAGCCGCGCCATGCCCCGAGCGAGAAAGGGCCCTGCGGCACGCGGAACTGGGCGCTGACCAGGGCTGCCCAACGACGGCCAATTCTCACGAGCGTTCTGCGCAAATCGATCCCGATTTGGGCAGAACGCTCGTGAGAATTGGCCGGAAAACGCCCGGCGAACACACTTCGGGCACCATAGGGCCGCAGGGCGGCCCCCCCCGGGGCCCTGTCCGGGATCGCGGGTCGTCGCGTTCTGGCACCGCCAGGAGGAGCTCCGGGAGGCGGGCCCCGGGGAGGCCGATGCCTCCCGCTCCTCAGCCTCCGGGGGTCCCCTCCCTGGCACGGCCGCTGGGGCCGGGCCAGGCCCGAAAGCCGGGCCCGGACCCGGGCCTGCTTGCTCAGCCTTCCGTTGCCAGGGGCCTGAGCCTGGGGGCCTCCCCATGGGGAACCCTGAGTCCCGCGCCACGAGTCCCCCGACCGTCCCGGCGACAACGGCACCTTTCGCGGCTTCGTCCTAGCTGCGGAGTGAGAGACCAGTCCGTTTCCCCACAGAGGCCAGCCCCCTCCAGGGGCGCCCCGGCCGCCCGCCACGGCGGAGGCAGACGCCCGGCCACGGCGCCTCCATCCACTCTGCTCGGGGAAAACTCCCCGGCGCCGCGGCTGCCGGCCGCGCCCCATCGTCGCGGCTCGTTTTCCGGGTGGCCGCGCCATGCCCCGAGCGAGAAAGGGCCCTGCTGCACGCGGAACTGGGCGCTGACCAGGGCTGCCCAACGCCGGCCAATTCTCACGAGCGTTCTGCCCAAATCGATCCCGATTTGGGCAGAACGCTCGTGAGAATTGGCCGGAAAACGCCCGGCGAACACACTTCGGGCACAACAGGGCCGCAGGGCGGCCCCCCCGGGGCCCTGTCCGGGATCGCGGGTCGTCGCGTTCCGGCACCTCTTGGAGGAGCTCCGGGAGGCGTGCCCCGGGGAGGCCGACGCCTCCCGCTCCTCAGCCTCCGGGGGTCCCCTCCCTGGCGCCGGCAGCTGGGGCCGGGCCAGCCCCGAAAGCCGGGCCCGGGCCCGGGCCTGCTTGCTCAGCCTTCCGTTGCCAGGGGCCTGAGCATGGGGGCCTCCCCATGGGGAACCCTGAGTCCCGCGGCACGAGTCCCCCGACCGTCCCGGCGACAACGGCACCTTTCAAGGCTTCGTCCTAGCCGCGGAGTGAGAGACTAGTCCGTTTCCCCACAGAGGTCAGCCCCCTCCAGGGGCACCCCGGCCTCCCGCCACGGCGGAGGCGGACGCCCGGGCTCGGCGCCTCCATCCACTCTGCTCGGGGAAAACTGCCTGGCGCCGCGGCTGCCGGCCGCGCCCCATCGTCGCGGCTCGTTTTCCGGGTGGCCGCGCCATGCCCCGAGCGAGAAAGGGCCCTGCTGCACGCGGAACTGGGCGCTGACCAGGGCTGCCCAACGCCGGCCAATTCTCACGAGCGTTCTGCCCAAATCGATCCCGATTTGGGCAGAACGCTCGTGAGCATTGGCCGGAAAACGCCCGGCGAACACACTTCGGGCACCACAGGGCTGCAGGGCGGCCCCCCCGGGGCCCTGTCCTGGATCGCGGGTCGTCGCTTTCCGGCACCGCCAGGAGGAGCTCTGGGAGGCGTGCCCCGGGGAGGCCGACGCCTCCCGCTCCTCAGCCTCCGGGGGTCCCCTCCCTGGCACCGGCAGCTGGGGCCGGGCCAGCCCCGAAAGCCGGGCCCGGGCCCGGGCCTGCTTGCTCAGCCTTCTGTTGCCAGGGGCCTGAGCCTGGGGGCCTCCCCATGGGGAACCCTGAGTCCCGCGCCACGAGTCCGCCGACCGTTCCGGCGACAACGGCACCTTTCGCGGCTTCGTCCTAGCCGCGGAGTGAGAGACCAGTCTTTTTCCCCACAGAGGCCAGCCCCCTCTAGGGGCGCCCCGGCCGCCCGCCATGGCGGAGGCGGACGCCCGGCCACGGCGCCTCCATCCACTCTGCTCGGGGAAAACTCCCCGGCGCCGCGGCTGCCGGCCGCGTCCCATCGTCGCGGCTCGTTTTCTGGGTGGGCGCGCCATGCCCCGAGCGAGAAGGGCCCTGCTGCACGCGGAACTGGGCGCTGACCAGGGCTGCCCAACGCCGGCCAATTCTCACGAGCGTTCTGCCCAAATCGATCCCGATTTGGGCAGAACGCTCGTGAGCATTGGCCGGAAAACGCCCGGCGAACACACTTCGGGCACCACAGGGCCGCAGGGCGGCCCCCCCCGGGGCCCTGTCCGGGATCGCAGGTCGTCGCGTTCCGACACCGCCAGGAGGAGCTCCGGGAGGCGTGCCCCGGGGAGGCCGACGCCTCCCGCTCCTCAGCCTCCGGGGGTCCCCTCCCTGGCGCAGGCAGCTGGGGCCCGGCCAGCCCCGAAAGCCGGGCCCGGTCCCGGGCCTGTTGCTCAGCCTTCCGTTGCCAGGGGCCTGAGCCTGGGGGCCTCCCAATGGGGAACCCTGAGTCCCGCGCCATGAGTCCCCCGACCGTCCCGGCGACAACGGCACCATTCGCGGCTTCGTCCTAGCCGCGGAGAGAGAGACCAGTCCGTTTCCCCACAGAGGCCAGCCCCCTCCAGGGGCGCCCCGACCGCCCGCCACGGCGGAGGCGGACGCCCGGCCACGGCGCCTCCATCCACTCTGCTCAGGGAAAACTCCCCGGCGCCAGGCTGCCGGCCGCGCCCCATCGTCGCGGCTCGTTTCCGGGTAGCCGCGCCATGCCCCGAGCGAGAAAGGGCCCTGCGGCACGCGGAACTGGGCGCTGACCAGGGCTGCCCAACGACGGCCAATTCTCACGAGCGTTCTGCGCAAATCGATCCCGATTTGGGCAGAACGCTCGTGAGAATTGGCCGGAAAACGCCCGGCGAACACACTTCGGGCACCACAGGCCCGCAGGGCGGCCCCCCCCGGGGCCCTGTCCGGGATCGCGTGTCGTCGCGTTCCGGCACCTCCAGGAGGAGCTCCGGGAGGCGTGCCCTGGGGAGGCCGACGCCTCCCGCTCCTCAGCCTCCGGGGGTCCCCTCCCTGGCACCGGCAGCTGGGGCCGGGCCAGCCCCGAAAGCCGGGCCCGGGCCCGGGCCTGCTTTCTCAGCCTTCCGTTGCTAGGGGCCTGAGCCTGGGGGCCTCCCCATGGGGAACCCTGAGTCCCGCGCCAAGAGTCCGCCGACCGTCCCGGCGACAACGGCACTTTTCGCGGCTTCGTCCTAGCCGCGGAGTGAGAGACCAGTCTTTTTCCCCACAGAGGCCAGCCCCCTCTAGGGGCGCCCCGGCCGCCCGCCACGGCGGAGGCGGACGCCCGGCCACGGCGCCTCCATCCACTCTGCTCGGGGAAAACTGCCCGGCGCCGCGGCTGCCGGCCGCGCCCCATCGTCGCGGCTCGTTTTCCGGGTGGCCGCGCCATGCCCCGAGCGAGAAAGGGCCCTGCTGCACACGGAACTGGGCGCTGACCAGGGCTGCCCAACGCCGGCCAATTCTCACGAGCGTTCTGCCCAAATCGATCCCGATTTGGGCAGAACGCTCGTGAGAATTGGCCGGAAAACGCCCGGCGAACACACTTCGGGCACCACAGGGCCGCAGGGCGGCCCCTTCGGGGCCCTGTCCGGGATCGCGGGTTGTCGCGTTCCGGCACCGCCAGGAGGAGCTCCGGGAGGCGTGCCCCGAGGAGGCCGACGCCTCCCGCTCCTCAGCCTCCGGGGGTCCCCTCCCAGGCGCCGGCATCCGGGGCCGGGCCAGCCCCGAAAGCCGGGCCCGGGCCCGGGCCTGCTTACTCAGCCTTCCGTTGCCAGGGGCCTGAGCCTGGGGGCCTCCCCATGGGGAACCCTGAGTCCCGCGCCACGAGTCTCCCGACCGTCCCGGCGACGACGGCACCTTTTGCGTCTTCGTCCTAGACGCGGATTGAGAGACCAGTCCGTTTCCCCAGAGAGGCCAGCCCGCTCCAGGGGCGCCCCGGCCGCCCTCCACGGCGAAGGCGGACGCCAGGCCACGGCGCCACCATCCACTCTGCTCGGGGAAAACTCCCCGGCGCCGCTGCTGCCGGCCGCGCCCCATCGTCGCGGCTCGTTTTCCGGGTGGCCGCGCCATGCCCCGAGCGAGAAAGGGCCCTGCTGCACGCGGAACTGGGCGCTGACCAGGGCTGCCCAACGCTGGCCAATTCTCACGAGCGTTCTGCCCAAATCGATCCCGATTTGGGCAGAACGCTCGTGAGAATTGGCCGGAAAACGCCCGGCGAACACACTTCGGGCACCACAGGGCCGCAGGGCGGCCCCCCCCGGAGCCCTGTCCGGGATCGCGGGTCGTCGCGTTCCGGCACCGCCAGGAGGAGCTCCGGGAGGCGTGCCCCGGGGAGGCCGACGCCTCCCGCTCCTCAGCCTCCGGGGGTCCCCTCCCTGGCGCCGGCAGCTGGGGCCGGGCCAGCCCCGAAAGCCGGGCCCGGGCCCGGTCCTGCTTGCTCAGCCTTCTGTTGCCAGGGGCCTGAGCCTGTGGGCCTCCCCATGGGGAACCCTGAGTCCCGTGCCACGAGTCCCCCGACCGTCCCGGCGACAACGGCACCTTTCGCGGCTTCGTCCTAGCCGCGGAGTGAGAGACCAGTCCGTTTCCCCACAGAGGCCAGCCCCCTCCAGGGGCGCCCCGGCCGCCCGCCACGGCGGAGGCTGACGCCCGGCCACGGCGCCTCCATCCACTCTGCTCGGGGAAAACTCCCCGGCGCCGCGGCTGCCGGCCGCGCCCCATCGTCGCGGCTCGTTTTCCGGGTGGCCGCGCCATGCCCCGAGCGAGAAGGGCCCTGCTGTACGCGGAACTGGGCGCTGACCAGGGCTGCCCAACGCCGGCCAATTCTCACGAGCGTTCTGCCCAAATCGATCCCGATTTGGGCAGATCGCTCGTGAGAATTGGCCGGAAAACGCCCGGCGAACACACTTCGGGCACCACAGGGCTGCAGGGCGGCCCCCCCCGGGGCCCTGTCCGGGATCGCCTGTCATCGCGTTCCGGCACCGCCAGGAGGAGCTCCGGGAGGCGTGCCCCGGGGAGGCCGACGCCTCCCGCTCCTCAGCCTCCGGGGGTCCCCTCCCTGGCGCCGGCAGCTGGGGCCGGGCCAGCTCCGAAAGCCGGGCCCGGGCCCGGGCCTGCTTGCTCAGCCGTCCGTTGCCAGGGGCCTGAGCCTGGGGGCCTCCCCATGGGGAACCCTGAGTCCCGCGCCACGAGTCCCCCGACCGTCCCTGCGACAACGGCACCATTCGCGGTTTCGTCCTAGCCGCGGAGTGAGAGACCAGTCCGTTTCCCCACAGAGGCCAGCCCCCTCCAGGGGCGCCCCGGCCGCCCGCCACGGCGGAGGCGGACGCCCGGCCACGGCGCCTCCATCCACTCTGCTCAGGGAAAACTGCCCGGCGCCGCGGCTGCCGGCCGCGCTCCTTCGCCGCGGCTCGTTTTCTGGGTGGCCGCGCCATGCCCCGAGCGAGAAAGGGCCCTGCTGCACGCGGAACTGGGCGCTGACCAGGGCTGCCCAACGCCGGCCAATTCTCACGAGCGTTCTGCCCAAATCGATCCCGATTTGGGCAGAACGCTCGTGAGAATTGGCCGGAAAACGCCCGGCGAACACACTTCGGGCACCACAGGGCCGCAGGGCGGCCCCCCCCAGGGCCCTGTCCGGGATCGCGGGTCGTCGCGTTCCGGCACCTCCAGGAGGAGCTCCGGTAGGCGTACCGCGGGGAGGCCGACGCCTCCCGCTCCTCAGCCTCCGGGGGTCCCGTCACTGGCGCCCGCAGCTGGGGCCGGGCCAGCCCCGAAAGCCGGGCCCGGGCCCGGGCCTGCTTGCTCAGCCTTCCGTTGCCAGGGGCCTGAGCCTGGGGGCCTCCCCATGGGGAACCCTGAGTCCCGCGCCACGAGTCCCCCGACCGTCCCGGCGACAACGGCACCTTTCGCGGCTTCGTCCTAGCCGCGGAGTGAGAGACCAGTCCGTTTCCCCACAGAGGCCAGCCCCCTCCAGGGGCGCCCCGGCCGCCCGCCACGGCGGAGGCTGACGCCAGGCCACGGCGCCTCCATCCACTCTGCTCGGGGAAAACTCCCCGGCGCCGCGGCTGCCGGCCGCGCCCCATCGTCGCGGCTCGTTTTCCGGGAGGCCGCGCCATGCCCCGAGCGAGAAAGGGCCCTGCTGCACGCGGAACTGGGCGCTGACCAGGGCTGCCCAACGCCGGCCAATTCTCACGAGCGTTCTGCCCAAATCGATCCCGATTTGGGCAGAACGCTCGTGAGAATTTGCCGGAAAACGCCCGGCGAACACACTTCGGGCACCACAGGGCTGCAGGGCGGCCCCCCCCGGGGCCCTGTCCGGGATCGCCTGTCGTCGCGTTCCGGCACCGCCAGGAGGAGCTCCGGGAGGCGGGCCCCGGGGAGGCCGACGCCTCCCGCTCCTCAGCCTCCGGGGGTCCCCTCCCTGGCGCCAGCAGCTGGGGCCTGGCCAGCCCCGAAAGTCGGGCCCGGGCCCGGGCCTGCTTGCTCAGCCTTCCGTTGCCAGGGGCCTGAGCCTGGGGGCCTCCCCATGGGGAACCCTGAGTCCCGCGCCACGAGTCCCCCGACCGTCCCGGCGACAACGGCACCTTTCGCGGCTTCGTCCTAGCCGCGGAGTGAGAGACCAGTCCGTTTCCCCACAGAGGCCAGCCCCCTCCAGGGGCGCCCCGGCCGCCCGCCACGGCGGAGGCGGACGCCAGGCCACGGCGCCTCCATCCACTGTGCTCTGGGAAAACTCCCCGGCGCCGCTGCTGCCGGCCGCGCCCCATCGTCGCGGCTCGTTTTCCGGGTGGCCGCGCCATGCCCCGAGCGATAAAGGGCCCTGCTGCACGAGGAAATGGGCGCTGACCAGGGCTGCCCAACGCTGGCCAATTCTCACGAGCGTTCTGCCCAAATCGATCCCGATTTGGGCAGAACGCTCGTGAGAATTGGCCGGAAAACGCCCGGCGAACACACTTCGGACACCACAGGGCCGCAGGGCGGCCCCCCCCGGAACCCTGTCCGGGATCGCGGGTCGTCGCGTTCCGGCACCGCCAGGAGGAGCTCCGGGAGGCGTGCCCCGGGGAGGCCGACGCCTCCCGCTCCTCAGCCTCCGGGGGTCCCCTCCCTGGCGCCGGCAGCTGGGGCCGGGCCAGCCCCCAAAGCCGGGCCGGGGCCCGGGACTGCTTGCTCCGCCTTCCGTTGCCAGGGGCCTGAGCCTGGGGGCCTCCCCATGGGGAACCCTGAGTCCCGCGCCACGAGTCCCCCGATCGTTCCGGCGACAACGGCACCTTTCGCGGCTTCGTCCTAGCCGCGGAGTGAGAGACCAGTCCGTTTCCCCACAGAGGCCAGCCCCCTCCAGGGGCGCCCCGGCCGCCCGCCACGGCGGAGGCGGACGCCCGGCCACGGCGCCTCCATCCACTCTGCTCGGGGAAAACTCCCCGGCGCCGCGGCTGCCGGCCGCGCCCCATCGTCGCGGCTCGTTTTCCGGGTGGCCGCGCCATGCCCCGAGCGAGAAGGGCCCTGCTGTACGCGGAACTGGGCGCTGACCAGGGCTGCCCAACGCCGGCCAATTCTCACGAGCGTTCTGCCCAAATCGATCCCGATTTGGGCAGAACGCTCGTGAGAATTGGCCGGAAAACGCCCGGCGAACACACTTCGGACACCACAGGGCCGCAGGGCGCCCCCCTCCAGAGCCCTGTCCGGGATCGCGGGTCGTCGCGTTCCGGCACCGCCAGGAGGAGCTCCGGGAGGCGTGCCACGGGGAGGCCGACGCCTCCCGCTCCTCAGCCTCCGGGGTTCCCCTCCCTGGCGCCGGCAGCTGGGGCCGGGCCAGCCCCGAAAGCCGGGCCCGGGCCCGGGCCTGCTTGCTCAGCCTTCCGTTGCCAGGGGCCTGAGCCTGGGGGCCTCCCCATGGGGAACCCTGAGTCCCGCGTCACGAGTCCCCCGACCGTCCCGGCGACAACGGCACCTTTCGCGGCTTCGTCCTAGCCGCGGAGTGAGAGACCAGTCCGTTTCCCCACAGAGGCCAGCCCCCTCCAGGGGCGCCCCGGCCGCCCGCCACGGCGGAGGCGGACGCCCGGCCACGGCGCCTCCATCCACTCTGCTTGGGGAAAACTGCTCGGCGCCGCGGCTGCCGGCTGCACCCCATCGTCGCGGATCGTTTTCTGGGTGGCCGCGCCATGCCCCGAGCGAGAAAGGGCTCTGCTGCACGCGGAACTGGGCGCTGACCAGGGCTGCCCAACGCCGGCCAATTCTCACGAGCGTTCTGCCCAAATCGATCCCGATTTGGGCAGAACGCTCGTGAGAATTGGCCGGAAAACGCCCGGCGAACACACTTCGGGCACCACAGGGCCGCAGGGCGGCCCCCCCCGGGGCCCTGTCCGGGATCGCGGGTCGTCGCGTTCCGGCACCGCCAGGAGGAGCTCCGGGACGCGTGCCCCGTGGAGGCCGACGCCTCCCGCACCTCAGCCTCCGGGGGTCCCCTCCCTGGCGCCGGCAGCTGGGGCCGGACCAGCCCGGAAAGCCGGGCCCGGGCCCGGGCCTGCTTGCTCAGCCTTCCGTTGCCAGGGGCCTGAGCCTCGGGGCCTCCCCATGGGGAACCCTGAGTCCCGCGCCACGAGTCCCCCGACCGTCCCGGCGACAACGGCACCTTTCGCGGCTTCGTCCTAGCCGCGGAGTGAGAGACCAGTCCGTTTCCCCACAGAGGCCAGCCCGCTCCAGGGGCGCCCCGGCCGCCCGCCACGGCGGAGGCGGACGCCCGGCCACGGCGCCTCCATCCACTCTGCTCGGGGAAAACTCCCCAGCGCCGCGGCTGCCGGCCGCGCCCCATCGTCGCGGCTCGTTTTCCGGGTGGCCGCGCCATGCCCCGAGCGAGAAAGGGCCCTGCTCCACGCGGCCCTGGGCGCTGACCAGGGTTGCCCAACGCCGGACAATTCTCACGAGCGGTCGGCCCAAATCGATCCCGATTTGGGCAGAACGCTCGTGAGAATTGGCCGGAAAACGCCCGGCGAACACACTTCGGGCACCACAGGGCCGCAGGGCGGCCCCCCCCGGGGCCCTGTCCGGGATCGCGGGTCGTCGCGTTCCGGCACCGCCAGGAGGAGCTCCGGGAGGCGTGCCCCGTGGAGGCCGACGCCTCCCGCTCCTCAGCCTCCGGGGGTCCCCTCCCTGGCGCCGGCAGCTGGGGCCGGGCCAGCCCCGAAAGCGGGGCCCGGTCGCGGGCCTGCTTGCTCAGCCTTCCGTTGCCAGGGGCCTGAGTCTGGGGGCCTCCCCATGGGGAACCCTGAGTCCCGCGCCACGAGTACCCCGACCGTCCCGGCGACAACGGCACCTTTCGCGGCTTCGTCCTAGCCGCGGAGTGAGAGACCAGTCCGTTTCCCCACAGAGGCCAGCCCCCTCCAGGGGCGCCCCGGCCGCCCGCCACGGCGGAGGCGGACGCCAGGCCACGGCGCCTCCATCCACTCTGCTCGGGGAAAACTCCCCGGCGCCGCGGCTGCCGGCCGCGCCCCATCGTCGCGGCTCGTTTTCCGGGTGGCCGCGCCATGCCCCGAGCGAGAAAGGGCCCTGCTGCACGAGGAACTGGGCGCTGACCAGGGCTGCCCAACGCTGGCCAATTCTCACGAGCGTTCTGCCCAAATCGATCCCGATTTGGGCAGAACGCTCGTGAGAATTGGCCGGAAAACGCCCGGCGAACACACTTCGGACACCACAGGGCCGCAGGGCGGCCCCCCCCAGAGCCCTGTCCGGGATCGCGGGTCGTCGCGTTCCGGCACCGCCAGGAGGAGCTCCGGGAGGCGGGCCCGGGGGAGGCCGACGCCTCCCGCTCCTCAGCCTCCGGGGGTCCCCTCCCTGGCGCCGGCAGCTGGGGCCGGGCCAGCCCCGAAAGCCGGGCCCGGGCCCGGGACTGCTTGCTACGCCTTCCGCTGCCAGGGGCCTGAGCCTGGGGGCCTCCCCATGGGGAACCCTGAGTCCCGCGCCACGAGTCCCCCGACCGTCCCGGCGACAACGGCACCTATCGCGGCTTCGTCCTAGCCGCGGAGTGAGAGACCAGTCCGTTTCCCCACAGAGGCCAGACCCCTCCAGGGGCGCCCCGGCCGCCGCCACGGCGGAGTCGGACGCCCGGCCACGGCGCCTCCATCCACTCTGCCGGGGGTAAACTCCCCGGCGCCGCGGCTGCCGGACGCGCCCCATCGTCGCGACTCGTTTTCCGGGTGGCCGCGCCATGCCCCGAGCGAGAAGGGCCCTGCTGCACGCGGAACTTGGCGCTGACCAGGGCTGCCCAACGCCGGCCAATTCTCACGAGCGTTCTGCCCAAATCGATCCCGATTTGGGCAGAACGCTCGTGATAATTGGCCGGAAAACGCCCGGCGAACACACTTCGGGCACCAGAGGGCCGCAGGGCGGCCCCCCCCGGGGCCCTGTCCGGGATCGCGGGTCGTCGCGTTCCGGCACCTCCAGGAGGAGCTCCGGGAGGCGTGCCCCGTGGAGGCCGACGCCTCCCTCTCCTCAGCCTCCGGGGGTCCCCTCCCTGGCGCCGGCAGCTGGGGCCGGGCCAGCCCCGAAAGCCGGGCCCGGGCCCGGGCCTGCTTGCTCCGCCTTCCGTTGCCAGGGGCCTGAGCCTGGGGGCCTCCCCATGGGGAACCCTGAGTCCCGCGCCACGAGTCCCCCGACCGTCCCGGCGACAACGGCACCTTTCGCAGCTTCGTCCTAGCCGCGGAGTGAGAGACCAGTCCGTTTCCCCACAGAGGCCAGCCCCCTCCAGGGGCGCCCCGGCCTCCCGCCACGGCGGAGGCGGACGCCCGGCCACGGCACCTCCATACACTCTGCTCGGGAAAACTCCCCGGCGCCGCGGCTGCCGGCCGCGCCCCATCGTCGCGGCTCCTTTTCCGGGTGGCCGCGCCATGCCCCGAGCGAGAAGGGCCCTGCTGCACGCGGAACTGGGCGCTGACCAGGGCTGCCCAACGCCGGCCAATTCTCACGAGCGTTCTGCCCAAATCGATCCCGATTTGGGCAGAACTCTCGTGAGAATTGGCCGGAAAACGCCCGGCGAACACACTTCGGGCACCACAGGGCCGCAGGGCGGCCCCTCCCGGGGCCCTGTCCGGGATCGCGGTTCGTCGCGTTCCGGCACCGCCAGGAGGTGCTCCGGGAGGCGTGCCCCGGGGAGGCCGACGCCTCCCGCTCATCAGCCTCCGGGGGTCCCCTCCCTGGCGCCGGCAGCTGGGGCCGGGTCAGCTCCGAAAGCCGGGCCCGGGCCCTGGCCTGCTTGCTCAGCCTTCCGTTGCCAGGGGCCTGAGCCTGGGAACCTCCCCATGGGGAACCCTGAGTCCCGCGCCACGAGTCCCCCGACCGTCCCGGCGACAACGGCACCTTTCGCGGCTTCGTCCTAGCCGCGGAGTGAGAGACCAGTCCGTTTCCCCACAGAGGCCAGCCCCCTCCACGGGCGCCCCGGCCGCCCGCCACGGCGGAGGCGGACGCCCGGCCACGGCGCCTCCATCCACTCTGCTCGGGGAAAACTCCCCGGCGCCTGGGCCGCCGGCCGCGCCCCATCGTCGCGGCTCGTTTTCCGGGTGGCCGCGCCATGCCCCGAGCGAGAAAGGGCCCTGCTCCACGCGGCCCTGGGCGCTGACCAGGGCTGCCCAACGCCGGCCAATTCTCACGAGCGTTCTGCCCAAATCGATCCCGATTTGGGCAGAACGCTCGTGAGAATTGGCCGGAAAACGCCCGGCGAACACACTTCGGGCACCACAGGGCCGCAGGGCCGCCCCCCCGGGGCCCTGTCCGGGATCGCGTGTCGGCGCGTTCCGGCACCGCCAGGAGGAGCTCCGGGAGGCGGGCCCCGGGGAGGCCGACGCCTCCCGCTCCTCAGCCTACGGGGGTCCCCTCCCTGGCGCCGGCCGCTGGGGCCGGGCCAGCCCCGAAAACCGGGCCCGGGCCCGGGCCTGCTTGCTCAGCCTTCCGTTGCCAGGGGCCTGAGCCTGGGGGCCTCCGCATGGGGAACCCTGAGTCCCGCGCCACGAGTCCCCCCGACCGTCCCGGCGACCACTGCACCTTTCGCGGCTTCGTCCCAGCCGTGGAGTGAGAGATCACTCCGTTCCCCCACAGAGGCCAGCCCCCTCCACGGGCGCCCCGGCCGCCCGCCACGGCGGAGGCGGACGCCCGGCCACGGCGCCTCCATCCACTCTGCTCGGGGAAAACTCCCCGGCGCCGGGGCCGCCGGCCGCGCCCCATCGTCGCGGCTCGTTTTCCGGGTGGCCGCGCCATGCCCCGAGCGAGAAAGGGCCCTGCTCCACGCGGCCCTGGGCGCTGACCAGGGCTGCCCAACGCCGGCCAATTCTCACGAGCGTTCTGCCCAAATCGATCCCGATTTGGGCAGAACGCTCGTGAGAATTGGCCGGAAAACGCCCGGCGAACACACTTCGGGCACCAGAGGGCCGCAGGGCCGCCCCCCCGGGGCCCTGTCCGGGATCGCGTGTCGGCGCGTTCCGGCACCGCCAGGAGGAGCTCCGGGAGGCGGGCCCCGGGGAGGCCGAAGCCTCCCGCTCCTCAGCCTCCGGGGGTCCCCTCCCTGGCGCCGGCCGCTGGGGCCGGGCCAGCCCCGAAAGCCGGGCCCGGGCCCGGGCCTGCTTGCTCAGCCTTCCGTTGCCAGGGGCCTGAGCCTGGGGGCCTCCGCATGGGGAACCCTGAGTCCCGCGCCACGAGTCCCCCCGACCGTCCCGGCGACCACGGCACCTTTCGCGGCTTCGTCCCAGCCGTGGAGTGAGAGATCACTCCGTTCCCCCACAGAGGCCAGCCCCCTCCACGGGCGCCCCGGCCGCCCGCCACGGCGGAGGCGGACGCCCGGCCACGGCGCCTCCATCCACTCTGCTCGGGGAAAACTCCCCGGCGCCGGGGCCGCCGGCCGCGCCCCATCGTCGCGGCTCGTTTTCCGGGTGGCCGCGCCATGCCCCGAGCGAGAAAGGGCCCTGCTCCACGCGGCCCTGGGCGCTGACCAGGACTGCCCAACGCCGGCCAAATCTCACGAGCGTTCTGCCCAAATCGATTCCGATTTGGGCAGAACGCTCGTGAGAATTGGCCGGAAAACGCCCGGCGAACACACTTCGGGCACCAGAGGGCCGCAGGGCCGCCCCCCCGGGGCCCTGTCCGGGATCGCGCGTCGTCGCGTTCCGGCACCGCCAGGAGGAGCTCCGGGAGGCGGGCCCCGGGGAGGCCGACGCCTCCCGCTCCTCAGCCTCCGGGGGTCCCCTCCCTGGCGCCGGCCGCTGGGGCCGGGCCAGCCCCGAAAGCCGGGCCCGGGCCCGGGCCTGCTTGCTCAGCCTTCCGTTGCCAGGGGCCTGAGCCTGGGGGCCTCCGCATGGGGAACCCTGAGTCCCGCGCCACGAGTCCCCCCGACCGTCCCGGCGACCACGGCACCTTTCGCGGCTTCGTCCCAGCCGTGGAGTGAGAGATCACTCCGTTCCCCCACAGAGGCCAGCCCCCTCTACGGGCGCCCCGGCCGCCCGCCACGGCGGAGGCGGACGCCCGGCCACGGCGCCTCCATCCACTCTGCTCGGGGAAAACTCCCCGGCGCCGGGGCCGCCGGCCGCGCCCCTTCGTCGCGGCTCGTTTTCCGGGTGGCCGCGCCATGCCCCGAGCGAGAAAGGGCCCTGCTCCACGCGGCCCTGGGCGCTGACAAGGGCTGCCCAACGCCGGCATATTCTCACGAGCGTTCTGCCCAAATCAATCCCGATTTGGGCAGAACGCTCGTGAGAATTGGCCGGAAAACGCCCCGCGAACACACTTCGGGCACCACAGGGCCGCAGGGCCGCCCCCCCGGGGCCCTGTCCGGGATCGCGTGTCGTCGCGTTCCGGCACCGCCAGGAGGAGCTCCGGGAGGCGGGCCCCGGGGACGCCGACGCCTCCCGCTCCTCAGCCTCCGGGGGTCCCCTCCCTGGCTCCGGCCGCTGGGGCCGGGCCAGCCCCGAAAGCCGGGCCCGGGCCCGGGCCTGCTTGCTCAGCCTTCCGTTGCCAGGGGCCTGAGCCTGGGGGCCTCCGCATGGGGAACCCTGAGTCCCGCGCCATGAGTCCTCCCGACCGTCCCGGCGACCACGGCACCTTTCGCGGCTTCGTCCCAGCCGTGGAGTGAGAGATCACTCCGTTCCCCCACAGAGGCCAGCCCCCTCCACGGGCGCCCCGGCCGCCGCCACGGCGGAGGCGGACGCCCGGCCACGGCGCCTCCATCCACTCTGCTCGGGGAAAACTCCCCGGCGCCGGGGCCGCCGGCCGCGCCCCATCGTCGCGGCTCGTTTTCCGGGTGGCCGCGTCATGCCCCGAGCGAGAAAGGGCCCTGCTCCACGCGGCCCTGGGCGCTGACCAGGGCTGCCCAACGCCGGCCAATTCTCACGAGCGTTCTGCCCAAATCGATCCCGATTTGGGCAGAACGCTCGTGAGAATTGGCCGGAAAACGCCCGGCGAACACACTTCGGGCACCACAGGGCCGCAGGGCCGCCCCCCCGGGGCCCTGTCCGGGATCGCGTGTCGTCGCGTTCTGGCACCGCCAGGAGGAGCTCCGGGAGGCGGGCCCCGGGGAGGCCGACGCCTCCCGCTCCTCAGCCTCCGGGGGTCCCCTCCCTGGCGCCGGCCGCTGGGGCCGGGCCAGCCCCGAAAGCCGGGCCCGGGCCCTGGCCTGCTTGCTCAGCCTTCCGTTGCCAGGGGCCTGAGCCTGGGGGCCTCCCCATGGGGAACCCTGAGTCCCGCGCCACGAGTCCCCCCGACCGTCCCGGCGACCACGGCACCTTTCGCGGCTTCGTCCCATCCGTGGAGTGAGAGATCACTCCGTTCCCCCACAGAGGCCAGCCCCCTCCACGGGCGCCCCGGCCGCCCGCCACGGCGGAGGCGGACGCCCGGCCACGGCGCCTCCATCCACTCTGCTCGGGGAAAACTCCCCGGCGCCGGGGCCGCCGGCCGCGCCCCATCGTCGCGGCTCGTTTTCCGGGTGGCCGCGCCATGCCCCGAGCGAGAAAGGGCCCTGCTCCACGCGGCCCTGGGCGCTGACCAGGGCTGCCCAACGCCGGCCAATTCTCACGAGCGTTCTGCCCAAATCGATCCCGATTTGGGCAGAACGCTCGTGAGAATTGGCCGGAAAACGCCCGGCGAACACACTTCGGGCACCAGAGGGCCGCAGGGCCGCCCCCCCGGGGCCCTGTCCGGGATCGCGCGTCGTCGCGTTCCGGCACCGCCAGGAGGAGCTCCGGGAGGCGGGCCCCGGGGAGGCCGACGCCTCCCGCTCCTCAGCCTCCGGGGGTCCCCTCCCTGGCGCCGGCCGCTGGGGCCGGACCAGCCCCGAAAGCCGGGCCCGGGCCCGGGCCTGCTTGCTCAGCCTTCCGTTGCCAGGGGCCTGAGCCTGGGGGCCTCCGCATGGTGAACCCTGAGTCCCGCGCCACGAGTCCCCCCGACCGTCCCGGCGACAACGGCACCTTTCGCGGCTTCGTCCCAGCTGTGGAGTGATAGATCAATCCGGTCCCCTACAGAGGCCAGCCCCTCCACGGCTGCCCCGGCCGCCCACCACGGCGGAGGCGGACGCCCGGCCACGGCGCCTCCATCAACTCTGCTCAGGGAAAACTCCCCGGCCCCGGGGCCGCCGTCCGCGCCCCATCGTCGCGGCTCGTTTTCCGGGTGGCCGCGACATGCCCCGAGCGAGAAAGGGCCCTGCTCCACGCGGAACTGGGCGCTGACCAGGGCTGCCCAACGCCGGCCAATTCTCACGAGCGTTCTGCCCAAATCGATCCCGATTTGGGCAGAACGCTCGTGAGAATGGCCGGAAAACGCCCAGCGAACACACTTCGGGCACCACAGGGCCGCAGGGCCACCCCCCCAAGGCCCTGTCCGGAATCGCATGTTTTCGCGATCCGGCACCGCCAGGAGGAGCTCTGAGAGGCGGGCCCCGGGGAGGCCGACGCCTCCCGCTCCTCAGCCTCCGGGGTTCCCCTCCCTGGCGCCGGCAGCTGGGGCCGGGCCAGCCCCGAAACCCGGGCCTGGGCCCGGGCCTGCTTGCTCAGCCTTCCGTTGCCAGGGGACTGAGCCTGCGGGCCTCCCCATGGGGAACCCTGAGTCCGGCTGCATGAGTCCCCCGACCGTCCCGGCGCCATCGGCCCCTTTCGTGGCTGCGACAGAGCTGGGGAGCGACAGATCCATTTGTTCCCCCAGAGAGGCCAAGCCCATCCCGGGCGCCCCGGCCTCCCTCCAAGGAGGAGCCAGATTCCCGACCACAGCCCCTCCATCAACTCTGCTCGGAGCAAGCTCCCTGGTGCTGAGGCCCCCGGCCGGGCCCCGTCGTCTCGGCGCGTTTTCTGGTGGCTGCGACATACCCCGAGCGAGAAAGGGTCCTGAGCCACGCAGAACAAGGCGGTCCCCATGGTTGTCCAACGCCAGCCAATTTTCATGAGCGCTCTGCCCAATTCGATCCCGATTAGATACGGACCCTCAACTCTATTGTGATATAATCATCGAGAAATCAGGAAAAAATATTCAATGTAACAAAAGACATTCTCCTCAATCAATGGTGCTGGGGAAACTGGACAGCGATATGTAGAAGAATGAAACTCGACCATTCTCTTACACCATACACAATGATAAACTCGAACTCGATAAAGGAGCTCAACGTGAGACAGGATTATCTCAGAATCCTAGAGGAGTACATAGGCAGTAACCTCTTCGATATCAGCCACAGCAACTTCTTTCAAGATATGTCTCCAAAGGCCAAGGAAAGAAAAGCGAAAATGAACTTTTGGCACTTCATCAAGATCAAAAGCTTCTGCACAGCAAAGGGAACAGTCCACCAATCAAAAGGCAACCCACGGAACGGGAGAAGATATTTGTAAATGACAGTTCAGACAAAAGGTTGATATCCAGGATCTAGAAAGAACTTCTCAAACTCAACACACACAAAACAGATAATCATATCCAAAAATGGGCAGAAGATATGAACAGACACTCCTCCAACGAAGACATACAAATGGCTATCAGACACAGGACAAAATGTTCATCATCACTAGCCATCAGGGAGATTCAAATGAAAACGACATTGAGATACCACCTGACACCAGTTAGAAAGGCCACAATTAGCAAGACAGGAAACAACGTGTGTTGGAGAGGATGTGGAGAAAGGGGAACCCTCTTACACTGTTGGTGGGAATGCAAGTTGGTGCAGCCACTTTGGAGAACAGTGTGGAGATTCCTCCAGAAATTAAGAATACAGCTTCCCTATGACCCTGCAATTGCACTGCTGGGTATTTACCCCAAAGATACAGATGGAGTGAAAAGAAGGGCCATCTGTACCCCAATGATTATAGCAGCAAAGGCCTCGGTCGCCAAACTGTGGAAAGAACCAAGATGCCCTTCAATGGACGAATGGATAAGGAAGATGTGGTCCATATACAAGATGGAGTATTATGCCTCCATCAGAAAAGATGAATACCAACTTTTGTAGCAATATGGACGGGAGTGGAAGAGATTATGCTGAGTGAAATAAGTCAAGCAGAGAGAGTCAATTATCATATGGTTTCACTTACTTGTGGAGCATAACAAAGAACAAGGAGGACATGGGGAGATGGAGAGGAGAAGGAAGTTGTGGGAAATGGGAAGGGGAGGTGAACCATGAGAGACTACGGACTCTGAAAAAGAACCTGAGGGTCTTGAATGGGTGGGGAGTGGGAGGTTGGGAGAACAAGGTGGTGGGTATTAGGGAGGGCACGTGTTGCATGGAGCACTGGGTGTGGTGCAAAAATAAGGAATACTGTTACGCTGAAAAGAAATAATATAGATAGATAGATAGATATTGAAGGTGAAAAAAAAAAGGAATGTGCTGAACCTACAGAGCAGAAGAAACGAGAATGCCTCCCTGACGCCACCCCCAATACCGGCGCCCCTGAGGAGCAGGAATGAGGAGTCTCACGGTCCTGCAGACTCACGTCCTCAACTCAGGCATCGGGATTGGTCATCACTGTGCCGGCAGATCCGGGCCGCCATGCCCCTGTGACCTAAACCTAACCCTCGGTTGGGTGTTCAGGCTTCAGTCCCCAGAGGACTGGCTCCCTAGCCCTCCAGACTGGGGACCCCATATTCCCAACGTAGGACTCTGGCTGCCACCCATGATGAAACTTGACCACATGGACCTTTGCAGAACGCTCCTTGCCGGAGAAACCTCCATGACCCCTAAAGCCAACCACACCTTCTGAGCACCCCCACACCACAATTCCTTAGCCTTACAGGCCGCCAGAACAATGCCCTCAGCCCAGCCCTCCAGAGAGCCTGAGTCCGTGCTGGCACATCAGGCCTGCCATTCTCCCAGGACCAAACCCTAAGCCTAGGTTGGGTGTTCAGGTTCTAGAACCCTGACACCCAATTCCACCCATGGGTGGGAGCATCAAACTGATGGCATGACTCAGCTTCTCAACCAGCAGGAGATTCCATTTGGTGCTCTCCAACACCCTCAGAGCCCTAGGAACCGGCCAAGCTTCCCTGAGGCCATTCCCGCCATCTTTGCACCTCCAGGCCAAAAACCCAGGGCCTGAGAAGCCTCCGGAGCCCTGCCCTCAACTCAGCCCTTGAGTGAGCCAATATCTGTGCTGGCAGATCCCACATGCCTTCTCCCTAAGACATAACCTTAATGCTAAGCCTAACCCTAATACTAACTCTAGCCCAGGTTGTGTGTTCAGGCATCCCTCCTCCATAGCCTGGTCCCCCAAACGGCCAGATGAGGGACCCCTGAGCTGCACCCCATAATTGCGCCTGATCCCAGGAGGAAACCCTGCCCTTTAGAAATGTGTTGAACCCGCAGAGCGGGAGAAACCTGCATGCCTCCCAAAGGCCACTGCCACTTCTGGCACACCCAAGGACCAGGAACCAGGACTCTCACAGTGCTACAGACTCGCGCCCTCAACTCAGGCATTGGGAAGCATCACCACAGCGCCATCAGATCGGGGCTGCCATGCCCTTACAACCCTAAACTAACCCTAGGTTGGGTGTCAGGCTTCTGTCCCCTGAGGACTGGACCCCTAGCCCTCCAGACTGGGGACCCTGGATTCCCAATGCAGGACTCTGGCTGCCACCCACGATGAAACTGGACCATATGATCCTGTGCAGTATGCTCCTGGCCACAGAATCCTCCATGCCCCCTAAAGCCACCCACGCCTTCCAAGAAATGCCACACCACAAACCCAGAGCCTGACAGGCCACCAGAGCAATGCCCTCAACTCAGCCCTCCGGAGAACCTGAGCCGCACTGGCAGGCCTGCCATTCTCCCAGGATGAAACCCTAACACTAGGTTGGGTGTTCAGGCATTGGACCCAGAGGCCTGACACCCAATTCCTCCCATGGGTTGAGCATCAGACTGTCGGCAGGACTCAGTTCTCAGCCAGGAGGAGACCTTTTCATTTGGTGTTCTCTCACACCCTCAGAGCAGTAGCAACCAGCCATTCTCCCTTGAGGCCATTCCCACCAGCTTTGCTCCTCCAGGCCAAGAACCCAGGGCCTGAGGAGCCTCCTGAGTCCTGCCCTCAACTCAGCCCTTGGGTGAGCCCGTATCTGTGCTAGCAGATCCTACATGCCCTGTCCCTAAGCCTAACACTAACCATAATACTAAACCTAGCCCAGGTTGTGTGTTCAGGCGTCCATACTCTGACTCCTGGTCCCCAAGGCCCCAGATGGGGGACCCGTGAGCGATACCCCATCATTGAACCTGACACCAGGAGGAAACCATGCTGTTTAGAATTGTGCTGAACCCACAGAGCGGGATAAATTTGAATGTCTCCCTGAGGCCACCCCACTTCCAGCGCCCCCAAAGACCAAGAACCAGGAGTCTCATGGTCCTGCAGACACACGCTCTGAACTCAAGCATTGGGATGGGCCACCACAGCGCCAGCAGATTGGGGCTGCAATGCCCCTACAACCTAACCCTCACAGCAGGACTCACCCTCTCAGCCAGAAGGTGACCTTTCATTTCGTGCTATCTAATGCCCTGAGAATTGTAGAAACTGGCATGCTCCCCTGAGGCGATTTCCAACATCTTTGCCCATACAGCCCAAAACCCCAGTGCCCGAGGAGCCTCCTGAGTCCCACCCTCAACTCAGCCCTTGGGTGAGCTGATATCTGTGCTTGCATATCCGACATGCCTTGTCCCTAAGACATAACCTTAACCCTAATCCTAATACTAACCCTAGCCCAGGTTCGTGCTCAGGCATCATCCTCCCACAACTGGTCCTCAAAACCCCAGATAGGGGACCCCTGTGTTGCACCCCATAATTGCACATGGTCCCAGCATGAACCGTGCCGTTTAGAAATGGGCTGAAGCCACAGAGCAGGAGAAGCCTGCAAGTCTCCCTGAGGCCAAAGCACTTCTGGACCCTCCCAAGGACCGGGAACCAGAGTCTCAATGTCCTGCAGACATAGCCTCAACTCAGGCATCAGGATGGGTCACCACAGCACCGGCAGATCGGGGTTACCATGCCCCAAAGACTTAACCATAATGCTAGGATGGGTGTTTATGCTTCGATCCACAGAGGCCTGGCTCCCTAGCCGTCCAGACTGGGGACCCTGTATTTGCAATGCTGGACTCCGGCTGCCACCCACAAGGAAAATGGCCCACATGGCCCTGTGCAGTACGCTCCTGGCCGGAGAAACCTCCATGCCCCCTAAAGACACCCACACCTTCCGAGGACCCACACACCACCGCCCAGTGCCTGATGGGCCACCAGAGCAATACCCTCAACTCAGCCCTCCGGAGAGCCTGAGTCCGCACTGGCACCTCAGGCCTGCCATGCTCCCAGGACCAAACCCTAATACCCTAGCTCAGGTGGTCAGGCTCTGGACCCCAGAGGCCTGATACCCAATTCCATCCCAGTGGATAGGATCATCAGACTGATGGCAGGACTCAGCCTCTCAGCCAGGAGAATAAATGAAATAAACCATTTCATTTAGTGCTATCTAACACTCTCAGAGCCCTAGAAACCAGCATACTCCCCTGAGGCCATTCCCACCATCTTTACCTTCTAGGAAAAAAACCCAGGGCCTAAGGAGCCTCCTGAGTCCCGCCTTCAACTCACCCCTTGGGTGAGCCCATATAAGTGTTACCAGATCCAACATGCCTTGTCCCTAAGACATAACCCTAACCCTAATCTTTTTATTTTTTTTAAGATTTTATTCATTTCTTTGACAGAGACAGATCAGAAGAAGGCACAGAGAGGACGAAGCACGCTCCCCGCTGAGCAGAGAGCCTGATGTGGGGCTCCATCCCAGGACCCTGAGATCATGACCTGAGCGGAAGGCAGAGGCTTTAACCAACTGAGCCACCCAGGTGCCCCACCTTAACACTAATCTTAACACTAACCCTAACCACAAAACCTAACCCTAACCTCTAAACCTAACATAACAACCTCGGAGCAGTAGAAACCATCATGCTCCCCAGAGGCGATTCCCAACTTCTTTACCCCTCCAGTCCAAAAATCCAGGGCCTGAGGAGACTCCTGAGTCCCGCCCTCAACACAGCCCTTGGGTGAGTCCATATCTGTGTTGGCAGATCTGACATGCCTTGTCCCTAAGACATACGCCTAACCCTAAGCCTAACCCTAAACCTTACCTCTAACCCTATCCCCTAACTCCTAACCCTAACCCTAACCCTAACCCTAAACCCTAACAACTAACCCTAACACTCTCCGAACCTCTATCCCTAACCCTAACCCTCCAGACTGGGGATTCCAAAGTCACAACACAGGACTCTGCCTGCCCTCCAGAAAGAAAAGTGCATGAGCACCTAAACACACCCGCCATTGGAAATGCCCCAGACATAATGCCAGGTTCTGCCACAACGCCAGAGGCATGTCATCCACTCAGCCCTGAGGGAGCCCGCCTCAACACAGCATATCAGCAGCATATCAGAACTGCCATGCCCCTAGGCCTTAACCCTAACCCTAGGTTGGGTGTACAGTCTTCCGTACCCAGAGGCCTAGCCCCCAAACCCGCCAGATTGTGGATGCATGAGACTCACTCTGGCAGTCTGGAGGCTGCCTATGCTGTTACAGTGCCATTTGGAGCTACTTAGACCTCAGAGCAAAAGATAACTTCATGCCCCCAAGGCAAGCCCCAGCATCTGAGCCCCTCCTGAACACAAACCCAGATTCACACTAGCCACCTATCACCGACCCTCAACTCAGGCCACCGGGGAGTCCGCCTCAGCACTGGCAGATTGGGCCTGTCGCACCCCAAGACCTCAACCTTAGTTTGAGTTTCCAGGCTTCCATCCCAAGATGCCTAGCCTCCAGGCCCCCTGGATTAAGGACCCCTGAGTGACATTGCAGCACTCCAACAGCCACGCAGGATGAAACCTTGCAGTTTGGAGCTGCTGAATACTCAGAGGGTGAGAAACCTTCAAGCCCCCGTAAAGCTATCCGCACAATTTGCGGCACCCCAGGCCAGAAAGCTGTTTTCTATGAAGCTACCGGACACATGCCCTCAACTCAGCCCTGAGGGGAGCCCATCTCAGCCCCGGCAGATTGGGCCCGCCATGACCCTAGACCCTAACCCTAACCCTAGGTGGGGTATACAGCCTTCCGTGCCCAGAGGCCTGTACCCAAGCCCATCAGACTGGGGATGACTGAGACTCCCGCCAGCACTCCTCCAGCCTCCTAGGGCAAAATGGTGCCATTTGGAACTGTGCAGGAACCTCAGAGCAGGAGAAAGCTGCATGCCCCCCAAGAACACCACTAGCTTCTTTGCCCCCACAAACACAAACACAGACCTCATTTCCTGCCTGATTCCCACCCTCCATTCGGCCTATCCAGGAGACCCCCTCAATTGCAGCAGATCGGGCCTGCCATGTCCCTAAGCCTTAACCCTAACCCTAGTTTGGATTTTCAGGCTTCCATCCCAAGAGGCCTGGCCCCCACGCCCCCCAGATTAAGGACTTCTGAGCAACACCACAGGACACAGCCTGTCACACAAGTGGAAACCTTGTGGTTTGGAGCTGCAATGAACCCTCAGATGGGGAGAAACTTTCATGCCACCCTAAAGCCACCCCAATAATCAACAGCCACTCTGGCCATAGAGCTGGATTCCATCCCGCCACCAAATTCATACCCTCAACTCAGCCCATACGGGATCCCGCCTCAGCACTGGCAGATCGGGCCTGCCATTGCCCCTAGGCCCTAACCCTAACACAAGTTTGGGTGTTCAGTCTTCCATGCTGAGGGTCCAGGCAACAAAATCCCCTGGATTAAGGAATCTTGACATACACCTCAGGACTCCGCTTGCCACACAGTAGGAACCTATGCCTTGGAGTTGTGCTGAACCCTCAGAGGGGGAGAAACTTGCCCCTCTAAAGGCACTCCCATCATCTGCACCCGTCCCCCCGGCCATAAACCAGATTCTGCTGAGCTGCCGGACGCATGCCATAAATTCAGACCCTAGGGCGCCCCACCTCAACATAAGCAGATCGGGCCACCATGCCCCTAGGCCCTTACCAGAACCCCTCTTTAGGTTTTCAGGCTTCCATCCCAGGGGGCCTGCCTCCCATGTCCCCCCAGATTAAGGTCTACTGAGCGCCACCACGGGACTCCACCTGGCACTCATGAGGAAAACTTGTGGTTTAGAGCTGCACTGAACACTCAGACGGGGAGAAACCTGCAAACCCCCGTAATGTCACCCCACCATGAGTCACCCCCATGGCCATAAAACCAGATTCTCCTGCGATGCCAGATCTATGCCCTCAACTCGACCCTTAGGGGAGCCCGCATCAGCACCGGCACATCGGACCTGCCATGCCCTTCGGCCCTAACCATAAACCGAGGTGGGGTGTACAGGCTTTCATGAACAGAGGCCTGTCCCCCAAGCCCGCCAGATTGGGCACCTCCGAGATTCATGCCAGTAGAGATTAAGGATTCCTCAGTGACACCCCAGGACTGCGTCTGCCACACAGGAGGAAACCATGCCATTTGGAGCTCTGCAGAACCCTCAGGGTAGGAGAAACCTGCATGCAACCCTGAGGTCACGCCCAGCTTCTGTGGCATCCCTGGACACAAACTCTGAGTCTGACATGCCACCTGATACCCACCCTGAAGTCAGCCCACCAGGGAGCCCACCTCAGCAGTAGCAGATTGAGCATGCCATGCCCTTACGCCCTTACCGTAGCTCTAGTTTCTGATTTCGGGCTTCCATCCCAAGAGGCCTGGCCCCCAAACTCCCCAGATTCAGGACCCCCCTGTAACAAGGCAGAAACCTGAATGCCATGCAGGGGGAAGCCATGACATTTGGAGCTCCAAAGTTTCCTCAGAGAGGGAGAAACCAGCATGCCCCTCTAAAGCCACCCCCACGATCAGCCGTCCCTCTGGCCAGAAACCCTGACTCTTCTGCATTGCAGGATGCATTTCCTCAACTCAATTCTGAGGGTATCTCACCTCTGTGTCAGCTGATCAGGCCTGTCCTGCCCAGCCCATTACCCTTAACCCTATGTTGCATTTTCAGGCTTCCTTCCCCAGGGGCCTATCCACCAAGCCCTCTAGATTGGTAAACTTGGAGCCACACTGTAGGAGTCCCCCTGCAACCCAGCAGGAATCTTGTCCCTTTGGAGCTGTGCAGAACCCTCAGAGCCAGAGAAACCTGCATGACCCCATTAGGACTCCCCCACATTCTGCAGGCCCCTGGCCACAAACCCAGAGCCTGATTCACCACCTGACCCCCATTCTCAACTCAGCTCCTTGGGGAACTCACCTCAACACCAGCAGTTCGGGCCTGCCACGCCACTAGCGCAGCTCTGCTCATGGACACCACCAGCTCTAGGCAGACCTAGAACTCCCCTGTCTGCGGCAAAGCTCTGGGATCCCCCCTCCTTCTTCCCAATTTACACTGGCCCAGGCATTCATAAGAAAGGGGAAGGCTACCTCTTGAATGCTTAATACCTCCTTTCCTCTTCAGCCCTATTTCTCTCCACTTACCTTTGCACCTGGGCAAACTGAAAGTAACATATCAATGGAACATGTACATGCTCTGAGATCTAATTCTTTCATGGCAACTTTCTGAGGGCTCCTTATGCAATAGGAAACTAGTGTATCCTGCCAGAGAGTGTTTCATAATGAACAGCTACAGAACAGGAGAGCAAAAGTCATTCCAGTTTTACCTCAGTCTTCATGAAGTAGAACATGGTCTTCTTTTCTTCATTGACTTCAATTCCAATTCGTTTCCATGCAATGTTCATTCCTCTCCTTCAGGGGTAGGATTTTG
Organism: Meles meles; assembly: GCF_922984935.1. NCBI lineage: Eukaryota > Metazoa > Chordata > Mammalia > Carnivora > Mustelidae > Meles > Meles meles. The sequence continues at coordinate 173,311 of NW_025721167.1, read as the reverse complement.
TGATTCCTCACCTGCATAGAACACCCAGAGCTCATCACAACAAGTACTCTCCCTAATAGCTGTCACCCACTTAACCCTTCGCCCCACACCCCTGCCCCCTAGCAACCCTTGATTTTGCTCTAGGTTAGAGTCTGTTTCCTCATTGGCCTTTCTCTCCTCACTATGTTCATCTGTTTTCTTTCTGAAATTCCATAGAGGTCAAGATATAGGCTATTGGTCTTTTCTTACTGATTTTACTTAGCTAAATCCACTGTAGATCCATCCACATCCTTGCAGATGGTAAGATTTCATCCTTTTTGAACCTGGATCCTATTCCATTAAGAAGATGTGGGAGAATGAATACACATACACACACACACACACATATGATATATACGAGTGATATATATATATATCACTCATCAGTGAATGGACATTTGGTCTCCCTCCATTGTTTTACAATGGTTGAAAATGCTGCTGTAAATATCACGGTGCTTATACCCCACTGAATGTGCATTTTTGTGCCCTTTAGGGAAATAACTAGGAGGGCAATTGCTGGATCCTACTGTTGTTCAGTTCTTAGCTTTTGGAGGACAGACTGTATTCTTTCCAAGAGTGGCTGCAACAACACGCAGGCCCACCAACAATGTAGGAGGGTCCCGGATTTGGGTTGGTTTTTTTTTTTTTAGATTTTATTTATTTATTTGACAGAGGTCACAAGTAGGCAGAGAGGCAGGCAGAGAGAGAGGACGAAGCAGAGTCCCCGCTGAGCAGAGAGCCCAATGCGGGGCTCAATCTCAGGACCCTGAGACCATGACCTGAGCCGAAGGCAGTGGCTTAACCCACTGAGCCACACAGGTGCCCCCGAGGGTTCCACTTTAAACAGAACATTCCCTGCCAGCAATTTCCTAAGGAGGAAATATAAAACCTGTGGGAAAACCTGACTCACTGAGCATCAGGAAAGCAGCCACAGAAATTCAGCCCAGGGTTCCTGACACCAAGTCCCTTGAAGCCAACAGAGTGCCTTTATCCAGGGAAATTCCCAAAGACTCTCCTTCTGACTTCACTACCCATGAAACTGCAGAGAAAATACAGCATGTCCAACCATATATAGCCGTTTGAGTGAACCTAGGAAGACAAGCATCCCTTTTAAATTGTCCAAGACTCCTTGGAATCATTTTGAATTTTCCCTCTGCCCTCATTGGAACTCTTTGGATTCAAAGACGAATCCATTAGGATACATCACCTTGGACAAAGAAGAAGCCATCATCCAAGTCTCTATCTGACCACAAACAGCCACCTCACTCTAGATGCCAGCCGTTCCACCAGAGTCTAGGCCCAGTGGAGTAAACACTGTTCGGTGAAGGAATACTTTCTATGTTCAAAAGGCACACCAAGTCAATCTCACATTCCCTTTCGAATCCAAGGGATTTCCTAGGAAAGAGATGTTCCAAATACCTTTGTAAGCCAGAAATAAACAGAGAAAATGAGATCCCTGCCAGGTGCTCCCTGCAGAGAAACTCAGGAGCTCTGGCACCCGCACGAGATTGCTTACAGCTGGTTCAGTGTGCCATTTGTGAGCTCCACTGGAGACAAGAGAAAAGCCCAGGAAATTTGGGGTGAAAGGGAATTTTTACCTGCCATCCTGGCATGGATGTGACATTGTGACCCACGGGCCTGCTGTTTTCTCTGAACACTGACGTCCTGGGACAAGCTGCATGACTGACTCAGACGCTGACTTCCAAACTTCAGGTCTCATGGAGCCAGAGTGAAGAAGGGTTGTCAGGTGCAGATAAGCAGGCGTCTCCCACCTAAAGCCTGCACACCTGCTCTGATTCCTGGGAGAAGGAGAGACACAGGCTTGTTTCTTAACTGGTCATTCACTTCCCTCTCAAGCTGGCCAATGCCCTTGTCCTTTTTGGAGAAACAAACATACTTTTCCAAACAAACACTCAGCTCCTCGGTTCCAAATGCACCATGAGTCGGGTTTGGTTCCCCTGGCTCCAGAGCCCAACTGGGAGGACCCTCCTGAACCATCCTGACAGCACATTACCAGCAAACCTGGGGAAAGAGGGCACAATGCTGAGTGGGGGACAGGCTCCATCAATTCTTACCACCACCCTTGAGCCTGGAGAAACAGAGACTATACAGCTCACCACTCCGTCCTGTAAAAACAAGCTGTAGTGCCTCACGTTTCAGGGTCTCTCACCGGGCACCTCCGCCCTGCCTTCAGAGCCAGCAAGCTGCACTGACTCCTCTTCAGGTGTGTTTCCCATGGCAGCTCGCCGCTGCCTCCAGTGGTGGCAAGCAGCATCGCCATGCCTTCCAGGGTATCTCACACCACTGCTCACCACTCCCTCCAGTGGCGTGAACTGGCACTGCCGGGCCTTCCATAGACTCATTTTTTTTTTTATTTGTTTATTTACAGCATAACAGTGTTCATTGTTTTGGCATCACACCCAGTGCTCCATGCAGTACGTGCCCTCCCTATTAACCACCACCTGATTCCTCAAACTCCCACCCCACCCTGCCCCTCCAAAACCCTCTGGTTGTTTTTCAGAGTCCATAGTCTCTCATGGTTCATCTCCCCTTCCAGTTTCTCTCAACTCCCTCTCCTCTCCATCTCCCTATGTCCTCCGTGTTATTTGCTATGCTCCACAAATAAGTGAGACCATATGATACATGACTCTCTCTCTGCTTGACTTATTTCGCTCAGCATAATTTCTTCCAGTCCCGTCCATGTTGCTACAAAAGTTGGGTATTCATCCTTTCTGATGGAGGCATAATACTCCATTGCGTATATGGACCACATCTTCCTTATCCATTCATCCGTTGAAGGGCATCTTGGTTCTTTCCACAGTTTGGTGAGCATAGCCATTGCTACAATAAACATTGGGGTACAGATGGCCCTTCTTTTCACTCCATCTGTATCTTTGGGGTAAATACCCAGCAGTGCAATTGCAGGGTCATAGGGAAGCTCTATTCTTAATTTCTTGAGGAATCTCCACACTGTTCTCCAAAGTGGCTGCACCAACTTGCATTCCCACCAACAGTGTAAGAGGGTTCCCCTTTCTCCACATCCTCTCCAACAATCGTTGTTTCCTGTCTTGCTAATTTTGGCCATTCTAACTGGTGTCAGGTGGTATCTCAATGTGGTTTTCATTTGAATCTCCCTGATGGCTAGTGATGATGAACATTTTTTCATGTGTCTGATAGCCATTTGTATGTCTTCGTTGGAGAAGTGTCTGTTCATATCTTCTGCCCATTTTTGGATATGATTATCTGTTTTGTGTGTGTTGAGTTTGAGAAGTTCTTTCTAGATCCTGGATATCAACCTTTTGTCTGTACTGTCATTTGCAAATATCTTCTCCCATTCCGTGGGTTGCCTTTTTGTTTGGTGGACTGTTTCCTTTGCTGTGCAGAAGCTTTTGATCTTGATGAAGTGCCAAAAGTTCATTTTTGCTTTTGTTTCCTTGGCCTTTGGAGACATATCTTGAAAGAAGTTGCTGTGGCTGATATCGAAGAGGTTACTGCCTATGTTCTCCTCTAGGATTCTGATGGATTCCTGTCTCATGATGAGGTCTTTTATCCATTTCGAGTGTAAGAGAATGGTTGAGTTTCATTATTCTACATATAGCTGTCCAGTTTTCCCAGCACCATTGATTGAAGAGACTGTCTTTTTTTCCATTGAATATTTTTTCCTGTTTTGTCGAAGATTATTTCACCGTGGAGTTGAGGGTCCATATCTGGGCTCTCCACTCTGTTCCACTGGTCTATGTGTCTGTTTTTATGCCAGGACCACGCTGTCTTGGTGATCGCAGCTTTGTAGTAAAGCTTGAAATCGGGTAACGTGATGCCGCCAGTTTTGTTTTTGTTTTTCAACATTTCCTTAGCAATTCGGGGTCTCTTCTGATTCCATACAAATTTTAGGATTATTGGCTCCAGCTCTTTGAAAAATACCGGTGGAATTTTGATCGGAATGGCATTAAAAGCATAGATTGCTCTAGGCAGTATAAACATTTTAACAATGTTTATTCTTCCAATCCAAGAGCATGGAATTGTCTTCCATCTTTTTGGGTCTTCTTCAATTTCTTTCATGAGTGTTCTGTAGTTCCTCGAGTACAGGTCCTTTACCTCTTTGGTTAGGTTTATTCCCAGATATCTTATGGTTCTTGGTGCTCTAGTAAATGGAATCGATTCTCTAATTTCCCTTTCTGTATTTTCATTGTTAGTGTATAAGAAAGCCACTGATTTCTGTACATTGACTTTGTATCCTGCCACGTTACTGAATTGCTGTATGAGTCTAGTAGTTTGGGGGTGGAGTCTTTGGGGTTTTCCATATAAAAAATCATGTCATCTGCGAAGAGAGAGAGTTTGACTTCTTCCTTGCCAATTTGGATACCTTTTATTTCTCTTTGTTGTCTGATTGCCGTTGCTAGGACTTCTAATACTATGTTGAACAAGAGTGGTGAGAGTGGGCATCCAAGCCCATTAGAATAACGTCAGACCTTTTCACAGAGACCTGGCAAGCCAGGAAGGGCTGGCAAAATATATTCAGAGTACTAAATGAGAAGAACATGCAACCAAGAATACTCTATCCGGCAAGACTGACATTTAAAATGGATGGAGAGATAAAGAGTTTCCAAGACCGGCAAGGCTTAAAAGACTATGCAACCACCAAGCCGACACTGCAGGAAATATTAAGCGGGGTCCTATAAAAGAGAAAAAATCCTAAGAATATCATTGAACAGAAATATAGAAACAATCTACAGACAGAAAGACTTCAAAGGCAACATGACATGAATCAAAACCTATCTCTCAATAATCACTCTCAATGTGAATGGCCTAAATGCGCCCATAAAACGACACAGGGTTGCAGATTGGATAAAACGACAGGACCCATCCATATGTTGTCTACAAGAGACCCATTTTGAACCTAAGGATACACCCAGACTGAAAGTGAACGGATGGAGAAGCATCTTTCATGCCAATGGGCCTCAAAAGAAGGCCGGGGTAGCGATTCTCATATCAGATAAATTAGATTTTAAACTAAAGACTGTAGTCAGAGATACAGAAGGACACTCCATAATTCTTAAAGGGACTATCCGCCAAGATGATCTAACAATTGTGAATATCTATGCCCCCAATATGGGAGCTCCCAATTCCATAAGAAAACTATTAATCAAGATAAAGAGTCATATTGATATGAATACAATAATAGTAGGAGATCTTCATACGCCTCTCTCAAAAATAGACAGATCATCGAAGCAGAAAATTAAAAAAGAAATAAGAGCATTGAATGAAACATTGGACCAGACGGACCTCATAGACATATACAGAACATTCCACCCTAAAACAACAGAATGCACATTCTTCTCAAGTGCACATGGAACCTTCTCCAGAATAGACCACATACTGCGTCACAAGGATTGAGGATGCCTGATACTCATGCTGGGAATCTGCCTGCCACGCAGGGCACCGCTGTGCTGTTTGGAGCTGCGCTGAACCCTCAGAGCTGGAGAAACTTCCATGCACCCCTGAAGTCACCCCCAGGTTATGCGAATGTCTGGACACACACCCAGAGGCTAATGCCCCGTCTGACACCCGAACTCAACTCAGCGCACCAGGGCACCTGCCTCTGCACTGGCATATCAGGTCTACCATGGCCCTAGGCCTTAACCCTATCCCTAATTTTGGTTTTCAGGTATCATCCCCAAGAGTCCTGACCCCAAGACCCCAAGATTAAAGAATCCTGAGTGACACCTCAGGACTCTGTCCACCATGCAGGAGGAAACCATGCTGTTTGGAGCTGTGTCGAATCCTCAGAGCGGGAGAAACCTGCACGGTTCACCCGAGGCTATCCCCCACCCTCTGCGCACTATTGGGCCACAAATGTGGAGGCTGGCACTCAGCCTGCCTACCACCCAGGAGGAAACCGTGCCATTTGAAACTGAGTAGAACACTCAGAGTGGGAGAAACTGCATGCCTCCCTGAGCACAACCCCCTCCTTCAGCGGTCCCCTGACCACAAACCTGGACCCTCTCATGCCACCGGACCTCTGCCCTCAATTCATCCCCCTGGGATCCCTTCTCAGTGCCAGCAAATTGGGCCTGCCATGCCCCTGACCCTAACCTTAAGCCTAGGTTGCATTTTCAGTCTTCATCCCCAGAGGCTGGTCCCCCAATTCCTCCATATTTGGACCCCTGAGCCACAACCCAGTGCTCTGTCTGCCACCCGGGAGGAAACCGTTCTGTTTGGAGCTGCACAGAACCATCGGAACGGGAGAAATCTTCATGCTCCCTGAAGCCACCTCCACCTTCGGCCACCCCCCAGGCACAAACCCAGATCGTAATGCACCACCTGACCATGGCCCTCAACTCAGTACCCCAGACATCTAGCCTCGGCACCAGCAGATCAGGCCAGCCATGCCCCTGTGCTCTTTTCCAAGCCCTAGGTTGTGTTTTCAGTCTTCTGTCCTCTGATGATTGACACCAAAGCTCCGCTGATGGGTTACACCTGAACTATACCAGAATATTTCTTGGCCCCCTGAGGCTATCCCACTTTCAGCACCCCCCGTTCACACCTGGATCTTAACACTCACACTGACCCACGTCCTCAACTCTGCTCCCCAGGTCACTCCTCTCAGGGTGGCCTATTGAGACTGACATGACCCTCAGCCCTAACCAAAACTTAGGTACATTTTCTGTCTTGTGTCCCAAGAATACAGGTACCAAAGCCCCACATATGTGGGACCCCTGAGAAATGCCAGAGGACTCTGTCTTCAACCCAGAAGGAAACAGTAGAATTGGAACTCTGCCAAGGACTGAGAGCAGGAGAAATCTGCCTTTCCCCCCAGGGCCACCAACCCGGAGCCTGACTCAGACTGACCCATGTTCTCTACTCAGTCCCCGTGAGAGCTCTGCACAGCACCAGCAAATCAGGCCTGTCATGTTGCTGGGACCTAGCCCTAACCCTAGGTTGGGGTTTCATGCTCTGTCCCCAGAGGACTGGCACCCAAGTCCCACGGATGGGGACCCCTGAGCAAGATTTGAGATCTCTGCCTGCCACCCAGAAGGAAACCATACCATTTGGGACTCTGCAAAGGATTCTGAGCAGGAGAAATCTGCCACGCACCACTGAGTTCACCCAGAGTCAGCAGCTGGACACAAACCTGAACCTGACACTTACTCTATCCATCCCTCTGTACTCAGACCTCTGGATAGCTTGCCACACCACCATCAGATTGGGCCTGCCATGCTCCTAACCCCTAACTGAAGCTTAGTTTGTGTTCTGAGCATTCAATTCCTAGGGGTCTGGCTCCCTACCCCACGGACTGGGGTCACCTTAGCCATACCACAGGAGGAAAGCGTGCCATGTAGACCTCTAGAAAGTATTCAAAGCAGGATAAAATGCCTGCCCATCTGAGCCTATACCAGCAAACCCCCAATTTCAGTGGCCTCTAGGTCACAAACCCTGTGCCTGACCAGAACCAGAACACTCATCCTTCATTCCAGCCTCTAGGAACCACACACACTGTCAGCTGTTTGGGCCTGCAATGTCCTTTGGCCCTAACTCTATCCCTAGCTTGGGTTCTCATGTCTCCGTCCCATAAGGGTGGGCTCCAAAGCCCTAGGATTTGGGGATGCCTGAGCAATACCACAGGACTCAGCCTCACACCCAGATGGAAATCTTTCCATAATGGACTCCAGTAAGTATATAGGTCAGTATAAATATGAAGGCCCATCTGTTTCCATCCCAGTGAACTCCCACATTCAAGGGCTCATGGATTGAAACCCTGAGCCGGACACTCACCCTGACCCATGTCCTCAACTCAGCCCTCCAGGACGCTCACCACACGGTTGGCAATTCAGACCTTCCATTTTCCTAGGTCCTAACCCTAACCCTATTTGGAGTTCTGAGAGGTCCATCTGTAGAGGCCTGGATCCCAAGCCCCGGGTATTGGGAACACTTTAGCAAAACCAGAGGATCAGCCCGCCACACAAAAGGAAACTCCTTTTTTTACTCCAGACTGGATTCAGAGCATGAGACATCTGAATGCAAACCTGAGACAATGTCAGTGAACCTACACTTCCATCCACGCTCTGAAGACAATCCCTGAGCTTGATACACACCCTAAATCTCCATTGTATCTCAGACCTTGTGAAAATCTCCAAAGTTCTGGCTGATTGTATCTTCTAGGCTTCTGGGCCTTAATCCAACGGAAGGTCTAGACATGGGCGAAAATATGAACAGATATTTCTCCAATGATGACACGCATGTGACCAACAGATATATACATAAATGTTCTATATCACATGGCTTCTGGGAAATGCAAATCTAAACCACATTGAGGTGTCCTATCACACCAGGCAGAATGTCTAAAGTTAACAGGACATGAAACCACAAATATTGGTGAGGATGCAGAGAATGGAGAACCCTCCTACACTCCTGGTTGGAATGCAGACTGTTATATCCACTCTGGAAAACAGTACGGGGTTTCCTCAAGAAGTTAAAAGTAAAGTTACCCTAAAACACAGCAATTTCACTACAGGGCTTTTACCACAAAAATAGAGATGTAGGGGAAAGAACTGGCACCTGCACCTCAGTGTTCATCGCAACAATATCCAATCTAGATAAACTATGGAAAGAACCCAGATATCTATGGACAGAGGAATGGATAAAGAAGATGTGGTTCATATATTCAAAGGAATATTCCTCAGCCATCAGAAAGGATGAATACTTACCATCACATCAACCTGGATGGGTCTGGAAGATATTATGCTGAGTAAAATATGTCCATGAAAGAAACACAATTATCATAGGGTTTCACTCATATGTGAAATATCAGAAACAGGGCAGAGAACCGTAGGCAAAGGAAGGGGAAACAGAATGGGAAGTCATCAGAGATGGGGAAAAAACCATGATAGACTCTTAACTATAGCAACCAACTGAGGGTTGCTGGATGGCGGGTGGGGGGGTAACTGGGGTGATGGGCATTAAGGAGGGCACGTGATGCAATACACATCTGATATATTATTTAACACTACATCTGAAAATAATGATGTATGATAAGTTGGCTCATTGAATTCAAATAAAAAATGAAAGAACTCAAATAAACTACCCTAACACTTTGTATGGAATCACAAAAATACTGAACAACCAGCACAATGTTATGAAGAAAAACAAAGCTGGAGGCATCACAATTCCATATTTCAAATTATACTACAAAGCTGCGTTCATCCTCACAGTATGGGACTGGCAAAAAAAAAAAAAAAAAATACACACAGTGACCAAGGAAACGGAATAGAAGCTCAGACATCAGCCCACAATCACGTGCCCAATTAATCTTCTGCAAAACAGGCAAAACTATTAAAAGGGAAAAGGACAGTTTCTACAACAAATGGTGTTGGGAAAACTGAACAGCTATGCACAAAACAATGAAATTAGACTGCTTTCTTACACCATATGGACAAATAAACTCAAAACAGTTTCAAGACCTCAATGTGAGACCTTAAATCATAAAAATCCTACAAGAGGGCACAGACAGTAACTTCTCTGACATGAACCATACATTGAATAGACATGCCTCCTAAGGCAAAGGAAACAAAAGCAAAAATAAACTACTAGAGCTCCATCAATATAAAAACTTACCGCACAGCAGAACAGCAATGAAAATGTAATAAATAGAATACAACGTACTTAAGAGGAGAAGATGTTTGCAAATATCATGTGCAATAAAGGGGTAGTGTCCAAAATATGTAGAACTGATACAACGCAACAACCAAAAAACAAAAAATCCAATTAAAAAATAGACAGAAGACATGAACAGACATTGCTCCAAAGAAGACATACAGATGGCCAACAGTCACGTGAGAAGATGTTCACATCAGCCATCAACAGGAAAATCCAAATGAAAAGGTCCGTGAGATATTACCTCATACTATCAGAATGGCTAACAGCACCAGCACAAGAAAAGAAATGTTGGGAGGATGTGGGTAAAAGGGAACCCTCTTGCACTGTGGTGGGAATGCTAGCTGCGGCAGACCCTGTGGAAAACAGTATCACTGTTCCTCAAAACGTTAAATATTAGAACTACCTTATAATCCAGCAATCACACTACCGGGTGATTACCCGACGAATATGAGAACAGTAAATCAAAATGATACATGTGCCCCTATGTTTCATGCAACATTAATTAAAATATTACAATATGGAAAAAATCCAAGTATTTCTTGAAAACATGATAAATGAGATGATAAATGTACACACACACACACACACACACACACACAGTGCGAAATTACTCAGCCATAAAAAATGAAATCTTGCCATTTGCAGACACATGGATGGAGCTAGAGAATACTATCCTAAGTGAAATCAGTCAGTCAGAGAAAGACAAAGGCCTTTGGATGTCACTCTTCCATGGAATTTAGGAAACAAACATACATAAATAAAGGAGAAAGAAGATACAAAACAAAAACCGACTCTGTGGTTACCAGAGTGGAAGTGGATGGAGGGATGAGTGATATAGATGACGGGGACTAAGAGTACAATTTTCTTTTTTTTATTTGTTTATTTTCAGCATAACAGTGTTCACTGTTTTTGCACCACACCCAGTGCTCCATGCAGTACGTGCCCTCCCTATTACCCACCACCTGGTTCCCCAACCTCCCAACCCCCGCCCTTCCAAAACACTCAGGTTGTTTTTCAGAGTCCATAGTCTCTCATGGTTCATCTCCCCTTCCAGGTTCCCTCAACTCCCTCTCCTCTCCATCTCCCCATGTCCTCCGTGTTCTTTGTTATGCTCCACAAATAAGGGAGACCATATGATATTTGACTCTCTCTGCTTGACTTATTTCACTCAGCATAATCTCTTCGAGTCCCTTCCATGTTGCTACAAAAGTTGGGTATTCATCCTTTCTGATGGAGCCATAATACTCCATTGTGTATATGTATCACATCTTCCTTATCCATTCATCCGTTGAAGGGCATCTTGGTTCTTTCCACAGTTTAGCGACCGTGGCCATTGCTGCAATAAACATTGGGGTACAGATGGCTCTTCTTTTTACTCCATCTGTATCTTTGGGGTAAATACCCATCAGTGTAATTGCAGGGTCATAGGGAAGCTCTATTTTTAATTTCTTGAATCATCTGCACACTGTTCTCCAAAGTGGCTGCACTAAATTGCAGTCTCACCAACAGTGTAAAAGGGTTCCACTTTCTCGACATCCTCTCCAACAAACGTTATTTCCTGTCTTCCTAATTTTGGACATTCTAACTGGTGTCAGGTGGTATCTCAATGTACTTTTAATTAGAATCTCCCTGATGGCGAGGCAGACGCCTCCCTCTCCACAGATTCTGGGGGTCTCACCTTGGCGGTGGCAGCTGGGGCCGGGCCTGCCACGAAATCCGGGCCCGGACCCAGGCCTGCTTGTTCAGCCTTCCATTGCCAGGGGCCTGTACCTAGGGCCTCACCCCGGGAATCCTGAGTCCCGGGCCACAAGTCCGCCACAGTCCCAGAGACAATGGTGCCTTTCGCGGCTGCGTCCCAGCCGAGTGAGAGATCAATTCGTTCCCCCACAGAGGCCAGACCGCTCCAAGTGCGCCCCGGGGGCCTACCAGGGCGAAGGCGGACGCCCGGTCACAGCCCCTCCATCAACTCTGCTCAGGGAAAACTCCCCGGCGCCGGGACCGCCGACTGCGCCCCATCGTCACGGCTCGTTGTCAGGGTGGCCGCGAAATGCCCCAAGAGAGAAAGGGCCCTGGGCCTCACGGAACTGGGCGGTCACCAGGGCTGCCGAAAGCCGGCCAATTCTCACGAGCGTTCTGACCAAATCGATCACGATTTGGGCAAAACGCTCGTGAGAATTGGCCGGAAAACAGGCGGCAAACACACTTTGGGCACGACAGGGCCGCAGGGCCACACCCCTGGGCCCTGCCCGGGATCGCGTGTCGTCGCGATCCGGTACCGCCAGGAGGAGCTCCGGGATGTGGGGCCCGGGGAGGCCGACGCCTCACGCTCCTCAGCCTCCGGGGGTCCCTCCTTGGCGGGGGCAGCTCGGGACGGGCCGGACCCGAAAGCCGGGCCCGGGCCCAGGCCTGCTTGCTCAGCCTTCCGTTGCCAGGGGCCTGAGCCTGGGGGCCTCCGCATGGGGAACCCTGAGTCCCGCGTCACGAGTCCCCCCGACCGTCCCAGCGACAACGGCACCTTTCGCGGCTTCGTCCCAGCCGTGGAGTGAGAGATCACTCCGTTCCCCCACAGAGGCCAACCCCCTGCATGGGCGCCCCGGCCGCCCGCCACGGCGGAGGCGGACGCCCGGACACGGCGCCTCCATCCACTCTCCTCGGGGAAACCTCCCCGGCGCCGGGGTCGCCGGCCGCGCCCCATCGTCGCGGCTCGTTTTCCGGGTGGCCGCGCCATGCCCCGAGCGAGAAAGGTCCCTGCTCCACGCGGAACTGGGCGCTGACCAGGGCTGCCCAACGCCGGCCAATTCTCACGAGGGTTCTGCCCAAATCGATCCCGATTTGGGCAGAACGCTCGTGAGAATTGGCTGGAAAACGCCCGGCGAACACACTTCGGACACCACAGGGCCGCAGGGCGGCCCCCCCCGGGGCCCTGTCCGGGATCGCGGGTCGTCGCGTTCCGGCACCGCCAGGAGGAGCTCCGGGACGCGTGCCCCGGGGAGGCCGACGCCTCCCGCTCCTCAGCCTCCGGGGGTCCCCTCCCTGGCGCCGGCAGCTGGGGCCGGGCCAGCCCCGAAAGCCGGGCCCGGACCCGGGCCTGCTTGCTCAGCCTTCCGTTGCCAGGGGCCTGAGCCTGGGGGCCTCCCCATGGGGAACCCTGAGTCCCGCGCCACGAGTCCCCCGACCGTCCCAGCGACAACGGCACCTTTCGCGGCTTCGTCCTTGCCGCAGTGAGAGACCAGTCCGTTTCCCCACAGAGGCCAGCCCCCTCCAGGGGCGCCCCGGCCGCCCGCCACGGCGGAGGCGGACGCCCGGCCACGGCGCCTCCATCCACTCTGCTCGGGGAAAACTGCCCGGCCTCGCGGCTGCCGGCCGCGCCCCATTGTCGCGGCTCGTTTTCTGGGTGGCTGCGCCATGCCCCGAGCGAGAAAGGGCCCTGCTGCACGCGGAACTGGGCGCTGACCAGGGCTGCCCAACGCCGGCCAATTCTCACGAGCGTTCTGCCCAAATCGATCCCGATTTGGGCAGAACGCTCGTGAGAATTGGCCGGAAAACGCCCGGCGAACACACTTCGGGCACCACACGGCCGCAGGGCGGCCCCCCCCGGGGCCCTGTCCGGGATCGTGGGTCGTCGCGTTCCGGCACCGCCAGGAGGAGCTCCGGGAGGCGTGCCCCGAGGAGGCCGACGCCTCCCGCTCCTCAGCCTCCGGGGGTCCCCTCCCTGGCGCCAGCAGCTGGGGCCGGACCAGCCCGGAAAGCCGGGCCCGGGCCCGGGCCTGCTTGCTCAGCCTTCCGTTGCCAGGGGCCTGAGCCTGGGGGCATCCCCATGGGGAACCCTGAGTCCCGCGCCACGAGTCCCCCGACCGTCCCGGCGACAACGGCACCTTTCGCGGCTTCGTCCTAGCCGCGGAGTGAGAGACCAGTCCGTTTCCCCACAGAGGCCAGCCCCCTCCAGGGGCACCCCGGCCGCCCGCCACGGCGGAGGCGGACGCCCGGCCACGGCGCCTCCATCCACTCTTCTCGGGGAAAACTCCCCGGCGCCGCGTCTGCCGGCCGCGCCCCATCGTCGCGGCTCGTTTTCTGGGTGGCCGCGCCATGCCCCGAGCGAGAAGGGCCCTGCTGCACGCGGAACTGGGCGCTGACCAGGGCTGCCCAACGCCGGCCAATTCTCACGAGCGTTCTGCCCAAATCGATCCCGATTTGGGCAGAACGCTCGTGAGAATTGGCCGGAAAACGCCCGGCGAACACACTTCGGGCACCACAGGGCCGCAGGGCGGCCCCCCACGGGGCCCTGTCCGGGATCGCGGGTCGTCGCGGTCCGGCACCTCCAGGAGGAGCTCCGGGAGGCGTGCCCCGGGGAGGCCGACGCCTCCCGCTCCTCAGCCTCCGGGGGTCCCCTCCCTGGCGCCGGCAGCTGGGGCCGGGCCAGCCCCGAAAGCCGGGCCCGGGCCCGGGCCTGCTTGCTCAGCCTTCCGTTGCCAGGGGCCTGAGCCTGGGGGCCTCCCCATGGGGAACCCTGAGTCCCGCGCCACGAGTCCCCCGACCGTCCGGGCGACAACGGCACCTTTCGCGGCTTCGTCCTAGCCGCGGAGTGAGAGACCAGTCCGTTTCCCCACAGAGGCCAGCCCCCTCCAGGGGCGCCCCGGCCGCCCACCACGGCGGAGGCGGACGCCAGGCCACGGCGCCTCCATCCACTCTGCTCGGGGAATACTCCCCGGCGCCGCGGCTGCCGGCCACGCCCCATCGTCGCGGCTCGTTTTCCGGGTGGCCGCGCCATGCCCCGAGCGAGAAGGGCCCTGCTGCACGCGGAACTGGGCGCTGACCAGGGCTGCCCAACGCCGGCCAATTCTCACGAGCGTTCTGCCCAAATCGATCCCGATTTGGGCAGAACGCTCGTGCGAATTGGCCGGAAAACGCCCGGCGAACACACTTCGGGCACCACAGGGCCGCAGGGCGGCCCCCCCCGGGGCCCTGTCCGGGATCGCGGGTCATCGCGTTCCGGCACCGCCAGGAGGAGCTCCGGGACGCGTGCCCCGGGGAGGCCGACGCCTCCCGCTCCTCAGCCTCCGGGGGTCCCCTCCCTGGCGCCGGCAGCTGGGGCCGGGCCAGCCCCGAAAGCCGGGCCCGGGCCTGGGCCTGCTTGCTCAACCTTCCGTTGCCAGGGGCCTGAGCCTGGGGGCCGCCCCATGGGGAACCCTGAGTCCCGCGCCACGAGTCTCCCGACCGTCCCGGCGACAACGGCACCTTTCGCGGCTTCGTCCTAGCCGCGGAGTTAGAGACCAGTCCGTTTCCCCACAGAGGCCAGCCCCCTCCAGGGGCGCCCCGGCCGCCCGCCATGGTGGAGGCGGACGCCCGGCCACGGCGCCTCCATTCACTCTGCTCGGGGGAAAACTCCCCGGCGCCGCGGCTGCCGGCCGCGCCCCATCGTCGCGGCTCGTTTTCTGGGTGGCCGCGCCATGCCCCGAGCGAGAAAGGGCCCTGCTGCACGCGGAACTGGGCGCTGACCAGGGCTGCCCAACGCCGGCCAATTCTCACGAGCGTTCTGCCCAAATCAATCCCGATTTGGGCAGAACGCTCGTGAGAATTGGCCGGAAAACGCCCGGCGAACACACTTCGGGCACCACAGGGCCGCAGGGCGGCCCCCCCCGGGGCCCTGTCCGGGATCGCGGGTCGTCGCGTTCCGGCACCGCCAGGAGGAGCTCCGGGACGCGTGCCCCGGGGAGGCCGACGCCTCCCGCTCCTCAGCCTCCGGGGGTCCCCTCCCTGGCGCCGGCAGCTGGGGCCGGGCCAGCCCCGAAAGCCGGGCCCGGACCCGGGCCTGCTTGCTCAGCCTTCCGTTGCCAGGGGCCTGAGCCTGGGGGCCTCCCCATGGGGAACCCTGAGTCCCGCGCCACGAGTCCCCCGACCGTCCCAGCGACAACGGCACCTTTCGCGGCTTCGTCCTTGCCGCAGTGAGAGACCAGTCCGTTTCCCCACAGAGGCCAGCCCCCTCCAGGGGCGCCCCGGCCGCCCGCCACGGCGGAGGCGGACGCCCGGCCACGGCGCCTCCATCCACTCTGCTCGGGGAAAACTGCCCGGCCTCGCGGCTGCCGGCCGCGCCCCATTGTCGCGGCTCGTTTTCTGGGTGGCTGCGCCATGCCCCGAGCGAGAAAGGGCCCTGCTGCACGCGGAACTGGGCGCTGACCAGGGCTGCCCAACGCCGGCCAATTCTCACGAGCGTTCTGCCCAAATCGATCCCGATTTGGGCAGAATGCTCGTGAGAATTGGCCGGAAAACGCCCGGCGAACACACTTCGGGCACCACAGGGCCGCAGGGCGGCCCCCCCCGGGGCCCTGTCCGGGATCGTGGGTCGTCGCGTTCCGGCACCGCCAGGAGGAGCTCCGGGAGGCGTGCCCCGAGGAGGCCGACGCCTCCCGCTCCTCAGCCTCCGGGGGTCCCCTCCCTGGCGCCAGCAGCTGGGGCCGGACCAGCCCGGAAAGCCGGGCCCGGGCCCGGGCCTGCTTGCTCAGCCTTCCGTTGCCAGGGGCCTGAGCCTGGGGGCATCCCCATGGGGAACCCTGAGTCCCGCGCCACGAGTCCCCCGACCGTCCCGGCGACAACGGCACCTTTCGCGGCTTCGTCCTAGCCGCGGAGTGAGAGACCAGTCCGTTTCCCCACAGAGGCCAGCCCCCTCCAGGGGCGCCCCGGCCGCCCGCCACGGCGGAGGCGGACGCCCGGCCACGGCGCCTCCATCCACTCTTCTCGGGGAAAACTCCCCGGCGCCGCGTCTGCCGGCCGCGCCCCATCGTCGCGGCTCGTTTTCTGGGTGGCCGCGCCATGCCCCGAGCGAGAAGGGCCCTGCTGCACGCGGAACTGGGCGCTGACCAGGGCTGCCCAACGCCGGCCAATTCTCACGAGCGTTCTGCCCAAATCGATCCCGATTTGGGCAGAACGCTCGTGAGAATTGGCCGGAAAACGCCCGGCGAACACACTTCGGGCACCACAGGGCCGCAGGGCGGCCCCCCACGGGGCCCTGTCCGGGATCGCGGGTCGTCGCGGTCCGGCACCTCCAGGAGGAGCTCCGGGAGGCGTGCCCCGGGGAGGCCGACGCCTCCCGCTCCTCAGCCTCCGGGGGTCCCCTCCCTGGCGCCGGCAGCTGGGGCCGGGCCAGCCCCGAAAGCCGGGCCCGGGCCCGGGCCTGCTTGCTCAGCCTTCCGTTGCCAGGGGCCTGAGCCTGGGGGCCTCCCCATGGGGAACCCTGAGTCCCGCGCCACGAGTCCCCCGACCGTCCGGGCGACAACGGCACCTTTCGCGGCTTCGTCCTAGCCGCGGAGTGAGAGACCAGTCCGTTTCCCCACAGAGGCCAGCCCCCTCCAGGGGCGCCCCGGCCGCCCACCACGGCGGAGGCGGACGCCAGGCCACGGCGCCTCCATCCACTCTGCTCGGGGAATACTCCCCGGCGCCGCGGCTGCCGGCCACGCCCCATCGTCGCGGCTCGTTTTCCGGGTGGCCGCGCCATGCCCCGAGCGAGAAGGGCCCTGCTGCACGCGGAACTGGGCGCTGACCAGGGCTGCCCAACGCCGGCCAATTCTCACGAGCGTTCTGCCCAAATCGATCCCGATTTGGGCAGAACGCTCGTGCGAATTGGCCGGAAAACGCCCGGCGAACACACTTCGGGCACCACAGGGCCGCAGGGCGGCCCCCCCCGGGGCCCTGTCCGGGATCGCGGGTCATCGCGTTCCGGCACCGCCAGGAGGAGCTCCGGGACGCGTGCCCCGGGGAGGCCGACGCCTCCCGCTCCTCAGCCTCCGGGGGTCCCCTCCCTGGCGCCGGCAGCTGGGGCCGGGCCAGCCCCGAAAGCCGGGCCCGGGCCTGGGCCTGCTTGCTCAGCCTTCCGTTGCCAGGGGCCTGAGCCTGGGGGCCTCCCCATGGGGAACCCTGAGTCCCGCGCCACGAGTCTCCCGACCGTCCCGGCGACAACGGCACCTTTCGCGGCTTCGTCCTAGCCGCGGAGTTAGAGACCAGTCCGTTTCCCCACAGAGGCCAGCCCCCTCCAGGGGCGCCCCGGCCGCCCGCCATGGTGGAGGCGGACGCCCGGCCACGGCGCCTCCATTCACTCTGCTCGGGGAAAACTCCCCGGCGCCGCGGCTGCCGGCCGCGCCCCATCGTCGCGGCTCGTTTTCTGGGTGGCCGCGCCATGCCCCGAGCGAGAAAGGGCCCTGCTGCACGCGGAACTGGGCGCTGACCAGGGCTGCCCAACGCCGGCCAATTCTCACGAGCGTTCTGCCCAAATCGATCCCGATTTGGGCAGAACGCTCGTGAGAATTGGCCGGAAAACGCCCGGCGAACACACTTCGGGCACCACAGGGCCGCAGGGCGGCCCCCCCCGGGGCCCTGTCCGGGATCGCGGGTCGTCGCGTTCCGGCACCTCCAGGAGGAGCTCCGGGAGGCGTGCCCCGGGGAGGCCGACGCCTCCCGCTCCTCAGCCTCCGGGGGTCCCCTCCCTGGCACCGGCAGCTGGGGCCGGGCCAGCCCCGAAAGCCGGGCCGGGGCCCGGGCCTGCTTGCTCAGCCTTCCGTTGCCAGGGGCCTGAGCCTGGGGGCATCCCCATGGGGAACCCTGAGTCCCGCGCCACGAGTCCCCCGACCGTCCCGGCGACAACGGCACCTTTCGCGGCTTCGTCTTGCCGCGGAGTTAGAGACCAGTCCGTTTCTCCACAGAGGCCAGCCCCCTCCAAGGGCGCCCCGGCCGCCCGCCACGGCGGAGGCGGACGCCCGGCCACGGCGCCTCCATCCACTCTGCTTGGGGAAAACTGCCTGGCGCCACGGCTGCCGGCCGCGCCCCATTGTCGCGGCTCGTTTTCTGTGTGGCTGCGCCATGCCCCGAGCTAGAAAGGGCTCTGCTGCACGCGGAACTGGGCGCTGACCAGGGCTGCCCAACGCCGGCCAATTCTCACGAGCGTTCTGCCCAAATCGATCCCGATTTGGGCAGAACGCTCGTGAGAATTGGCCGGAAAACGCCCGGCGAACACTCTTCGGGCACCACAGGGCCGCAGGGCGGCCCCCCCCGGGGCCCTGTCCGGGATCGCGGGTCGTCGCGGTCCGGCACCTCCAGGAGGAGCTCCGGGAGGCGGGCCCCGGGGAGGCCGACGCCTCCCGCTCCTCAGCCTCCGGGGGTCCCCTCCCTGGCGCCGGCAGTTGGGTCCGGGCCAGCCCCGAAAGCCGGGCCCGGGCCCTGGCCTGCTTGCTCAGCCTTCCGTTGCCAGGGGCCTGAGCCTGGGGGCCTCCCCATGGGGAACCCTGAGTCCCGCGCCACGAATCCCCCGACCTTCCCGGCGACAACGGCACCTTTCGCGGCTTCGTCCTAGCCGCGGAGTGAGAGACTAGTCCGTTTCCCCACAGAGGCCAGCCCCCTCCAGGGGCACCCCGGCCGCCCGCCACGGCGGAGGCGGACACCCGGCCACGGCGCCTCCATCCACTCTGCTTGGGGAAAACTCCCCGGCGCCGCGGCTGCCGGCCGCGCCCCATCGTCATGGCTCGTTTTTCGGGTGGCCGCGCCATGCCCCGAGCGAGAAGGGCCCTGCTGCACGCGGACCTGGGCGCTGACCAGGGCTGCCCAACGCCGGCCAATTCTCACGAGCGTTCTGCCCAAATCGATCCCAATTTGGGCAGAATGCTCGTGAGAATTGGCCGGAAAACGCCCGGCGAACACACTTCGGGCACCACAGGGCCGCAGGGCGGCCCCCCCCGGGGCCCTGTCCGGGATCGCGGGTCGTCGCGTTCCGGCACCGCCAGGAGGAGCTCCGGGAGGCATGCCCCGGGGAGGCCGACGCCTCCCGCTCCTCAGCCTCCGGGGGTCCCCTCCCTGGCGCCGGCAGCTGGGGCCGGGCCAGCCCCGAAAGCCGGGCCCGGGCCCGGGCCTGCTTGCTCAGCCTTCCGTTGCCAGGGGCCTGAGCCTGGGGGCATCCCCATGGGGAACCCTGAGTCCCGCGCCACGAGTCCCCCGACCGTCCCGGCAACAACGGCACCTTTCGCGGCTTCGTCCTTGCCGCGGTGAGAGACCAGTCCGTTTCCCCACAGAGGCCAGCCCCTTCCAGGGGCGCCCCGGCCGCCCGCCACGGCGGAGGCGGACGCCCGGCCACGGCGCCTCCATCCACTCTGCTCGGGGAAAACTGCCCGGCCTCGCGGCTGCCGGCCGCGCCCCATCGTCGCGGCTCGTTTTCCGGGTGGCCGCGCCATGCCCCGAGCGAGAAGGGCCCTGCTGCACGCGGAACTGGGCGCTGACCAGGGCTGCCCAACGCCGGCCAATTCTCACGAGCGTTCTGCCCAAATCGATCCCGATTTGGGCAGAACGCTCGTGAGAATTGGCCGGAAAACGACCGGCGAACACACTTCGGGCACCACAGGGCGGCAGGGCGGCCACCCCCGGGGCCCTGTCCGGGATCGCGGGTCGTCGCGTTCCGGCACCTCCAGGAGGAGCTCCGGGAGGCGTGTCCCGGGGAGGCCGACGCCTCCCGCTCCTCAGCCTCCGGGGGTCCCCTCCCTGGCGCCGGCACCTGGGGCCGGGCCAGCCCCGAAAGCCGGGCCCGGGCCCTGGCCTGCTTGCTCAGCCTTCCGTTGCCAGGGGCCTGAGCCTGGTGGCCTCCCCATGGGGAACCCTGAGTCCCGCGCCACGAGTCTCCCGACCGTCCCAGCGACAACGGCACCTTTCGCAGCTTCGTCTTAGCCGCGGAGTGAGAGACTAGTCCGTTTCCCCACAGAGGCCAGCCCCCTCCAGGGGCACCACGGCCGCCCGCCATGGCGGAGGCGGACGCCCGGCCACGGCGCCTCCATCCACTCTGCTCGGGGAAAACTGCCCGGCGCCGCGGCTGCCGGCCGCGCCCCATCGTCGCGGCTCGTTTTCTGGGTGGCCGCGCCATGCCCCGAGCGAGAAAGGGCCCTGCTGCACGCGGAACTGGGCGCTGACCAGGGCAGCCCAACGCCGGCCAATTCTCACGAGCGTTCTGCCCAAATCGATCCCGATTTGGGCAGAACGCTCGTGAGAATTGGCCGGAAAACGCCCGGCGAACACACTTTGGGCACCACAGGGCCGCAGGGCGGCCCCCCCCGGGGCCCTGTCCCTGATCGCGGGTCGTCGCGTTCCGGCACCTCCAGGAGGAGCTCCGGGAGGCGTGCCCCGGGGAGGCCGACGCCTCCCGCTCCTCAGCCTCCGGGGGTCCCCTCCCTGGCGCCGGCAGCTGGGGCCGGGCCAGCCCCGAAAGCCGGGCCCGGGCCCGGGCCTGCTTGCTCAGCCTTCCGTTGCCAGGGGCCTGAGCCTGGGGGCCTCCCCATGGGGAACCCTGAGTCCCGCGCCACGAGTCCCCCGACCGACCCGGCGACAACGGCACCTTTCGCGGCTTCGTCCTAGCCGCGGAGTGAGAGACCAGTCCGTTTCCCCACAGATGCCAGCCCCCTCCAGGGGCGCCCCGGCCGCCCGCCACGGCGGAGGCGGACGCCAGGCAAAGGCGCCTCCATCCACTCTGCTCGGGGAAAACTCCCCGGCGCCGCTGCTGCCGGTCGCGCCCCATCGTCGAGGCTCGTTTTCCGGGTGGCCGCGCCATGCCCCGAGCTAGAAAGGTCCCTGCTGCACGCGGAACTGGGCGCTGACCAGGGCTGCCCAACACTGGCCAATTCTCACGAGCGTTCTGCCCAAATCGATCCCGATTTGGGCAGAAAGCTCGTGAGAATTGGCCGGAAAACGCCCGGCGAACACACTTCGGGCACCACAGGGCCGCAGGGCGGCCCCCCCTGGGGCCCTGTCCGGGATCGCGGGTCGTCGCGTTCCGGCACCGCCAGGAGGAGCTCCGGGAGGCGTGCCCCGGGGAGGCCGATGCCTCCCGCTCCTCAGCCTCCGGGGGTCCCCTCCCTGGCGCCGGCAGCTGGGGCCGGGCCAGCCCCGAAAGCCGGGCCCGGGCCGGGCCTGCTTGCTCAGCCTTCCGTTGCCAGGGCCCTGAGCCTGGGGGCCACCCCATGGGGAACACTGAGTCCCGCGCCACGAGTCCCCCGACCGTCCCGGCGACAACGGCACCTTTCGCGGCTTCGTCCTAGCCGCGGAGTGAGAGACCAGTCCGTTTCCCCACAGAGGCCAGCCCCCTCCAGGGGCGCCCCGGCCGCCCGCCACGGCGGAGGTGGACGCCAGGCCACGGCGCCTCCATCCACTCTGCTCGGGGAAACTCCCCGGCGCCGCTGCTGCCGGCCGCGCCCCATCGTCGCGGCTCGTTTTCCGGGTGGCCGCGCCATGCCCCGAGCGAGAAAGGGCCCTGCTGCACGCGGAACTGGGCGCTGACCAGGGCTGCCCAACGCCGGCCAATTCTCACGAGCGTTCTGCCCAAATCGATCCCGATTTGGGCAGAACGCTCGTGTGAATTGGCCGAAAAAACGCCCGGCGAACACACTTCGGGCACCACAGGGCCGCAGGGCGGCCCCCCCCGGGGCCCTGTCCGGGATCGCAGGTCGTCGCGTTCCGTCACCGCCAGGAGGAGCTCCGGGAGGCGTGCCCCGGGGAGGCCGACGCCTCCCGCTCCTCAGCCTCCGGGGGTCCTCTCCCTGGCGCCGGCAGCTGGGGCCGGCCCAGCCCCGAAAGCAGGGCCCGGGCCCGGGCCTGCTTGGTCAGCCTTCCGTTGCCAGGGGCCTGAGCCTGGGGGCCTCCCCATGGGAAACACTGAGTCCCGCGCCACGAGTCCCCCGACCGTCCCGGCGACAACGGCACCATTCGCGGCTCCGTCCTAGCCGCGGAGTGAGAGACCAGTCCGTTTCCCCACAGAGGCCAGCCCCCTCCAGGGGCGCCCCGGCCGCCCGCCACGGCGGAGGTGGACGCCCGGCCACGGCGCCTCCATCCACTCTGCTCGGGGAAAACTCCACAGCGCCGCGGCTGCCGGCCGCGCCCCATCGTCGCGGCTCGTTTTCCGGGTGGCCGCGCCATGCCCCGAGCGAGAAGGGCCCTGCTGCACGCGGAACTGGGCGCTGACCAGGGCTGCCCAACGCCGGCCAATTCTCACGAGCGTTCTGCCCAAATCGATCCCGATTTGGGCAGAACGCTCGTGAGAATTGGCCGGAAAACGCCCGGCGAACACACTTCGGGCACCACAGGGCCGCAGGGCGGCCCCCCCCGGGGCCCTGTCCGGGATCGCCTGTCGTCGCGTTCCGGCACCGCCAGGAGGAGCTCCGGGAGGCGTGCCCCGGGGAGGCCGACGCCTCCCGCTCCTCAGCCTCCGGGGGTCCCCTCCCTGGCGCCGGCAGCTGGGGCCGGGCCAGCCCCGAAAGCCGGGCCCGGGCCCGGGCCTGCTTGCTCAGCCTTCCGTTGCCAGGGGCCTGACCTTACGGGCATCCCCATGGGGAAACCTGAGTCCCGCGCCACGAGTCCCCCGACCGTCCCGGCGACAACGGCACCTTTCGCGGCTTCGTCCTTGCCGCGGAGTGAGAGACCAGTCCGTTTCCCCACAGAGGCCAGACCCCTCCAGGGGCACCCCGGCCGCCCACCACGGCGGAGGCGGACGCCCGGCCACGGCGCCTCCATCCACTTTGCTTGGGGAAAACTGCCCAGCGCCGCGGCTGCCGGCCGCTTCCCATCGTCGCGGCTCGTTTTCTGGGTGGCCGCGCCATGCCCCGAGCGAGAAAGGGCTCTGCTGCACGCTAACTGGGCGCAGACCAGGGCTGCCCAACGCCGGCCAATTCTCACGAGCGTTCTGCCCAAATCGATCCCGATTTGGGCAGAACGCTCGTGAGAATTGGCCGGAAAACGCCCGGCGAACACACTTCGGGCACCACAGGGCCGCAGGGCGGCCCCCCCCGGGGCCCTGTCCGGGATCGCGGGTCGTCGCGGTCCGGCACCTCCAGGAGGAGCTCCGGGAGGCGTGCCCCGGGGAGGCCGACGCCTCCCGCTCCTCAGCCTCCGGGGGTCCCCTCCCTGGCGCCGGCAGCTGGGGCCGGGCCAGCCCCGAAATCCGGGCCCTGGCCCGGGCCTGCTTGCTCAGCCTTCCGTTGCCAGGGGCTTGAACCTGGGGGCCTCCCCATGGGGAACACTGAGTCCCGCGCCACGAGTCCCCCGACCGTCCCGGCGACTACGGCACCTTTCGCGGCTTCGTCCTAGCCGCGGAGTGAGAGACCAGTCCGTTTCCCCACAGAGGCCAGCCCCCTCCAGGGGCGCCCCGGCCGCCAACCACGGCGGAGGCGGACGCCAGGCCACGGCGCCTCCATCCACTCTGCTCGGGGAATACTCCCCGGCGCCGCGGCTGCCGGCCACGCCCCATCGTCGCGGCTCGTTTTCCGGGTGGCCGCGCCATGCCCCGAGCGAGAAGGGCCCTGCTGCACGCGGAACTGGGCGCTGACCAGGGCTGCCCAACGCCGGCCAATTCTCACGAGCGTTCTGCCCAAATCGATCCCGATTTGGGCAGAACGCTCGTGCGAATTGGCCGGAAAACGCCCGGCGAACACACTTCGGGCACCACAGGGCCGCAGTGCGGCCCCCCCCGGGGCCCTGTCCGGGATCGCGGGTCGTCGCGTTCCGGCACCGCCAGGAGGAGCTCCGGGACGCGTGCCCCGGGGAGGCCGACGCCTCCCGCTCCTCAGCCTCCGGGGGTCCCCTCCCTGGCGCCGGCAGCTGGGGCCGGGCCAGCCCCGAAAGCCGGGCCCGGGCCCGGGCCTGCTTGCTCAGCCTTCCGTTGCCAGGGGCCTGAGCCTGGGGGCCTCCCCATGGGGAACCCTGAGTCCCGCGCCACGAGTCCCCCGACCGTCCTGGCGACAACGGCACCTTTCGCGGCTTCGTCCTAGCCGCGGAGTGAGAGACCAGTCCGTTTCCCCACAGAGGCCAGCCCCCTCCAGGGGAGCCCCGGCCGCCCGCCACGGCGGAGGCGGACGCCCGGCCACGGCGCCTCCATCCACTCTTCTCGGGGAAAACTCCCCGGCGCCGCGGCTGCCGGCCGCGCCCCATCGTCGCGGCTCGTTTTCCGGGTGGCCGCGCCATGCCCCGAGCGAGAAGGGCCCTGCTGCACGCGGAACTGGGCGCTGACCAGGGCTGCCCAACGCCGGCCAATTCTCACGAGCGTTCTGCCCAAATCGATCCCGATTTGGGCAGAACGCTCGTGAGAATTGGCCGGAAAACGCCCGGCGAACACACTTCGGGCACCACAGGGCGGCAGGGCGGCCCCCCCCGGGGCCCTGTCTGGGATCGCGGGTCTTCGCGTTCCGGCACCTCCAGGAGGAGCTCCGGGAGGCGTGCCCCGGGGAGGCCGACGCCTCCCGCTCCTCAGCCTCCGGGGGTCCCCTCCCTGGCGCCGGCAGCTGGGGCCGGGCCAGCCCCGAAAGCCGGGCCCGGGCCCTGGCCTGCTTGCTCAGCCTTCCGTTGCCAGGGGCCTGAGCCCGGGGGCCTCTCCATGGGGAACCCTGAGTCCCGCGCCACGAGTCTCCCGACCGTCTCAGCGACAACGGCACCTTTCGCGGCTTCGTCCTAGCCGCGGAGTGAGAGACTAGTCCGTTTCCCCACAGAGGCCAGCCCCCTCCAGGGGCACCCTGGCCGCCCGCCACGGCGGAGGCGAACGCCCGGCCACGGCGCCTCCATCCACTCTGCTCGGGAAAACTGCCCGGCGCCGCGGCTGCCGGCCGCGCCCCATCGTCGCGGCTCGTTTTCTGGGTGGCCGCGCCATGCCCCGAGCGAGAAAGGGCCCTGCTGCACGCGGAACTGGGCGCTGACCAGGGCTGCCCAACGCCGGCCAATTCTCACGAGCGTTCTGCCCAAATCGATCCCGATTTGGGCAGAACGCTCGTGAGAATTGGCCGGAAAACGCCCGGCGAACACACTTTGGGCACCACAGGGCCGCAGGGCGGCCCCCCCCGGGGCCCTGTCTGGGATCGCGGGTCGTCGCGTTCCGGCACCTCCAGGAGGAGCTCCGGGAGGCGTGCCCCGGGGAGGCCGACGCCTCCCGCTCCTCAGCCTCCGGGGGTCCCCTCCCTGGCGCCGGCAGCTGGGGCCGGGCCAGCCCCGAAAGCCGGGCCCGGGCCCGGGCCTGCTTGCTCAGCCTTCCGTTGCCAGGGGCCTGAGCCTGGGGGCATCCCCATGGGGAACCCTGAGTCCCACGCCACGAGTCCCCCGACCGTCCCGGCGACAACGGCACCTTTCGCGGCTTCGTCCTAGCCGCGGAGTGAGAGACCAGTCCGTTTCCCCACAGAGGCCAGCCCCCTCCAGGGGCGCCCCGGCCGCCCGCCACGGCGGAGGCGGACGCCCGGCCACGGCGCCTCCATCCACTCTGCTTGGGGAAAACTGCCCGGCGCCGCGGCTGCCGGCCGCGCCCCATCGTCGCGGCTCGATTTCCGGGTGGCCGCGCCATGCCCCGAGCGAGAAAGGGCCCTGCTGCACGCGGAACTGGGCGCTGACTAGGGCTGCCCAACGCCGGCCAATTCTCACGAGCGTTCTGCCCAAATCGATCCCGATTTGGGCAGAACGCTCGTGAGAATTGGCCGGAAAACGCCCGGCGAACACACTTCGGGCACCACAGGGCTGCAGAGCGGCCTCCCCCGGGGCCCTGTCCGGGATCGCCGGTCGTCGCGTTCCGGCACCGCCAGGAGGAGCTCCGGGAGGCGTGCCCCGGGGAGGCCGACGCCTCCCGCTCGTCAGCCTCCGGGGGTCCCCTCCCTGGCGCCGGCAGCTGGGGCCGGGCCGGCCCCGAAAGCCGGGCCCGGGCCCGGGCCTGCTTGCTCAGCCTTCCGTTGCCAGGGGCCTGAGCCTGGGGGCCTCCCCATGGGGAACCCTGAGTCCCGCGCCACGAGTCCGCCGACCGTCCCGGCACAACGGCAACTTTCGCGGCTTCGTCCTAGCCGCGGAGTGAGAGACCAGTCATTTTCCCCACAGAGGCCAGCCCCCTCCAGGGGCGCCCCGGCCGCCCGCCAGGGCGGAGGCGGACGCCCGGCCACGGCGCCTCCATCCACTCTGCTCTGGGAAAACTCCCCGGCGCCGAGGCTCCCGGTCGCGCCCCATCGTCGTGGCTCGTTTTCTGGGTGGCCGCGCCATGCCCCGTGCGAGAAGGGCCCTGCTGCACGCGGAACTGGGCGCTGACCAGGGCTGCCCAACGCCCGCCAATTCTCACGAGCGTTCTGCCAAAATCGATCACGATTTGGGCAGAACGCTCGTGAGAATTGGCCGGAAAACGCCCGGCGAACACACTTCGGGCACCACAGGGCCGCAGGGCGGCCCCCCCCGGGGCCCTGTCCGGGATCGCGGGTCGTCGCGTTCCGGCACCGCCAGGAGGAGCTCCGGGAGGCGTGCCCCGGGGAGGCCGAAGCCTCCCGCTCCTCAGCCTCCGGGGGTCCCCTCCCTAGCGCCGGCAGCTGGGGCCGGGCCAGCCCCGAAAGCCGGGCCCGGGCCCGGTCCTGCTTGCTCAGCCTTCCGTTGCCAGGGGCCTGAGCCTGGGGGCCTCCCCATGGGGAACACTTAGTCCACGCCACGAGTCCCCCCGAACGTCCCGGCGACAACGGCATCTTTCAAGGCATCGTCCCAGCCGTGGAGTGAGAGATCACTCCGTTCCCCCACAGAGGCCAGCCCCCTCCACGGGCGCCCCAGCCGCCCGCCACGGCGGAGGCGGACGCCCGGCCACGGAGCCTCCATCCAATCTGCTCGGGGAAAATTCCCCGGCGCCGGGGACGTCGGCCGCGCCCCATCGTCGCGGCTCGTTTTCCGGGTGGCCGCGTCATGCCCCGAGCGAGAAAGGGGCCTGCTCCATGGGGAACAGGGCCCTGACCAGGGCTGCCCAACACCGGCCAATTCTCACGAGCGTTCTGCCCAAATCGATCCCGATTTGGGCAGAACGCTCGTGAGAATTGGCCGGAAAACGCCCGGCGACACACTTCGGGCACAACAGGGCCGAAGGGCCGCCCCCCCGGTGCCCTGTCCGGGATCGCGTGTCGTCGCGTTCCGGCACCGCCAGGAGGAGCTCTGGGAGGCGGGCCCCGGGGAGGCCGACGCCTCCCGCTCCTCAGCCCCCGGGGTTCCCTTCCCTGGCGCCTGACGCTGGGGCCGGGGCGGCCCCGAAAGCCGGGCCCTGGCCCGGGCCTGCTTGCTCAGCCTTCCGTTGCCAAGGGCCTGAGCCTGGGGGCCTCTGCATGGGGAACCCTGAGTCCCGCGCCACCAGTCCCCCGACCGTCCCGGCGACAACGGCACCTTTCGCGGCTTTGTCCCAGCCGTGGAGTGAGAAATCACTCCGTTCCCCCACAGAGGCCAGCCCCCCCCCATGGGCGCCCCGGCACCCCGCCCAGGCGGAGGCGGACGCCCGGTCACGGCGCCTCCATCCACTCTGCTCGGGTGAACTCCCCGGCGCCGTGGCCGCCGGCCGCAACCCGTTGTCACGGCTAGTTTTCCGGGTGCCCGGGCCATGCCCCGAGCGAGAACGGGCCCTGCTGCACGCGGAACTGGGCGCTGACCAGGGCTGCCCAACGTCGGCCAATTCTCACGAGCGTTCTGCCCAAATCGATCCCGATTTGGGCAGATCGCTCGTGAGAATTGGCCGGAAAACGCCCTGCGAACACACTTCGGGCACCACAGGGCCGCAGGGCCGCCCCCCTGGGGCCCTGTCCGGGATCGCATGTCGTCGCGTTCCGGCACCGCCTGGAGGAGCTCCGGGAGGCGGGCCCCGGGGAGGCCGACGCCTTCCGCTCCTCATCCTCTGGGTGTCCCCTCCCTAGCGCCGGCCCCTGGAGCCGGGCCAGCCCCGAAAGCCGGGCCCGGGCCCGGGCCTGCTTGCTCAGCCTCCCGTTGCCAGGGGCCTGAGCCTGGGGGCCTCCGCATGGGGAACCCTGAGTCCCGCACCACGAGTCCCCCGACCGTCCTGGCGACAACGGCACCTTTCGCGGCTTTGTCCTTGCCGCGGAGTGAGAGACCAGTCCGTTACCCCACAGAGGCCAGCCCCCTCCAAGGGCGCCCCGGCCGCCCGCCACGGCGGAGGCGGACGCCCGGCCACGGCGCCTCCATCCACTCTGCTCGGGGAAAACTCCCCGGCGCCGTGGCCTCCGGCCGCGCCCCATCATCGCGGCTCTTTTTCCGGGGGGCCCCGACATGACCCGAGCGAGAAAGGGCCCTGCTCCACGCGGAACTGGGCGCTGACCAGGGCTGCCCAACGCCGGCCAATTCTCACGAGCGTTCTGCCCAAATCGATCCCGATTTGGGCAGAACGCTCGTGAGAATTGGCCGGAAAACGCCCAGCGAACACACTGCGGGCACCACAGGGCCGCAGGACCGCCCACCCCGGGGCCATGTCCGGGATCGCGTGTCGTCGCGTTCTGGCACCGCCAGGAGGAGCTACGGGAGGCGTGCCGCGGGTAGGCCGACGCCTCCCGCTCCTAAGCCTCCGGGGGTCCCCTCCCTGGCGCCGGCAGCTGGGGCCGGGCCAGCCCCGAAAGCCGGGCCCGGGCCCGGGCCTGCTTGCTCAGCCTTCCATTGCCAGGGTCCTGAGCATGGGGGCCTCCCCATGGGGAACCGTGAGTCCCGCGCCACGAGTCCCCCGACCGTCCCGGCGACAACGGCACCTTTCGCGGCTTCGTCCTAGCCGCGGAGTGAGAGATCACTCCGTTTCCCCACAGAGGCCAGCCCCCTCCAGGGGCGCCCCGGCCGCCCGCCACGGCGGAGGCGGACGCCCGGCCACGGCGCCTCCATCCACTCTGCTCGGGGAAAACTCCCCGGCGCCGCGGCTGCCGGCCGCGCCCCATCGTCGCGGCTCGTTTTCCGGGTGGCCAGGACATGCCCCGAGCGAGAAAGGGCCCTGCTCCACGCTGAACTGGGCGCTGACCAGGGCTGCCAAAAGCCGGCCAATTCTCACGAGCGTTCTGCCCAAATCAGAACGCTCGTGAGAATTGGCCGGAAAACGCCCGGCGAACACACTTCGGGCACCACAGGGCCGCAGGGCGGCCCCCCCCGGGGCCCTGTCCGGGATCGCGTGTCGTCGCGTTCCGGCACCGCCAGGAGGAGCTCCGGGAGGCGTACCGCGGGGAGGCCGACGCCTTCCGCTCCTCATCCTCCGGCTTTCCCCTCCCTGGCGCCGGCCCCTGGAGCCGGGCCAGCCCCGAAAGCCGGGCCCGGGCCCGGGCCTGCTTGCTCAGCTTCCCGTTGCCAGGGGCCTGAGCCTTGGGGCCTCCGCATGGGAAACCCTGAGTCCCGCGCCACGAGTACCCCCGACCGTCCCGGCGACAACAGCACCTTTCGCGGCTTCGTCCCAGCCATGGAGTGAGAGATCACTCCGTTACCCCACAGAGGCCAGCCCCTCCACGGGCGCCCCGGCCGCCCGCCACGGCTGAGGCGGACGCCCGGCCACCGCGCCTCCATCCACTCTGCTCGGGGAAAACTCCCCGGCGCCGGGGCCGCCGGCCGCGCCCCATCGTCGCGGCTCGTTTTCCGGGTGGACGCGACATGCCCCGAGCGAGAAAGGGCCCTGCTCCACGCGGCACTGGGCGCTGAACAGGGCTGCCCAATGTCGGCCAATTCTCACGAGCGTTCTGCCCAAATCGATCCCGTTTTGGGCAGAACGCTCGTGAGAATTGGCCGGAAAATGCCCGGCGAACAGACTTCGGGCACCACAGGGCCGCAGGGCCGCCCCCCTGGGGCCCTGTCCGGGATCGCGTGTCGTCGCGTTCCGGCACCGCCAGGAGGAGCTCCGGGATGCGGGCCCCGGGGAGGCCGACGCCTCCCGATCCTCAGCCTCCGGGGTTCCCCCCCATGGCGCCGGCCGCTGGGGCCGGGCCAGCCCCGAAACCCGGGCCCGGGCCCGGGCCTGCTTGCTCAGCCTCCCGTTGCCAGGGGCCTGAGCCTGGGGGCTTCCGCATGGGGAACCCTGAGTCCCGCGCCACGAGTCCCCCCGACCGTCCCGGCGACAACGGCACCTTTCGCGGCTTCGTCCCAGCCGTGGCGTGAGAGATCACTCCGTTCCCCCACAGAGGCCAGCCCCCTCCACGGGCGCCCCGGCCGCCCGCCACGGCGGAGGCGGACGCCCGGCCACGGCGCCTCCATCCACTCTGCTCGGGGAAAACTCCCCGGCGCCGGGGCCGCCGGCCGCGCCCCATCTTCGCGGCTCGTTTTCCGGGTGGCCGCGACATGCCCCGAGCGAGAAAGGGCCCTGCTCCACGCGGCACTGGGCGCTGACCAGGGCTGCCCAACGACGGCCAATTCTCACGAGCGTTCTGCCCAAATCCATCCCGATTTGGGCAGAACGCTCGTGATAAATGGACGGAAAACGCCTGGCAAACACACTTCGGGCACCACAGGGCCGCAGGGCCGCCCGGGGCCCTGTCCAGGATCGCCTGTCGTCGCGTTCCGGCACCGCCAGGAGGAGCTCCGGAAGGCCGGCCCCGGGGAGGCCGACGCCTCCTGCTCCTCAGACTCCGGGTGTCCCCTCCCCGGCTGTGGTAGCTGGGGCCGGGCTAGCCCCGAAAGCCGGGCCCGGGCCCAGGCCTGCTTGCTCAGCCTTCCGTTGCCAGGGGCCTGAGCCTGGGGGCCTCCCCAAGGTGAACGCTGCGTCCCGTGCCACGAATCCCCCGATCGTCCCGGCGACAACGGCACTTTTCGCGGCTTCGTCCCAGCCGTGGAGTGAGAGATCATTCCGTTCCCGCACGGAAGCCAGCCCCCCCCCCGGGCGCCCTGGGCGCCCGCCGCGGCGGAGGAGGACCCCGGCCATGCCGCCTCCATCCACTCTGCTCGGGGATAACTCCCCGGCACCGGGGCCGCCGGCCGCACCCCGTCGTCACGGCTCGTTTTCCGGGTGCCCGCGACATGCCCCGAGCGAGAAAGGGCCCTGCTCCACGCGGAACTGGGCGCTGACCAGGGCTGCCCAACGCCAGCCTAGTCTCACGAGCGTTCTGCCCAAATCGATTCCGATTTGGGCAGAACGCTCGTGAGAATTGGCTGGAAAACGCCCGGCGAACACACTTCGGGCCCCTCAGGGCCGCAGGGCCACCCCCCCGGGGCCCTGTCCGGGATCGCGTGTCGTCGCGTTCCGGCACAGCCAGGAGGAGCTCCGGGAGGCGGGCCCCGGGGAGGCCGACGCCTCCCGCTCCTCAGCCTCCGGGGGTCCCCTCCCTGGCGCCGGCCGCTGGGGCCGGGCCAGCCCCGAAAGCCGGGCCCGGGCCCGGGCCTGCTTGCTCAGGCTCCCGTTGCCAGAGGCCTGAGCCTGGGGGCCTCCGCATGGGGAACCCTGAGTCCCGCGCCACGAGTCCCCCCGACCGTCCCGGCGACAACGGCACCTTTCGCGTCTTCGTCCCAGCCGTGGAGTGAGAGATCACTCCGTTCCCCCACAGAGTCCAGCCCCCTCCACGGGCGCCCCGGCCGCCCGCCACGGCGGAGGCGGACGCCCGGCCACGGCGCCTCCATCCACTCTGCTCGGGGAAAACTCCCCGGCGCCGGGGCCGCCGGCCGCGCCCCATCGTCGCGGCTCGTTTTCCGGGTGGCCGCGACATGCCCCGAGCGAGAAAGGGCCCTGCTCCACGCGGCCCTGGGCGCTGACCAGGGCTGCCCAACGCCGGCCAATTCTCACGAGCGTTCTGCCCAAATCGATCCCGTTTTGGGCAGAACGCTCGTGAGAATTGGCCGGAAAAGGCCCGGCGAACAGACTTCGGGCACCACAGGGCCGCAGGGCCGCCCCCCTGGGGCCCTGTCCGGGATCGCGTGTCGTCGCGTTCCGGCACCGCCAGGAGGAGCTCCGGGAGGCGGTCCCCGGGGAGGCCGACGCCTCCCGATCCTCAGCCTCCGGGGTTCCCCCCCCTGGCGCCGGCCGCTGGGGCCGGGCCAGCCCCGAAATCCGGGCCCGGGCCCGGGCCTGCTTGCTCAGCCTCCCGTTGCCAGGGGCCTGAGCCTGGGGGCCTCCGCATGGGGAACACTGAGTCCCGCGCCACGAGTCCCCCCGACCGTCCCGGCGACAACGGCACCTTTCGCGGCTTCGTCCCAGCCGTGGCGTGAGAGATCACTCCGTTCCCCCACAGAGGCCAGCCCCCTCCACGGGCGCCCCGGCCGCCCGCCACGGCGGAGGCGGACGCCCGGCCACGGCGCCTCCATCCACTCTGCTCGGGGAAAACTCCCCGGCGCCGGGGCCGCCGACCGCGACCCATCGTCGCGGCTCCTTTTCTGGGTGGCCGCGACATGCCCCGAGCGAGAAAGGGCCCTGCTCCACGCGGCACTGGGCGCTGATCAGGGCTGCCCAACGCCGGCCAATTCTCACGAGCGTTCTGCCCAAATCGGCAGAACGCTCGTGAGAATTGGCCGGAAAACGCCCGGCGAACACACTTCGGGTACAAGAGGGCCGCAGGGCCGCCCCCCCCGGGGCCCTGTCTGGGATCGCGTGTCGTCGCGTTCCGGCACCGCCAGGAGGAGCTCCGGGAGGCGGGCCCCGGGGAGGCCGACGCCTCCCGCTCCTCAGCCTCCGGGGGTCCCCTCCCTGGCGCCGGCCGCCGGGGCCGGGCCAGGCCCGATAGCCGGGTCGGGCCCGGGCCTGCTTGATCAGCCTTCCGTTGCCAGGGGCCTGAGCCTGGGGGCTTCCGCATGGGGAAACCTGAGTCCCGCACCACGAGTCCCCCTGACCGTCCAGGCGACAACGGCACCTTTCGTGGCTTCGTCCCAGCCGTGGAGTGAGAGATCACTCCGTTCCCCCACAGAGGCCGGCCCCCTCCACGGGCGCCCCGGCCGCCCGCCACGGCGGAGGCGGATGCCCGGCCACGGCGCCTCCATCCAATCTGCTCGGGGAAAATTCCCCGGCGCCGGGGACGCCGGCCGCGCCCCATCGTCGTGGCTCGTTTTCCGGGTGGCGGCGTCATGCCCCGAGCGAGAAAGGGGCCTGCTCCATGGGGAACAGGGCCCTGACCAGAGCTGCCCAACGCCGGCCAATTCTCACGAGCGTTCTGCCCAAATCGATCCCGATTTGGGCAGAACGCTCGTGAGAATTGGCCGGAAAACGCCCGGCGAACAGTCTTCGGGCACCACAGGGCCGCAGGGCCGCCCCCCCGGGGCCCTGTCCGGGATCGCGTGTCGTCGCGTTCCGGCACCGCCAGGAGGAGCTCCAGGAGGCGGGCCCCGGGGAGGCCGACGCCTCCCGCTCCTCAGCCCCCGGGGTTCCCTTCCCTGGCGCCTGACGCTGGGGCCGGGCCGGCCCCGAAAGCCGGGCCCGGGCCCGGGCATGCTTGCTCAGCCTTCCGTTGCCAGGGGCCTGAGCCTGGGGGCCTCTGCATGGGGAACCCTGAGTCCCGAGCCACCAGTCCCCCGACCGTCCCGGCGACAACGGCACCTTTCGCGGCTTCGTCCCAGCCGTGGAGTGAGAAATCACTCCGTTCCCCCACAAAGGCCAGCCCCCCCCACGGGCGCCGCGGCAGCCCGCCCGGGCGGAGGCAGACGCCCGGTCACAGCGCCTCCATCCACTCTGCTCGGGGAGAACTCCCCAGCGCCGTGGCCGCCGGCCGCAACCCATCCTCACGGCTCGTTTTCCGGGTGCCCGCGACATGCCCCGAGCGAGAAAGGTCCCTGCTGCACGCGGAACTGGGCGCTGACCAGGGCTGCCCATCGTTGGCCAATTCTCACGAGCGTTCTGCCCAAATCGATCCCGATTTGGGCAGAACGCTCGTGAGAATTGGCCGGAAAACGCCTGGCGAACACACTTCGGGCACCACAGGGCCGCAGGGCCGCCACCCTGGGGCCCTGTCCGGGATCGTGTGTCGTCGCGTTCCGGCACCGCCAGGAGGAGCTCCGGGAGGCGGGCCCCGGGGAGGCCGACGCCTTCCGCTCCTCATCCTCCGGGTGTCCCCTCCCTGGCGCCGGCCCCTGGGGCCGGGCCAGCCCCGAAAGCCGGGCCCGGGCCCCGGCCTGCTTGCTCAGCCTCCCGTTGCCAGGGGCCTGAGCCTGGGGGCCTCCGCATGGGGAACCCTGAGTCCCGCGCCACGAGTCCCCCCGACCGTCCTGGCGACAACGGCACCTTTCGCGGCTTCGTCCCAGCCGTGGAGTGAGAGATCACTCCGTTCCCCCACAGAGGCCAGCCCCTCCACGGGCGCCCCGGCCGCCCGCCACGGCAGAGGTGGACGCCCGGCCACGGCGCCTCCATCCACTCTGCTCGGGGAAAACTCCCCGGCGCCGGGGCCGCCGGCCGCGCCCCATCGTCGCGGCTCGTTTTCCGGGTGGCCGCGACATGCCCCAAGCGAGAAAGGGCCCTGCTCCACGCGGCACTGGGCGCTGAACAGGGCTGCCCAACGCCGGCCAATTCTCACGAGCGTTCTGCCCAAATCGATCCCGTTTTGGGCAGAACGCTCGTGAGAATTGGCCGGAAAACGCCCGGCGAACACACTTCGGGCACCACAGGGCCGCAGGGCCGCACCCCTGGGGCCCTGTCCGGGATCGCGTGTCGTCGCGTTCCGGCACCGCCAGGAGGAGCTCCGGGAGGCGGGCCCCGGGGAGGCCGACGCCTCCCGATCCTCAGCCTCCGGGGGTCTCCTCCCTGGCGCCGGCCGCTGGGGCCGGGCCAGCCCCGAAACCCGGGCCCGGGCCCGGGCCTGCTTGCTCAGCCTCCCGTTGCCAGGGGCCTGAGCCTGAGGGCCTCCGCATGGGGAACCCTGAGTCCCGCGCCACGAGTCCCCCCGACCGTCCCGGCGACAATGGCACCTTTCGCGGCTTCGTCCTAGCCGTGGCGTGAGAGATCACTCCGTTCCCCCACAGAGGCCAGCCCCCTCCACGGGCGCCCCGGCCGCCCGCCACGGCGGAGGCGGACGCCCGGCCACGGCGCCTCCATCCACTCTGCTCGGGGAAAACTCCTCGGCGCCGGGGCCGCCGACCGCGACCCATCGTCGCGGCTCCTTTTCTGGGTGGCCGCGACATGCCCTGAGCGAGAAAGGGCCCTGCTCTACGCGGCACTGGGCGCTGACCAGGGCTGCCCAACGACGGCCAATTCTCACGAGCGTTCTGCCCAAATCCATCCCGATTTGGGCAGAACGCTCGTGATAAATGGACGGAAAACGCCTGGCAAACACACTTCGGGCACCACAGGGCCGCAGGGCCGCCCGGGGCCCTGTCCAGGATCGCCTGTCGTCGCGTTCCGGCACCGCCAGGAGGAGCTCCGGAAGGCCGGCCCCGGGGAGGCCGACGCCTCCTGCTCCTCAGACTCCGGGTGTCCCCTCCCCGGCTGTGGTAGCTGGGGCCGGGCTAGCCCCGAAAGCCGGGCCCGGGCCCAGGCCTGCTTGCTCAGCCTTCCGTTGCCAGGGGCCTGAGCCTGGGGGCCTCCCCAAGGTGAACGCTGCGTCCCGTGCCACGAATCCCCCGATCGTCCCGGCGACAACGGCACTTTTCGCGGCTTCGTCCCAGCCGTGGAGTGAGAGATCATTCCGTTCCCGCACGGAAGCCAGCCCCCCCCCCGGGCGCCCTGGGCGCCCGCCGCGGCGGAGGAGGACCCCGGCCATGCCGCCTCCATCCACTCTGCTCGGGGATAACTCCCCGGCACCGGGGCCGCCGGCCGCACCCCGTCGTCACGGCTCGTTTTCCGGGTGCCCGCGACATGCCCCGAGCGAGAAAGGGCCCTGCTCCACGCGGAACTGGGCGCTGACCAGGGCTGCCCAACGCCAGCCTAGTCTCACGAGCGTTCTGCCCAAATCGATTCCGATTTGGGCAGAACGCTCGTGAGAATTGGCTGGAAAACGCCCGGCGAACACACTTCGGGCCCCTCAGGGCCGCAGGGCCACCCCCCCGGGGCCCTGTCCGGGATCGCGTGTCGTCGCGTTCCGGCACAGCCAGGAGGAGCTCCGGGAGGCGGGCCCCGGGGAGGCCGACGCCTCCCGCTCCTCAGCCTCCGGGGGTCCCCTCCCTGGCGCCGGCCGCTGGGGCCGGGCCAGCCCCGAAAGCCGGGCCCGGGCCCGGGCCTGCTTGCTCAGGCTCCCGTTGCCAGAGGCCTGAGCCTGGGGGCCTCCGCATGGGGAACCCTGAGTCCCGCGCCACGAGTCCCCCCGACCGTCCCGGCGACAACGGCACCTTTCGCGTCTTCGTCCCAGCCGTGGAGTGAGAGATCACTCCGTTCCCCCACAGAGTCCAGCCCCCTCCACGGGCGCCCCGGCCGCCCGCCACGGCGGAGGCGGACGCCCGGCCACGGCGCCTCCATCCACTCTGCTCGGGGAAAACTCCCCGGCGCCGGGGCCGCCGGCCGCGCCCCATCGTCGCGGCTCGTTTTCCGGGTGGCCGCGACATGCCCCGAGCGAGAAAGGGCCCTGCTCCACGCGGCCCTGGGCGCTGACCAGGGCTGCCCAACGCCGGCCAATTCTCACGAGCGTTCTGCCCAAATCGATCCCGTTTTGGGCAGAACGCTCGTGAGAATTGGCCGGAAAAGGCCCGGCGAACAGACTTCGGGCACCACAGGGCCGCAGGGCCGCCCCCCTGGGGCCCTGTCCGGGATCGCGTGTCGTCGCGTTCCGGCACCGCCAGGAGGAGCTCCGGGAGGCGGTCCCCGGGGAGGCCGACGCCTCCCGATCCTCAGCCTCCGGGGTTCCCCCCCCTGGCGCCGGCCGCTGGGGCCGGGCCAGCCCCGAAATCCGGGCCCGGGCCCGGGCCTGCTTGCTCAGCCTCCCGTTGCCAGGGGCCTGAGCCTGGGGGCCTCCGCATGGGGAACACTGAGTCCCGCGCCACGAGTCCCCCCGACCGTCCCGGCGACAACGGCACCTTTCGCGGCTTCGTCCCAGCCGTGGCGTGAGAGATCACTCCGTTCCCCCACAGAGGCCAGCCCCCTCCACGGGCGCCCCGGCCGCCCGCCACGGCGGAGGCGGACGCCCGGCCACGGCGCCTCCATCCACTCTGCTCGGGGAAAACTCCCCGGCGCCGGGGCCGCCGACCGCGACCCATCGTCGCGGCTCCTTTTCTGGGTGGCCGCGACATGCCCCGAGCGAGAAAGGGCCCTGCTCCACGCGGCACTGGGCGCTGATCAGGGCTGCCCAACGCCGGCCAATTCTCACGAGCGTTCTGCCCAAATCGGCAGAACGCTCGTGAGAATTGGCCGGAAAACGCCCGGCGAACACACTTCGGGTACAAGAGGGCCGCAGGGCCGCCCCCCCCGGGGCCCTGTCTGGGATCGCGTGTCGTCGCGTTCCGGCACCGCCAGGAGGAGCTCCGGGAGGCGGGCCCCGGGGAGGCCGACGCCTCCCGCTCCTCAGCCTCCGGGGGTCCCCTCCCTGGCGCCGGCCGCCGGGGCCGGGCCAGGCCCGATAGCCGGGTCGGGCCCGGGCCTGCTTGATCAGCCTTCCGTTGCCAGGGGCCTGAGCCTGGGGGCTTCCGCATGGGGAAACCTGAGTCCCGCACCACGAGTCCCCCTGACCGTCCAGGCGACAACGGCACCTTTCGTGGCTTCGTCCCAGCCGTGGAGTGAGAGATCACTCCGTTCCCCCACAGAGGCCGGCCCCCTCCACGGGCGCCCCGGCCGCCCGCCACGGCGGAGGCGGATGCCCGGCCACGGCGCCTCCATCCAATCTGCTCGGGGAAAATTCCCCGGCGCCGGGGACGCCGGCCGCGCCCCATCGTCGTGGCTCGTTTTCCGGGTGGCGGCGTCATGCCCCGAGCGAGAAAGGGGCCTGCTCCATGGGGAACAGGGCCCTGACCAGAGCTGCCCAACGCCGGCCAATTCTCACGAGCGTTCTGCCCAAATCGATCCCGATTTGGGCAGAACGCTCGTGAGAATTGGCCGGAAAACGCCCGGCGAACAGTCTTCGGGCACCACAGGGCCGCAGGGCCG
Organism: Meles meles; assembly: GCF_922984935.1. Classification (NCBI taxonomy): domain Eukaryota; kingdom Metazoa; phylum Chordata; class Mammalia; order Carnivora; family Mustelidae; genus Meles; species Meles meles. Next base: position 134,928 of record NW_025721167.1, on the reverse strand, counting down.
CCCCCCCGGGGCCCTGTCCGGGATCGCGTGTCGTCGCGTTCCGGCACCGCCAGGAGGAGCTCCAGGAGGCGGGCCCCGGGGAGGCCGACGCCTCCCGCTCCTCAGCCCCCGGGGTTCCCTTCCCTGGCGCCTGACGCTGGGGCCGGGCCGGCCCCGAAAGCCGGGCCCGGGCCCGGGCATGCTTGCTCAGCCTTCCGTTGCCAGGGGCCTGAGCCTGGGGGCCTCTGCATGGGGAACCCTGAGTCCCGAGCCACCAGTCCCCCGACCGTCCCGGCGACAACGGCACCTTTCGCGGCTTCGTCCCAGCCGTGGAGTGAGAAATCACTCCGTTCCCCCACAAAGGCCAGCCCCCCCCACGGGCGCCGCGGCAGCCCGCCCGGGCGGAGGCAGACGCCCGGTCACAGCGCCTCCATCCACTCTGCTCGGGGAGAACTCCCCAGCGCCGTGGCCGCCGGCCGCAACCCATCCTCACGGCTCGTTTTCCGGGTGCCCGCGACATGCCCCGAGCGAGAAAGGTCCCTGCTGCACGCGGAACTGGGCGCTGACCAGGGCTGCCCATCGTTGGCCAATTCTCACGAGCGTTCTGCCCAAATCGATCCCGATTTGGGCAGAACGCTCGTGAGAATTGGCCGGAAAACGCCTGGCGAACACACTTCGGGCACCACAGGGCCGCAGGGCCGCCACCCTGGGGCCCTGTCCGGGATCGTGTGTCGTCGCGTTCCGGCACCGCCAGGAGGAGCTCCGGGAGGCGGGCCCCGGGGAGGCCGACGCCTTCCGCTCCTCATCCTCCGGGTGTCCCCTCCCTGGCGCCGGCCCCTGGGGCCGGGCCAGCCCCGAAAGCCGGGCCCGGGCCCCGGCCTGCTTGCTCAGCCTCCCGTTGCCAGGGGCCTGAGCCTGGGGGCCTCCGCATGGGGAACCCTGAGTCCCGCGCCACGAGTCCCCCCGACCGTCCTGGCGACAACGGCACCTTTCGCGGCTTCGTCCCAGCCGTGGAGTGAGAGATCACTCCGTTCCCCCACAGAGGCCAGCCCCTCCACGGGCGCCCCGGCCGCCCGCCACGGCAGAGGTGGACGCCCGGCCACGGCGCCTCCATCCACTCTGCTCGGGGAAAACTCCCCGGCGCCGGGGCCGCCGGCCGCGCCCCATCGTCGCGGCTCGTTTTCCGGGTGGCCGCGACATGCCCCAAGCGAGAAAGGGCCCTGCTCCACGCGGCACTGGGCGCTGAACAGGGCTGCCCAACGCCGGCCAATTCTCACGAGCGTTCTGCCCAAATCGATCCCGTTTTGGGCAGAACGCTCGTGAGAATTGGCCGGAAAACGCCCGGCGAACACACTTCGGGCACCACAGGGCCGCAGGGCCGCACCCCTGGGGCCCTGTCCGGGATCGCGTGTCGTCGCGTTCCGGCACCGCCAGGAGGAGCTCCGGGAGGCGGGCCCCGGGGAGGCCGACGCCTCCCGATCCTCAGCCTCCGGGGGTCTCCTCCCTGGCGCCGGCCGCTGGGGCCGGGCCAGCCCCGAAACCCGGGCCCGGGCCCGGGCCTGCTTGCTCAGCCTCCCGTTGCCAGGGGCCTGAGCCTGAGGGCCTCCGCATGGGGAACCCTGAGTCCCGCGCCACGAGTCCCCCCGACCGTCCCGGCGACAATGGCACCTTTCGCGGCTTCGTCCTAGCCGTGGCGTGAGAGATCACTCCGTTCCCCCACAGAGGCCAGCCCCCTCCACGGGCGCCCCGGCCGCCCGCCACGGCGGAGGCGGACGCCCGGCCACGGCGCCTCCATCCACTCTGCTCGGGGAAAACTCCTCGGCGCCGGGGCCGCCGACCGCGACCCATCGTCGCGGCTCCTTTTCTGGGTGGCCGCGACATGCCCTGAGCGAGAAAGGGCCCTGCTCTACGCGGCACTGGGCGCTGACCAGGGCTGCCCAACGCCGGCCAATTCTCACGAGCGTTCTGCCCAAATCGGCAGAACGCTCGTGAGAATTGGCCGGAAAACGCCCGGCGAACACACTTCGGGTACAAGAGGGCCGCAGGGCCGCCCCCCCGGGGCCCTGTCCGGGATCGCGTGTCGGCGCGTTCCGGCACCGCCAGGAGGAGCTCCGGGAGGCGGGCCCCGGGGAGGCCGACGCCTCCCGCTCCTCAGCCTCCGGGGGTCCCCTCCCTGGCGTTGGCCGCCGGGGCCGGGCCAGGCCCGAAACCCGGGCCCGGGCCCGGGCCTGCTTGCTCAGCCTTCCGTTGCCAGGGGCCTGAGCCTGGGGGCTTCCGCATGGGGAACCCTGAGTCCCGCGCCACGAGTCCCCCTGACCGTCCAGGCGACAACAGCACCTTTCGCGGCTTCGTCCCAGCCGTGGAGTGAGAGATCACTCCGTTCCCCCACAGAGGCCAGCCCCCTCCACGGGCGCCCCGGCCGCCCGCCACGGCGGAGGCGGACGCCCGGCCACGGCGCCTCCATCCACTCTGCCTAGGGAAAACTCCCCGGCGCCGCGGGTGCCAGCCGCGCCCCATCGTCGAGGCTCGTTTTCCGGGTGGCCGCGACATGCCCCGAGCGAGAAAGGGCCCTGCTCCACGCGGAACTGGGCGCTGACCAGGGCTGCCCAACGCCGGCCAATTCTCACGAGCGTTCTGCCCAAACAGAACGCTCGTGAGAATTGGCCGGAAAACGCCCGGCGAACACACTTCGGGCACCACAGGGCCGCAGGGCCGCGCCCCCGGGGCCCTGTCCGGGATCGTGTGTCGTCGCGTTCCGGCACCTCCAGGAGGAGCTCCGTGAGTCTGGCGTGGGCAAGTCGACGCCTCCCGCTCCTCAGACTCTGGTGGTCCCCTCCCTTCGCTGGCAGCTGGGGCCGGGCCAGCCCGGAAAGCCGGGCCCGGTCCAGGCCTGCTTGCTCACCCTTCCCTTGCCAGGGGCCTGAGCCTGCCGGCCTCCCCATGGGGACCCTGAGTCCCGCGCCACGAGTCCCCGACCGTCCTGGCGCCATCGGCCCCTTTCGTGGCTGCGACACAGCTGTGGAGCGACAGATCCATTTGTTCCCCCAGAGAAGCCAAGCCCTTCCCGGGCGCCCCGGCCTCCCTCCAAGGCGGAGACGAATGCCCGACCACAGCCCCTCCATCAACTCTGCTCGGAGCAAGCTCCCCGGCGCTGAGGCCCCCTGCCGGGCCCCGTCGTCGCGGCGCGTTTTCGGGTGGCTGCGACATACCCAGAGCGAGAAAGGGCCTGGGCCACGCGGAACAAGGCAGTCCCCATGGTTGTCCAACACCAGCCAATTTTCATGAGCGCTCTGCCCACATCGATCCCGATTAGATACGGACCCTCAACTCTATTGTGATATAATCATCGAGAAATCAGGGAAAAATATTCAATGTAACAAAAGACATTCTCCTCAATCAATGGTGCTGGGAAAACTGGACAGCGATATGTAGAAGAATGAAACTCGACCATTCTCTTACACCATACACAATGATAAACTCGAACTCGATAAAGGAGCTCAACGTGAGACAGGATTCTCTCAGAATCCTAGAGGAGTACATAGGCAGTAACCTCTTCGATATCAGCCACAGCAACTTCTTTCAAGATATGTCTCCAAAGGCCAAGGAAACAAAAGCGAAAATGAACTTTTGGCACTTCATCAAGATCAAAAGCTTCTGCACAGCAAAGGGAACAGTCCACCAATCAAAAGGCAACCCACGGAATGGGAGAAGATATTTGTAAATGACAGTTCAGACAAAAGGTTGATATCCAGGATCTAGAAAGAACTTCTCAAACTCAACACACACAAAACAGATAATCATATCCAAAAATGGGCAGAAGATATGAGCAGACACTCCTCCAACGAAGACATACAAATGGCTATCAGACACATGACAAAATGTTCATCATCACTAGCCATCAGGGAGATTCAAATTAAAACCACATTGAGATACCACCTGACACCAGTTAGAAAGGCCACAATTAGCAAGACAGGAAACAACGTGTGTTGGAGAGGATGTGGAGAAAGGGGAACCCTCTTACACTGTTGGTGGGAATGCAAGTTGGTGCAGCCACTTTGGAGAACAGTGTGGAGATTCCTCCAGAAATTAAAAAGAGAGCTTCCCTATGACCCTGCAATTGCATTGCTGGGTATTTACCCCAAAGATACAGATGGAGTGAAAAGAAGGGCCATCTGTACCCCAATGTTTATAGCAGCAAAGGCCTCGGTCGCCAAACTGTGGAAAGAACCAAGATGCCCTTCAATGGACGAATGGATAAGGAAGATGTGGTCCATATACAAGATGGAGTATTATGCCTCCATCAGAAAGGATGAATACCAACTTTTGTAGCAATATGGACGGGAGTGGAAGAGATTATGCTGAGTGAAATAAGTCAAGCAGAGAGAGTCAATTATCATATGGTTTCACTTATTTGTGGAGCATAACAAAGAACAAGGAGGACATGGGGAGATGGAGAGGAGAAGGAAGTTGTGGGAAATGGGAAGGGGAGGTGAACCATGAGAGACTACGGACTCTGAAAAAGAACCTGAGGGTCTTGAATGGGTGGGGAGTGGGAGGTTGGGAGGACAAGGTGGTGGGTATTAGGGAGGGCACGTGTTGCATGGAGCACTGGGTGTGGTGCAAAAATAAGGAATACTGTTACGCTGAAAACAAATAATATAGATAGATAGATATTGAAAGTGAAAAAAAAAAGGAATGTGCTGAACCTACAGAGCAGAAGAAACGAGAATGCCTCCCTGACGCCACCCCCAATACCGGCGCCCCTGAGGAGCAGGAATGAGGAGTCTCACGGTCCTGCAGACTCACGTCCTCAACTCAGGCATCGGGATTGGTCATCACTGTGCCGGCAGATCCGGGCCGCCATGCCCCTGTGACCTAAACCTAACCCTCGGTTGGGTGTTCAGGCTTCAGTCCCCAGAGGACTGGCTCCCTAGCCCTCCAGACTGGGGACCCCATATTCCCAACGTAGGACTCTGGCTGCCACCCATGATGAAACTTGACCACATGGACCTTTGCAGAACGCTCCTTGCCGGAGAAACCTCCATGACCCCTAAAGCCAACCACATCTTCTGAGCACCCCCACACCACAATTCCTTAGCCTTACAGGCCGCCAGAACAATGCCCTCAGCCCAGCCCTCCAGAGAGCCTGAGTCCGTGCTGGCACATCAGGCCTGCCATTCTCCCAGGACCAAACCCTAAGCCTAGGTTGGGTGTTCAGGTTCTAGAACCCTGACACCCAATTCCACCCATGGGTGGGAGCATCAAACTGATGGCATGACTCAGCTTCTCAACCAGCAGGAGATTCCATTTGGTGCTCTCCAACACCCTCAGAGCCCTAGGAACCGGCCAAGCTGCCCTGAGGCCATTCCCACCATCTTTGCACCTCCAGGCCAAAAACCCAGGGCCTGAGAAGCCTCCGGAGCCCTGCCCTCAACTCAGCCCTTGAGTGAGCCAATATCTGTGCTGGCAGATCCCACATGCCTTCTCCCTAAGACATAACCTTAACGCTAAGCCTAACCCTAATACTAACTCTAGCCCAGGTTGTGTGTTCAGGCATCCCTCCTCCATAGCCTGGTCCCCCAAACGGCCAGATGGGGGACCCCTGAGCTGCACCCCATAATTGCGCCTGATCCCAGGAGGAAACCCTGCCCTTTAGAAATGTGTTGAACCCGCAGAGCGGGAGAAACCTGCATGCCTCCCAGAGGCCACTGCCACTTCTGGCACACCCAAGGACCAGGAACCAGGACTCTCACAGTGCTACATTCTCGCGCCCTCAACTCAGGCATTGGGAAGCATCACCACAGCGCCATCAGATCGGGGCTGCCATGCCCTTACAACCCTACCCTAACCCTAGGTTGGGTGTCAGGCTTCTGTCCCCTGAGGACTGGACCCCTAGCCCTCCAGACTGGGGACCCTGGATTCCCAATGCAGGACTCTGGCTGCCACCCATGATGAAACTGGACCATATGATCCTGTGCAGTATGCTCCTGGCCACAGAATCCTCCATGCCCCCTAAAGCCACCCACGCCTTCCAAGAAATGCCACACCACAAACCCAGAGCCTGACAGGCCACCAGAGCAATGCCCTCAACTCAGCCCTCCGGAGAACCTGAGCCGCACTGGCAGGCCTGCCATTCTCCCAGGACGAAACCCTAACACTAGGTTGGGTGTTCAGGCATTGGACCCAGAGGCCTGACACCCAATTCCTCCCATGGGTTGAGCATCAGACTGTCGGCAGGACTCAGTTCTCAGCCAGGAGGAGACCTTTTCATTTGGTGTTCTCTCACACCCTCAGAGCAGTAGCAACCAGCCATTCTCCCTTGAGGCCATTCCCACCAGCTTTGCTCCTCCAGGCCAAGAACCCAGGGCCTGAGGAGCCTCCTGAGTCCTGCCCTCAACTCAGCCCTTGGGTGAGCCCGTATCTGTGCTAGCAGATCCGACATGCCCTGTCCCTAAGCCTAACACTAACCATAATACTAAACCTAGCCCAGGTTGTGTGTTCAGGCGTCCATACTCTGACTCCTGGTCCCCAAGGCCCCAGATGGGGGACCCGTGAGTGATACCCCATCATTGAACCTGACACCAGGAGGAAACCATGCTGTTTAGAATTGTGCTGAACCCACAGAGCGGGATAAATTTGAATGTCTCCCTGAGGCCACCCCACTTCCAGCGCCCCCAAGGACCAAGAACCAGGAGTCTCATGGTCCTGCAGACACACGCTCTGAACTCAAGCATTGGGATGGGCCACCACAGCGCCAGCAGATTGGGGCTGCAATGCCCCTACAACCTAACCCTCACAGCAGGACTCACCCTCTCAGCCAGAAGGTGACCTTTCATTTCGTGCTATCTAATGCCCTGAGAATTGTAGAAACTGGCATGCTCCCCTGAGGCGATTTCCAACATCTTTGCCCGTACAGCCCAAAACCCCAGTGCCCGAGGAGCCTCCTGAGTCCCACCCTCAACTCAGCCCTTGGGCGAGCTGATATCTGTGCTTGCATATCCGACATGCCTTGTCCCTAAGACATAACCTTAACCCTAATCCTAATACTAACCCTAGCCCAGGTTCGTGCTCAGGCATCATCCTCCCACAACTGGTCCTCAAAACCCCAGATAGGGGACCCCTGAGTTGCACCCCATAATTGCACATGATCCCAGCATGAACCGTGCCGTTTAGAAATGGGCTGAAGCCACAGAGCAGGAGAAGCCTGCAAGTCTCCCTGAGGCCAAAGCACTTCTGGACCCTCCCAAGGACCGGGAACCAGAGTCTCAATGTCCTGCAGACATAGCCTCAACTCAGGCATCAGGATGGGTCACCACAGCACCGGCAGATCGGGGTTACCATGCCCCAAAGACTTAACCATAATGCTAGGATGGGTGTTTATGCTTCGATCCACAGAGGCCTGGCTCCCTAGCCGTCCAGACTGGGGACCCTGTATTTGCAATGCTGGACTCCGGCTGCCACCCACAAGGAAAATGGCCCACATGGCCCTGTGCAGTACGCTCCTGGCCGGAGAAACCTCCATGCCCCCTAAAGACACCCACACCTTCCGAGGACCCACACACCACCGCCCAGTGCCTGATGGGCCACCAGAGCAATACCCTCAACTCAGCCCTCCGGAGAGCCTGAGTCCGCACTGGCACCTCAGGCCTGCCATGCTCCCAGGACCAAACCCTAATACCCTAGCTCAGGTGGTCAGGCTCTGGACCCCAGAGGCCTGATACCCAATTCCATCCCAGTGGATAGGATCATCAGACTGATGGCAGGACTCAGCCTCTCAGCCAGGAGAATAAATGAAATAAACCATTTCATTTAGTGCTATCTAACACTCTCAGAGACCTAGAAACCAGCATGCTCCCCTGAGGCCATTCCCACCATCTTTACCTTCTAGGAAAAAAACCCAGGGCCTAAGGAGCCTCCTGAGTCCCGCCTTCAACTCAGCCCTTGGGTGAGCCCATATAAGTGTTACCAGATCCAACATGCCTTGTCCCTAAGACATAACCCTAACCCTAAACTTTTTATTTTTTTTTAAGATTTTATTCATTTCTTTGACAGAGACAGATCAGAAGAAGGCACAGAGAGGACGAAGCACACTCCCCGCTGAGCAGAGAGCCTGATGTGGGGCTCCATCCCAGGACCCTGAGATCATGACCTGAGCGGAAGGCAGAGGCTTTAACCAACTGAGCCACCCAGGCGCCCCACCTTAACACTAATCTTAACACTAACCCTAACCACAAAACCTAACCCTAACCTCTAAACCTAACATAACAACCTCGGAGCAGTAGAAACCATCATGTTCCCCAGAGGCGATTCCCACCTTCTTTGCCCCTCCAGTCCAAAAATCCAGGGCCTGAGGAGACTCCTGAGTCCCGCCATCAACACAGCCCTTGGGTGAGTCCATATCTGTGCTGGCAGATCTGACATGCCTTGTCCCTAAGACATACGCCTAACCCTAAGCCTAACCCTAAACCTTACCTCTAACCCTATCCCCTAAATCCTAACCCTAACCCTAACCCTAGCCCCTAACAACTAACCCTAACACTCTCCGAACCTCTATCCCTAACCCTAACCCTCCAGACTGGGGATTCCAAAGTCACAACACAGGACTCTGCCTGCCCTCCAGAAAGAAAGGTGCATGAGCACCTAAACACACCCGCCATTGGAAATGCCCCAGACATAATGCCAGATTCTGCCACAACGCCAGATGCATGTCATCCACTCAGCCCTGAGGGAGCCCGCCTCAACACAGCATATCAGCAGCATATCAGAACTGCCATGCCCCTAGGCCTTAACCCTAACCCTAGGTTGGGTGTACAGTCTTCCGTACCCAGAGGCCTAGCCCCCAAACCCGCCAGATTGTGGATGCATGAGACTCACTCTGGCAGTCTGGAGGCTGCCTATGCTGTTACAGTGCCATTTGGAGCTACTTAGACCTCAGAGCAAAAGATAACTTCATGCCCCCCAAGGCAAGCCCCAGCATCTGAGCCCCTCCTGAACACAAACCCAGATTCACACTAGCCACCTATCACCGACCCTCAACTCAGGCCACCGGGGAGTCCGCCTCAGCACTGGCAGATTGGGCCTGTCGCGCCCCAAGACCTCAACCTTAGTTTGAGTTTCCAGGCTTCCATCCCAAGATGCCTAGCCTCCAGGCCCCCTGGATTAAGGACCCCTGAGTGACATGCAGGACTCCAACAGCCACGCAGGATGAAACCTTGCAGTTTGGAGCTGCTGAATACTCAGAGGGTGAGAAACCTTCAAGCCCCCGTAAAGCTATCCGCACAATTTGCGGCACCCCAGGCCAGAAAGCTGTTTTCTATGAAGCTACCGGACATATGCCCTCAACTCAGCCCTGAGGGGAGCCCATCTCAGCGCCGGCAGATTGGGCCTGCCATGACCCTAGACCCTAACCCTAACCCTAGGTGGGGTATACAGCCTTCCGTGCCCAGAGGCCTGTACCCCAAGCCCATCAGACTGGGGATGACTGAGACTCCCGCCAGCACTCCTCCAGCCTCCTACGGCAAAATGGTGCCATTTGGAACTGTGCAGGAACCTCAGAGCAGGAGAAAGCTGCATGCCCCCCAAGAACACCACTAGCTTCTTTGCCCCCACAAACACAAACACAGACCTCATTTCCTGCCTGATTCCCACCCTCCATTCGGCCTATCCAGGAGACCCCCTCAATTGCAGCAGATCGGGCCTGCCATGTCCCTAAGCCTTAACCCTAACCCTAGTTTGGATTTTCAGGCTTCCATCCCAAGAGGCCTGGCCCCCACGCCCCCCAGATTAAGGACTTCTGAGCAACACCACAGGACACAGCCTGTCACACAAGTGGAAACCTTGTGGTTTGGAGCTGCAATGAACCCTCAGATGGGGAGAAACTTTCATGCCACCCTAAAGCCACCCCAATAATCAACAGCCACTCTGGCCATAGAGCTGGATTCCATCCCGCCACCAAATGCATACCCTCAACTCAGCCCATACGGGATCCCGCCTCAGCACTGGCAGATCGGGCCTGCCATTGCCCCTAGGCCCTAACCCTAACACAAGTTTGGGTGTTCAGTCTTCCATGCTGAGGGTCCAGGCAACAAAATCCCCTGGATTAAGGAATCTTGACATACACCTCAGGACTCCGCTTGCCACACAGTAGGAACCTATGCCTTGGAGTTGTGCTGAACCCTCAGAGGGGGAGAAACTTGCCCCTCTAAAGGCACTCCCATCATCTGCACCCGTCCCCCCGGCCATAAACCAGATTCTGCTGAGCTGCCGGACGCATGCCATAAATTCAGACCCTAGGGCGCCCCACCTCAACATAAGCAGATCGGGCCACCATGCCCCTAGGCCCTTACCAGAACCCCTCTTTAGGTTTTCAGGCTTCCATCCCAGGGGGCCTGCCTCCCATGTCCCCCCAGATTAAGGTCTACTGAGCGCCACCACGGGACTCCACCTGGCACTCATGAGGAAAACTTGTGGTTTAGAGCTGCACTGAACACTCAGACGGGGAGAAACCTGCAAACCCCCGTAATGCCACCCCACCATGAGTCACCCCCATGGCCATAAAACCAGATTCTCCTGCGATGCCAGATCTATGCCCTCAACTCGACCCTTAGGGGAGCCCGCATCAGCACCGGCACATTGGACCTGCCATGCCCTTCGGCCCTAACCATAAACCTAGGTGGGGTGTACAGGCTTTCATGAACAGAGGCCTGTCCCCCAAGCCCGCCAGATTGGGCACCTCCGAGATTCATGCCAGTAGAGATTAAGGATTCCTCAGTGACACCCCAGGACTGCGTCTGCCACACGGGAGGAAACCATGCCATTTGGAGCTCTGCAGAACCCTCAGGGTAGGAGAAACCTGCATGCAACCCTGAGGTCACGCCCAGCTTCTGTGGCATCCCTGGACACAAACTCTGAGTCTGACATGCCACCTGATACCCACCCTGAAGTCAGCCCACCAGGGAGCCCACCTCAGCAGTAGCAGATTGAGCATGCCATGCCCCTACGCCCTTACCATAGCTCTAGTTTCTGATTTCGGGCTTCCATCCCAAGAGGCCTGGCCCCCAAACTCCCCAGATTCAGGACCCCCCTGTAACAAGGCAGAAACCTGAATGCCATGCAGGGGGAAGCCATGACATTTGGAGCTCCAAAGTTTCCTCAGAGAGGGAGAAACCAGCATGCCCCTCTAAAGCCACCCCCACGATCAGCCGTCCCTCTGGCCAGAAACCCTGACTCTTCTGCATTGCAGGATGCATTTCCTCAACTCAATTCTGAGGGTATCTCACCTCTGTGTCGGCTGATCAGGCCTGTCCTGCCCAGCCCATTACCCTTAACCCTATGTTGCATTTTCAGGCTTCCTTCCCCAGGGGCCTATCCACCAAGCCCTCTAGATTGGTAAACTTGGAGCCATACTGTAGGAGTCCCCCTGCCACCCAGCAGGAAACTTGTCCCTTTGGAGCTGTGCAGAACCCTCAGAGCCAGAGAAACCTGCATGACCCCATTAGGACTCCCCCACATTCTGCAGCCCCCTGGCCACAAACCCAGAGCCTGATTCACCACCTGACCCCCATTCTCAACTCAGCTCCTTGGGGAACTCACCTCAACACCAGAAGTTCGGGCCTGCCACGCCACTAGCTCAGCTCTGCTCATGGACACCACCAGCTCTAGGCAGACCTAGAACTCCCCTGTCTGCGGCAAAGCTCTGGGATCCCCCCTCCTTCTTCCCAATTTACACTGGCCCAGGCATTCATGAGAAAGGGGAAGGCTACCTCTTGAATGCTTAATACCTCCTTTCCTCTTCAGCCCTATTTCTCTCCACTTACCTTTGCACCTGGGCAAACTGAAAGTAACATATCAATGGAACATGTACATGCTCTGAGATCTAAATCTTTCATGGCAACTTTCTGAGGGCTCCTTATGCAATAGGAAACTAGTGTATCCTGCCAGAGAGTGTTTCATAATGAACAGCTACAGAACAGGAGAGCAAAAGTCATTCCAGTTTTACCTCAGTCTTCATGAAGTAGAACATGGTCTTCTTTTCTTCATTGACTTCAATTCCAATTCGTTTCCATGCAATGTTCATTCCTCTCCTTCAGGGGTAGGATTTTGTGATTCCTCACCTGCATAGAACACCCAGAGCTCATCACAACAAGTACTCTCCCTAATAGCTGTCACCCACTTAACCCTTCGCCCCACACCCCTGCCCCCTAGCAACCCTCGATTTTGCTCTAGGTTAGAGTCTGTTTCCTCATTGGCCTTTCTCTCCTCACTATGTTCATCTGTTTTCTTTCTGAAATTCCATAGAGGTCAAGATATAGGCTATTGGTCTTTTCTGACTGATTTTACTTAGCTAAATCCACTGTAGATCCATCCACATCCTTGCAGATGGTAAGATTTCATCCTTTTTGAACCTGGATCCTATTCCATTAAGAAGATGTGGGAGAATGAATACACATACACACACACACACACACACACACACACACACATATGATATATACGAGTGATATATATATATATCACTCATCAGTGAATGGACATTTGGTCTCCCTCCATTGTTTTACAATGGTTGAAAATGCTGCTGTAAATATCACGGTGCTTATACCCCACTGAATGTGCATTTTTGTGCCCTTTAGGGAAATAACTAGGAGGGCAATTGCTGGATCCTACTGTTGTTCAGTTCTTAGCTTTTGGAGGACAGACTGTATTCTTTCCAAGAGTGGCTGCAACAACACGCATGCCCACCAACAATGTAGGAGGGTTCCGGTTTTGGGTTTGTTTTTTTTTTTTAGATTTTATTTATTTATTTGACAGAGGTCACAAGTAGGCAGAGAGGCAGGCAGAGAGAGAGGACGAAGCAGACTCCCCGCTGAGCAGAGAGCCCAATGCGGGGCTCGATCTCAGGACCCTGAGACCATGACCTGAGCCGAAGGCAGTGGCTTAACCCACTGAGCCACACAGGTGCCCCCGAGGGTTCCACTTTAAACAGAACATTCCCTGCCAGCAATTTCCTAAGGAGGAAATATAAAACCTGTGGGAAAACCTGACTCACTGAGCATCAGGAAAGCAGCCACAGAAATTCAGCCCAGGGTTCCTGACACCAAGTCCCTTGAAGCCAACAGAGTGCCTTTATCCAGGGAAATTCCCAAAGACTCTCCTTCTGACTTCACTACCCATGAAACTGCAGAGAAAATACAGCATGTCCAACCATATATAGCCGTTTGAGTGAACCTAGGAAGACAAGCATCCCTTTTAAATTGTCCAAGACTCCTTGGAATCATTTTGAATTTTCCCTCTGCCCTCATTGGAACTCTTTGGATTCAAAGACGAATCCATTAGGATACATCACCTTGGACAAAGAAGAAGCCATCATCCAAGTCTCTATCTGACCACAAACAGCCACCTCACTCTAGATGCCAGCCGTTCCACCAGAGTCTAGGCCCAGTGGAGTAAACACTGTTCGGTGAAGGAATACTTTCTATGTTCAAAAGGCACACCAAGTCAATCTCACATTCCCTTTCGAATCCAAGGGATTTCCTAGGAAAGAGATGTTCCAAATACCTTTGTAAGCCAGAAATAAACAGAGAAAATGAGATCCCTGCCAGGTGCTCCCTGCAGAGAAACTCAGGAGCTCTGGCACCCGCACGAGATTGCTTACAGCTGGTTCAGTGTGCCATTTGTGAGCTCCACTGGAGACAAGAGAAAAGCCCAGGAAATTTGGGGTGAAAGGGAATTTTTACCTGCCATCCTGGCATGGATGTGGCATTGTGACCCACAGGCCTGCTGTTTTCTCTGAACACTGACGTCCTGGGACAAGCTGCATGACTGACTCAGACGCTGACTTCCAAACTTCAGGTCTCATGGAGCCAGAGTTAAGAAGGGTTGTCAGGTGCAGATAAGCAGGCGTCTCCCACCTAAAGCCTGCACACCTGCTCTGATTCCTGGGAGAAGGAGAGACACAGGCTTGTTTCTTAACTGGTCATTCACTTCCCTCTCAAGCTGGTCAATGCCCTTGTCCTTTTTGGAGAAACAAACATACTTTTCCAAACAAACACTCAGCTCCTCGGTTCCAAATGCACCATGAGTCGGGTTTGGTTCCCCTGGCTCCAGAACCCAACTGGGAGGACCCTCCTGAACCATCCTGACAGCACATTACCAGCAAACCTGGGGAAAGAGGGCACAATGCTGAGTGGGGGACAGGCTCCATCAATTCTTACCACCACCCTTGAGCCTGGAGAAACAGAGACTATACAGCTCACCACTCCGTCCTGTAAAAAGAAGCTGTAGTGCCTCACGTTTCAGGGTCTCTCACCGGGCACCTCCGCCCTGCCTTCAGAGCCAGCAAGCTGCACTGACTCCTCTTCAGGTGTGTTTCCCATGGCAGCTCGCCGCTGCCTCCAGTGGTGGCAAGCAGCATCGCCATGCCTTCCAGGGTATCTCACACCACTGCTCACCACTCCCTCCAGTGGAGTGAACTGGCACTGCCGGGCCTTCCATAGACTCATTTTTTTTTTTTATTTGTTTATTTACAGCATAACAGTGTTCATTGTTTTGGCATCACACCCAGTGCTCCATGCAGTACGTGCCCTCCCTATTAACCACCACCTGATTCCTCAAACTCCCACCCCACCCTGCCCCTCCAAAACCCTCTGGTTGTTTTTCAGAGTCCATAGTCTCTCATGGTTCATCTCCCCTTCCAGTTTCTCTCAACTCCCTCTCCTCTCCATCTCCCTATGTCCTCCGTGTTATTTGCTATGCTCCACAAATAAGTGAGACCATATGATACATGACTCTCTCTCTGCTTGACTTATTTCGCTCAGCATAATTTCCTCCAGTCCCGTCCATGTTGCTACAAAATTTGGGTATTCATCCTTTCTGATGGATGCATAATACTCCATTGCGTATATGTACCACATCTTCCTTATCCATTCATCCGTTGAAGGGCATCTTGGTTCTTTCCACAGTTTGGTGAGCATAGCCATTGCTACAATAAACATTGGGGTACAGATGGCCCTTCTTTTCACTACATCTGTATCTTTGGGGTAAATACCCAGCAGTGCAATTGCAGGGTCATAGGGAAGCTCTATTCTTAATTTCTTGAGGAATCTCCACACTGTTCTCCAAAGTGGCTGCACCAACTTGCATTCCCACCAACAGTGTAAGAGGGTTCCCCTTTCTCCACATCCTCTCCAACAATCGTTGTTTCCTGTCTTGCTAATTTTGGCCATTCTAACTGGTGTCAGGTGGTATCTCAATATGGTTTTAATTTGAATCTCCCTGATGGCTAGTGATGATGAACATTTTTTCATGTGTCTGATAGCCATTTGTATGTCTTCGTTGGAGAAGTGTCTGTTCATATCTTCTGCCCATTTTTGGATATGATTATCTGTTTTGTGTGTGTTGAGTTTGAGAAGTTCTTTCTAGATCCTGGATATCAACCTTTTGTCTGTACTGTCATTTGCAAATATCTTCTCCCATTCCGTGGGTTGCCTTTTTGTTTGGTGGACTGTTTCCTTTGCTGTGCAGAAGCTTTTGATCTTGATGAAGTGCCAAAAGTTTATTTTCGCTTTTGTTTCCTTGGCCTTTGGAGACATATCTTGAAAGAAGTTGCTGTGGCTGATATCGAAGAGGTTACTGCCTATGTTCTCCTCTAGGATTCTGATGGATTCCTGTCTCATGATGAGGTCTTTTATCCATTTCGAGTGTAAGAGAATGGTTGAGTTTCATTATTCTACATATAGCTGTCCAGTTTTCCCAGCACCATTGATTGAAGAGACTGTCTTTTTTTCCATTGAATATTTTTTCCTGTTTTGTCGAAGATTATTTCACCGTGGAGTTGAGGGTCCATATCTGGGCTCTCCACTCTGTTCCACTGGTCTATGTGTCTGTTTTTATGCCAGGACCACGCTGTCTTGGTGATCGCAGCTTTGTAGTAAAGCTTGAAATCGGGTAACGTGATGCCGCCAGTTTTGTTTTTGTTTTTCAACATTTCCTTAGCAATTCGGGGTCTCTTCTGATTCCATACAAATTTTAGGATTATTTGCTCCAGCTCTTTGAAAAATACCGGTGGAATTTTGATCGGAATGGCATTAAAAGCATAGATTGCTCTAGGCAGTATAAACATTTTAACAATGTTTATTCTTCCAATCCAAGAGCATGGAATTGTCTTCCATCTTTTTGGGTCTTCTTCAATTTCTTTCATGAGTGTTCTGTAGTTCCTCGAGTACAGGTCCTTTACCTCTTTGGTTAGGTTTATTCCCAGGTATCTTATGGTTCTTGGTGCTCTAGTAAATGGAATCGATTCTCTAATTTCCCTTTCTGTATTTTCATTGTTAGTGTATAAGAAAGCCACTGATTTCTGTACATTGACTTTGTATCCTGCCACGTTACTGAATTGCTGTATGAGTCTAGTAGTTTGGGGGTGGAGTCTTTGGGGTTTTCCATATAAAAAATCATGTCATCTGCGAAGAGAGAGAGTTTGACTTCTTCCTTGCCAATTTGGATACCTTTTATTTCTCTTTGTTGTCTGATTGCCGTTGCTAGGACTTCTAATACTATGTTGAACAAGAGTGGTGAGAGTGGGCATCCAAGCCCATTAGAATAACGTCAGACCTTTTCACAGAGACCTGGCAAGCCAGGAAGGGCTGGCAAAATATATTCAGAGTACTAAATGAGAAGAACATGCAACCAAGAATACTCTATCCGGCAAGACTGACATTTAAAATGGATGGAGAGATAAAGAGTTTCCAAGATCGGCAAGGCTTAAAAGACTATGCAACCACCAAGCCGACACTGCAGGAAATATTAAGGGGGGTCCTATAAAAGAGAAAAAATCCTAAGAATATCATTGAACAGAAATATAGAAACAATCTACAGACAGAAAGACTTCAAAGACAACATGACATGAATCAAAACCTATCTCTCAATAATCACTCTCAATGTGAATGGCCTAAATGCGCCCATAAAACGACACAGGGTTGCAGATTGGATAAAACGACAGGACCCATCCGTATGTTGTCTACAAGAGACCCATTTTGAACCTAAGGATACACCCAGACTGAAAGTGAACGGATGGAGAAGCATCTTTCATGCCAATGGGCCTCAAAAGAAGGCCGGGGTAGCGATTCTCATATCAGATAAATTAGATTTTAAACTAAAGACTGTAGTCAGAGATACAGAAGGACACTCCATAATTCTTAAAGGGACTATCCGCCAAGATGATCTAACAATTGTGAATATCTATGCCCCCAATATGGGAGCACCCAATTCCATAAGAAAACTATTAATCAAGATAAAGAGTCATATTGATATGAATACAATAATAGTAGGAGATCTTCATACGCCTCTCTCAAAAATAGACAGATCATCGAAGCAGAAAATTAAAAAAGAAATAAGAGCATTGAATGAAACATTGGACCAGATGGACCTCATAGACATATACAGAACATTCCACCCTAAAACAACAGAATACACATTCTTCTCAAGTGCACATGGAACCTTCTCCAGAATAGAGCACATACTGCGTAACAAGGATTGAGGATGCCTGATACTCATGCTGGGAATCTGCCTGCCACGCAGGGCACCGCTGTGCTGTTTGGAGCTGCGCTGAACCCTCAGAGCTGGAGAAACTTCCATGCACCCCTGAAGTCACCCCCAGGTTATGCGAACGTCTGGACACACACCTAGAGGCTAAGACCCCGTCTGACACCCGAGCTCAACTCAGCGCACCAGGGCACCTGCCTCTGCACTGGCATATCAGGTCTACCATGGCCCTAGGCCTTAACCCTATCCCTAATTTTGGTTTTCAGGTATCATCCCCAAGAGTCCTGACCCCAAGACCCCAAGATTAAAGAATCCTGAGTGACACCCCAGGACTCTGTCCACCATGCAGGAGGAAACCATGCTGTTTGGAGCTGTGTCGAATCCTCAGAGTGGGAGAAACCTGCACGGTTCACCTGAGGCTATCCCCCACCCTCTGCGCACTATTGGGCCACAAATGTGGAGGCTGGCACTCAGCCTGCCTACCACCCAGGAGGAAACCGTGCCATTTGAAACTGAGTAGAACACTCAGAGTGGGAGAAACTGCATGCCTCCCTGAGCACAACCCCCTCCTTCAGCGGTCCCCTGACCACAAACCTGGACCCTCTCATGCCACCGGACCTCTGCCCTCAATTCATCCCCCTGGGATCCCTTCTCAGTGCCAGCAAATTGGGCCTGCCATGCCCCTGACCCTAACCTTAAGCCTAGGTTGCTTTTTCAGTCTTCATCCCCAGAGGCTGGTCCCCCAATTCCTCCATATTTGGACCCCTGAGCCACAACCCAGTGCTCTGTCTGCCACCCAGGAGGAAACCGTTCTGTTTGGAGCTGCACAGAACCATCGGAATGGGAGAAATCTTCACGCTCCCTGAAGCCACCTCCACCTTCGGCCACCCCCCAGGCACAAACCCAGATCGTAATGCACCACCTGACCATGGCCCTCAACTCAGTACCCCAGACATCTAGCCTCAGCACCAGCAGATCAGGCCAGCCATGCCCCTGTGCTCTTTTCCAAGCCCTAGGTTGGGTTTTCAGTCTTCTGTCCTCTGATGATTGACACCAAAGCTCCGCTGATGGGTTACACCTGAACTATACCAGAATATTTCTTGGCCCCCTGAGGCTATCCCACTTTCAGCACCCCCCGTTCACACCTAGATCTTAACACTCACACTGACCCACGTCCTCAACTCTGCTCCCCAGGTCACTCCTCTCAGGGTGGCCTATTGAGACTGACATGACCCTCAGCCCTAACCAAAACTTAGGTACATTTTCTGTCTTGTGTCCCAAGAATACAGGTACCAAAGCCCCACATAAGTGGGACCCCTGAGAAATGCCAGAGGACTCTGTATTCAACCCAGAAGGAAACAGTAGAATTGGAACTCTGCCAAGGACTGAGAGCAGGAGAAATCTGCCTTTCCCCCCATGGCCACCAACCCGGAGCCTGACTCAGACTGACCCATGTTCTCTACTCAGTCCCCGTGAGAGCTCTGCACAGCACCAGCAAATCAGGCCTGTCATGTTGCTGGGACCTAGCCCTAACCCTAGGTTGGGGTTTCATGCTCTGTCCCCAGAGGACCGGCACCCAAGTCCCACGGATGGGGACCCCTGAGCAATATTTGAGATCTCTGCCTGCCACCCAGAAGGAAACCATACCATTTGGGACTCTGCAAAGGATTCTGAGCAGGAGAAATCTGCCACGCACCACTGAGTTCACCCAGAGTCAGCAGCTGGACACAAACCTGAACCTGACACTTACTCTATCCATCCCTCTGTACTCAGACCTCTGGATAGCTTGCCACACCACCATCAGATTGGGCCTGCCATGCTCCTAACCCCTCACTGAAGCTTAGTTTGTGTTCTGAGCATTCAATTCCTAGGGGTCTGGCTCCCTACCCCACGGACTGGGGTCACCTTAGCCATACCACAGGACTCATCCTAACACGCAGGAGGAAAGCGTGCCATGTAGACCTCTAGAAAGTATTCAAAGCAGGATAAAATGCCTGCCCATCTGAGCCTATACCAGCAAACCCCCAATTTCAGTGGCCTCTAGGTCACAAACCCTGTGCCTGACCAGAACCAGAACACTCATCCTTCATTCCAGCCTCTAGGAACCACACACACTGTCAGCTGTTTGGGCCTGCAATGTCCTTCGGCCCTAACTCTATCCCTAGCTTGGGTTCTCATGTCTCCGTCCCCTAAGGGTGGGCTCCAAAGCCCTAGGATTTGGGGATGCCTGAGCAATACCACAGGACTCAGCCTCACACCCAGATGGAAATCTTTCCATAATGGACTCCAGTAAGTATATAGGTCAGTATAAATATGAAGGCCCATCTGTTTCCATCCCAGTGAACTCCCACATTCAAGGGCTCATGGATTGAAACCCTGAGCCGGACACTCACCCTGACCCATGTCCTCAACTCAGCCCTCCAGGACGCTCACCACACGGTTGGCAATTCAGACCTTCCATTTTCCTAGGTCCTAACCCTAACCCTATTTGGAGTTCTGAGAGGTCCATCTGTAGAGGCCTGGATCCCAAGCCCCGGGTATTGGGAACACTGTAGCAAAACCAGAGGATCAGCCCGCCACACAAAAGGAAACTCCTTTTTTTACTCCAGACTGGATTCAGAGCATGAGACATCTGAATGCAAACCTGAGACAATGTCAGTGAACCTACACTTCCATCCACGCTCTGAAGACAATCCCTGAGCTTGATACACACCCTAAATCTCCATTGTATCTCAGACCTTGTGAAAATCTCCAAAGTTCTGGCTGATTGTATCTTCTAGGCTTCTGGGCCTTAATCCAACGGAAGGTCTAGACATGGGTGAAAATATGAACAGATATTTCTCCAATGATGACACGCATGTGACCAACAGATATATACATAAATGTTCTATATCACATGGCTTCTGGGAAATGCAAATCTAAACCACATTGAGGTGTCCTATCACACCAGGCAGAATGTCTAAAGTTAACAGGACATGAAACCACAAATATTGGTGAGGATGCAGAGAATGGAGAACCCTCCTACACTCCTGGTTGGAATGCAGACTGTTATATCCACTCTGAAAAACAGTACGGGGTTTCCTCAAGAAGTTAAAAGTAAAGTTACCCTAAAACACAGCTATTTCACTACAGGGCTTTTACCACAAAAATAGAGATGTAGGGGAAAGAACTGGCACCTGCACCCCAGTGTTCATCGCAACAATATCCACTCTAGATAAACTATGGAAAGAACCCAGATATCTATGGACAGAGGAATGGATAAAGAAGATGTGGTTCATATATTCAATGGAATATTCCTCAGCCACCAGAAAGGATGAATACTTACCATCACATCAACCTGGATGGGTCTGGAAGATATTATGCTGAGTAAAATATGTCAATGAAAGAAACACAATTATCATACGGTTTCACTCATATGTGAAATATCAGAAACAGGGCAGAGAACCGTAGGCAAAGGAAGGGGAAACAGAATGGGAAGTCATCAGAGATGGGGAAAAAACCATGATAGACTCTTAACTATAGCAACCAACTGAGGGTTGCTGGATGGGGGGTGGGGGGGTAACTGGGGTGATGGGCATTAAGGAGGGCACGTGATGCAATACACATCTGATATATTATTTAACACTACATCTGAAAATAATGATGTATGATAAGTTGGCTCATTGAATTCAAATAAAAAATGAAAGAACTCAAATAAACTACCCTAACAATTTGTATGGAATCACAAAAGATACTGAACAACCAGCACAATGTTATGAAGGAAAACAAAGCTGGAGGCGTCACAATTCCATATTTCAAATTATACTACAAAGCTGCATTCATCCTCACAGTATGGGACTGGCAAAAAAAAAAAAAATACACACAGTGACCAAGGAAACGGAATAGAAGCTCAGACATCAGCCCACAATCACGTGCCCAATTGATCTTCTGCAAAACAGGCAAAACTATTAAAAGGGAAAAGGACAGTTTCTACAACAAATGGTGTTGGGAAAACTGAACAGCTATGCACAAAACAATGAAATTAGACTGCTTTCTTACACCATATGGACAAATAAACTCAAAACAGTTTCAAGACCTCAATGTGAGACCTTAAATCATAAAAATCCTACAAGAGGGCACAGACAGTAACTTCTCTGACATGAACCATACATTGAATAGACATGCCTCCTAAGGCAAAGGAAACAAAAGCAAAAATAAACTACTAGAGCTCCATCAATATAAAAACTTACCGCACAGCAGAACAGCAATGAAAATGTAATAAATAGAATACAACGTACTTAATAGGAGAAGATGTTTGCAAATATCATGTGCAATAAAGGGGTAGTGTCCAAAATATGTAGAACTGATACAACGCAACAACCAAAAAACAAAAAATCCAATTAAAAAATAGACAGAAGACATGAACAGACATTGCTCCAAAGAAGACATACAGATGGCCAACAGTCACGTGAGAAGATGTTCACATCAGCCATCAACAGGAAAATCCAAATGAAAAGGTCCATGAGATATTACCTCATACTATCAGAATGGCTAACAGCACCAGCACAAGAAAACAAATGTTGGGAGGATGTGGGTAAAAGGGAACCCTCTTGCACTGTGGTGGGAATGCTAGCTGCTGCAGTCCCTGTGGAAAACAGTATCACTGTTCCTCAAAACGTTAAATATTAGAACTACCTTATAATCCAGCAATCACACTACCGGGTGATTACCCGACGAATATGAGAACAGTAACTCAAAAGGATACATGTGCCCCTATGTTTCTTGCAACATTAATTACAATATTACAATATGGAAACAATCCAAGTATTTCTTGATAACTTGATAAATGAGATGATAAATGTATATACACACACACACACACACACACACACAGTGTGAAATTACTCAGCCATAAAAAATCTTGCCATTTGCAGACACATGGATGGAGCTAGAGAATACTATCCTAAGTGAAATCAGTCAGTCAGAGAAAGACAAAGGCCTTTGGATGTCACTCTTCCATGGAATTTAGGAAACAAACATACATAAATAAAGGAGAAAGAAGATACAAAACAAAAACCGACTCTGTGGTTACCAGAGTGGAAGTGGATGGAGGGATGAGTGATATAGATGACGGGGACTAAGAGTACAATTTTCTTTTTTTTATTTGTTTATTTTCAACATAACAGTGTTCACTGTTTTTGCACCACACCCAGTGCTCCATGAAGTACGTGCCCTCCCTATTACCCACCACCTGGTTCCCCAACCTCCCAACCCCCGCCCTTCCAAAACACTCAGGTTGTTTTTCAGAGTCCATAGTCTCTCATGGTTCATCTCCCCTTCCAGGTTCCCTCAACTCCCTCTCCTCTCCATCTCCCCATGTCCTCCGTGTTCTTTGTTATGCTCCACAAATAAGGGAGACCATATGATATTTGACTCTCTCTGCTTGACTTATTTCACTCAGCATAATCTCTTCGAGTCCCGTCCATGTTGCTACAAAAGTTGGGTATTCATCCTTTCTGGTGGAGGCATAATACTCCATTGTGTATATGTACCACATCTTCCTTATCCATTCATCCGTTGAAGGGCATCTTGGTTCTTTCCACAGTTTGGTGGCCATTGCTGCAATAAACATTGGGGTACAGATGGCTCTTCTTTTCACTCCGTCTGTATCTTTGGGGTAAATACCCATCAGTGTAATTGCAGGGTCATAGGGAAGCTCTATTTTTAATTTCTTGAGTCATCTGCACACTGTTCTCCAAAGTGGCTGCACTAAATTGCAGTCTCACCAACAGTGTAACAGGGTTCCACTTTCTCGACATCCTCTCCAACAAACGTTATTTCCTGTCTTCCTAATTTTGGACATTCTAACTGGTGTCAGGTGGTATCTCAATGTAGTTTTAATTAGAATCTCCCTGATGGCGAGGCAGACGCCTCCCTCTCCAAGGATTCTGGGGGTCTCACCTTGGCGGTGGCAGCTGGGGCCGGGCCTGCCACGAAATCCGGGCCCGGTCAGGCCTGCTTGTTCAGCCTTCCATTGCCAGGGGCCTGTACCTAGGGCCTCACCCCGATAATCCTGAGTCCCGGGCCACAAGTCCACCACAGTCCCAGAGACAATGGTGCCTTTCGCGCTGCGTCCCAGCCGAGGAGAGAGATCAATTCGTTCCCCCACAGAGGCCAGACCCCTCCACGGGCGCCCCGGGGGCCTGCCACGGCGAAGGCGGACGCCCGGCCACGGCGCCTACATCAACTCTGCTCGGGGAAAACTCCCCGGCGCCGGGACCGCCGACCGCGCCCCATCGTCACGGCTCGTTTTCCGGGTGGCCGCGACATGCCCCAAGAGAGAAAGGGTCCTGTTCCACACGGAACTGGGCGGTCACCACGGCTGCCGAAAGCCGGCCAATTCTCACGAGCGTTCTGCCCAAATCGATCCCGATTTGGGCAGAACGCTCGTGAGAATTGGCCGGAAAACAGGTGGCAAACACACTTCGGGAACGACAGGGGCGCAGGGCCGCCCCCCCGGGGCCCTGTCCGGGATCGCGCGTCGTCGCGTTCCGGCACCGCCAGGAGGAGCTCCGGGAGGCGGGCCCCGGGGAGGCCGACGCCTCCCGCTCCTCAGCCTCCGGGGGGCCCTCCCTGGCGCCAGCAGCTGGGGCCGGGCCTGCCCTGAAAGCCGGGCCCGGGTCCAGGCCTGCTTGCTCAGCCTTCCGTTGCCAGGGGCCTGAGCCTGGGGGCCTCCGCATGGGGAACCCTGAGTCCCGCGCCACGAGTCCCCCGACCGTCCCGGCGACAACGGCACCTTTCGCGGCTTCCTCCCAGCCATGGAGTGAGAGATCAATCCGTTCCCCCACAGAGGCCAGCCCCCTCCATGGGCGCCCCGGCCGCCCGCCACGGCGGAGGCGGACGCCCGGCCACGGCGCCTCCATCCACTCTGCTCGGGGAAAACTCCCCGGCGCCGGGGCCACCAGCCGCGCCCCATCGTCGCGGCTCGTTTTTCGGGTGGCCGCGACATGCCCCGAGCGAGAAAGGGCCCTGCTCCACGCGGAACTGGGCGCTGACCAGGGCTGCCCAAAGCCGGCCAATTCTCACGAGCGTTCTGCCCAAATCGATCCCGATTTGGGCAGAACGCTCGTGAGAATTGGCCGGAAAACGCCCGGCGAACACACTTCGGGCACCACAGGGCCGCAGGGCCGCCCCCCCCCCCCCCGGGGCCCTGTCGGGGATCGCGTGTCGTCGCGTTCAGGCACCGCCGGAAGGAGCTCCGGGAGGCAGGCCCCGGGGAGGCCGACGCCTCCCGCTCCTCAGCCTCCGGGGGTCCCCTCCCTGGCGCAGGCAGCTGGGGCCGGGCCAGCCCCGATAGCCGGGCCCGGGCCCAGGCCTGCTTGCTCAGCCTTCCGTTGTCGCGGACCTAATCCTGCGAAAAGCCCTCTATGAACCAGGCACACTCGAGGACAATGCTTTCCACTATTCAACACCCTTGGGTGCCTACTCTGGTGCTGGTAGATCCGGCCTGCCATGCCCCTAGGCCTTGGCCATAACCCTCTGTTGGGTTTTCAGGCTTCCGTCCCAGAACCATGTACCTCAAGTCCTCCAGATAGGGGACCCCTGAGCCATACCCCACGACTCTGACTACCACCAAGGAGGAAACCATGCCTTCAGAGCTGCACAAAACTCTCAGAGCGGGAGAAACCTGCATACTCCCACTGAGGCCAGCCACACCTATGGAATCCCACTGAGCCACAAACTTGGAGGCTGAGGCTCAGCAGGAACCCGTCCCTCAACTCTACCCTGGGAAAGCTCTCCTGTGCAGGGTCCCTCGCTGGAGCTGCCTGGGCCCGACCCATGTTCTCTGATGGCCGTGACATTCACCTACCAAAAAAGCGCTCTAGATCACAGGCGCCTGTGCAGCCTGAATTGCTGCCCACTGCCAGCCAATTCTCACGAGCTTTCTGTCCAAAATTGATACTGATTTGGGCAGAAAGCTCGTGAGACCTGGCCAGAAATCCCTGGTGAACTCGTTCCTGTGGCACGTCTACAGAGCCTCTACTTGGGCCCGGCCTGGAGTTCTGAGTGGTCTAGCATGAACCTAGTGAAAAAATGCTCTACAAGGCAAGTGCACATGAAACTTCCTCCTGCTACTCAGCCCCTTGGGGTGCCTGCACTGAAATCGTCAGATTTGACCTGCCATGCCCATAGGCCCTGGCTGTAACTCTCAGTTGGGTTTTCAGGCTTCCAGTCCCAGGGGCCTTTCCCCCAAGCCCTCCAGATTGTTGACCCCAGAGCCACACCCCACACTGCCACCAAGGAAGAAACAGTGCCATTCACACCTTTGCAGAATCCTCAGAACGGAACAAATCCACATGCTTCCCTGAAACCACCCACACCTCCGGTGCCGACCCCCGCCCTGACCAAAAAACCCAGAGCCTGATGTGCCAATGGACCCCCATCCTCAACTCAGCCACCCAGGGATCCCGCCATGACACCGGCAGATCGGTCCTGCCATGACCCTAGGCCCTAACCCTAACCCCAGGTTGGCTTTTCAGGCTTCTGTCCCTAGAGACCTGGCTCCCAAGCCCTCCAGATTGGGGACCCCTGAGCCTCAACCCAGGATTCTGCCTGCCACCCAGGAGGAAATCATACCATTAGGAGCCACGCAAAACCCTCAGAGTGGGAGTAACCTTCATGTCTCCCCATAGGCTAACCCCACCTTCAGCGCCCCACCAGGCTGCAAACATGGAGGCTGACACTCAGCTAGACACCCTCTGTCAACTCTGCTCCTGGAAAGCTCCCCTGTATGGAGGCCTTTGGGGGAGCCACATGGGCCCAGCCCATGTCCCCTGATGGCCACGACACGCACCTAGTGAGAAAGTGCTCTAGACTGTGGGCGCCAGCATGACCCAAATCACCACCCAATGTCGGACATTCTCTTCAGCTTTCTTCCCAAATTGATATCAATTTGGGTAGAAAGCTCCTGAGAATTGGCCAGGAAACTCCCGGTGAACTCACTTCCTGTGGGGCATGCCTGCAGGACCTTTGCCTGTGCCTAGCCTCACGTCCTGAGTGGCCACAGCCGAAGCCCTGCAAGAAAGCCCTCCACAAGGTAGGTACATGCAAGGTAAATGCCTCCCATTACTCAGTCCCCTGGGGTGCCTGCCCAGGACTGGCAAATTGGGTCTGCCATGCCCATAGGCCCTGGCCCTAACTCTCAGTTGGGTTTTCAGGTTTCCATCCCCAGGGCCTGTCCCCCAAGCCCTCCAGTCTGAGGATCCTGGAGCCACGCCCTAGGACTCTGCCTGCCATCCAGGAGAAACCGTGCCCTTCGGGGCTGCATAGAACCCTCAGAGAGGGAAAAATTGCATGCCCCCACTGAAGCCTCCCCCACCTTCAGCACTCCACCATGCAGCAAAAATGGAGGGTGACGTTCAGACGGCCCCCTCCATCAAATCTGACTCCAGAAAGATCCCCTGCATGGGCGCCCTCAGGGATCCATGTCAGCCCAGCCCGAGTTCCCTGATAGCCGCAACACGCATCTAATGAGAAAGCATTCTAGACCGCAGGAGCCAGTGTGGCCCGGATTGCCATCCAAAACTGGCCAGTTCTCACGAGATTTCTGCCCAAATCGATGTCGATTTGGGCAGAAAGCTCTTGAGAATTGGCCAGAAAATCCCTGGCGAACTTGCTCACAGGGTGCGGCCCCGCAGGACCACTGCCTGGGCCTGCCCCAGAGTCCCAAGTGCTCACGGCCTGGACACTGGCAGAAAGCACGCTATGAAGCAGGCACATGCAAGGCCAAAGCCTCCTGCTACGAAGCCCCTTGGGGTGCCCCCCACAGCACTGGCAGATCGAGCCTGCCCTGACTCTAGGCCCTGGACCTAACCCACGGCTGGATTTTCAGGCTTCCGTCCCCAGGGGCCTGTCCCCCAAGCCCTCCAGATTGGGGACCCCAGAGCCATGCCCCAGCGGTCCACCTACCATTCAGGAGGAAATGCAACCACGCAGAACCCTCAGAACAGAACAAACCACATACTTCCCTGAGACCACCCCAACCTCCAGCTGCCCACCCAGCCACAAAACCAAGAGCCTGATGCGCTGCTCAGCCCCTGTCCTCAACTCAGCCACCCAGGGATCCTGCTTTAGTGTGGGCACATTGACCCAGTCATACTGCTAGGCCCTTACAGTAACCCTAGGGTGGGTTCTCAGGCTTCTGTCCCCATAGAACTAGCCACCAATCCCTCCAGATTGTGGACTCCTGAGCCGCAGACCAGGACTCTGTCTGCCACCCAGGAGGGAACTGTGCCGCTTGGAGCTGTGCAAAACCCTCAGAGTGGGAGAAACCCACATATCCCCCCACATTTGGTTCCCCACCAGACCACAAACATGCAGACTGGTGCTCAGCTGGACACCCCTCCCTCAACTCTGCCTTTGGAAAGCTCCACTGCATGGGGGCCCTCAGGGGAGCCACATGGGCCCGACCCATGTTCCCAGATGGCCAAGACACACACCAAGTGAGAAAGAACTCTAGACTGCATGCGCCAGCATGGCCTGAATCACTGCCCAATGCTGGCCAATTCTCACAGCTTTCTGCCTAAACTGATATCAATTTGAGCAGAAAAAAATGTCAGATTTACCCAGAAAAACCAGGCGAACTTGCATTCGGCAGCATGGGCTGGCAAGGCCACTGCCTGAGCCTGGCCCAGGGTCCCAAGTAGCTGCAGTGCAAACCCGGCAAAGAAGCCCTCTATGAGGCAGGTGCATGTGATTCCAACCACTCCCACTACTCCACCCCTGAGGTGCACACCCTGGCACTGGCAGATCAGATCTGCGATGCCCCTAGGCCCTGACCCTAACCCTCAGTGGGGTTTTCAGGCTTCCATCTCCAGGGGCCAGTCGCCTGAGTCCTCCACATCAGGAAACCCAGAGCCACACCGCAGGAGTACACCTGCCCCCAGGAGGAAACCGGGCCATTAGGAGCTGTGCGATACCCTCAGAGCTGGAGAAACCTGCATGCCCCCCCAGTCCACCCCCACCTTTGACTCAGCACTGGGCCACAAAAGCGGAGGCTGAGTAGCTTTTCATGCTTCTGTCCCCAGAGACCTGGCCCACAAGCCCTCCAGATTGCAGATGCCTGAGACACACCCCAGGACTCTGCCTGCCATCCAGGAGGAAACCGTATGGTTTAGAGCCTCCCAAAACCCTCAGAGCAGGAGAAACCTTCATGTCCCCCCAAGGCCGCTCCCACCTTCGGGCGCCCAGCTTGGCCATAAACATGGAGCCTGATGCTCAGCCAGAACCCCTGCCTCAACTGTGTCCACGGAAAACCCCCTATGCGGGGGCCCTTGAGGGAAGCCTCATGGTCCTGGCCCATGTTTCGAAGACGTCCACTACAAGCACCTAGTGAGAATGTGCTCTAGACTGTGGGTGCCAGTGTGGCCCGAATTGCCACCCAACAACAACCAATTCTCATGAGCTCTCTGCCAAACTGATATCGATTTGAACAGAAAGCTTGTGAGGAATGGCTGGAAAACCCCCAGAAACTTGTGCCCGGTGGCTCGGAGCCACAGGGCGACCACCTGGGCCTGGCATGGGGTCTGGAGTAGTGCAGCCCAAACCCTGCGAGGAAGCCATCTACGAGCCAGGTGCACATGTGGCCAACCCCTCCAGCTACTCAGTCCCCTGGTGTGCGCACCCCGGCGCTGGCAGATCAGGCCTGCCGTGTCCCCAGGCCCTCACCCTAATGCTCAGTTGGGTTTTCAGGCTTCCATCCCCAGGGGCCTGTCCCCCGAGCCCTCCAGATTAGGGATACCAAAGACACACCCCAGGCGACCGCCTGCCACCAAGGAGGACAGCTGTGCCTTTTGGAGCTGTGCAGAACCCTCAGACAGGGAGAAACCCGCATTTCAACCTGAGGCCACACCCACCTGTGGCAGCCCCCTGGCCACAAAACCCGGCCACTGATGCACCGCCTAACCACCCTCCTTGATTCGCCCTCTAGGGAATCTCACCTTGGTGCCAGCATATCGTGCCTGTCTTGCCCCTAGGCCCTGACCCTATCATAGGTTGATTTTTCAGGCTTCTGTCCCCAGAGACCTGGCCCCAAGGCCCTCCAGATTGAGGACCCCTGAGCCCCACCCAGAACTCCACTGCCGTGCAGGATGAAACTCCTGTTCAGAGTTGCCCAAAATCCTCAGAGTGTGAGAAAACTTGCATGCCCCGCCAAGGCCACCCACATCCATCGCCCCACTAGGCCACAAACAAGAAGGCTAATGCTCAGCCTTACCCCCTCCCTCAACTCTGCCCCTGGGATGCTCCCCTGGTGGGGGTACTCAGTGGAGCCACGTGGGACCAGCCCGTGTTCCCACATGGTTGTGACATGCACCTAGCGAGAAAGTGCTCTAGACCAAGCCACACGTGCAGCCCAGAAAGCCGCCTATGCTGGCCAAATTTCACAAGATTTGTGCCCAAATCAATATCAGCTTGGGCAGAAAAATTGTCAGAATTGGCAGGAAAATGCCAGGAGGCCTTGCTTGGGCAACACGGGCTGGCTGGGTCACCACCCAGGCCTGAGCCGGCGTGGTCACAGACCACACCCTGAGAGAAAGCCCTCTGCGAGGCAGGTGCATGGGGGTCAACCATTCCTGCTACTCAGGCCCTGGGGTGCCCGCCCTGGAACTGGCAGATCAGATCTTTCGTGTCCCTAGGCCTTGGACCCATAGCTCAGTTTTGTTTTCAGTTTTAAATCCCCAGGAGCCTGTCCCCCGAGCCCTAAAGATTGGGGACCCCAGAACCACACCCCAGGAATCCATCTGCCACCTGAGAAGAAACCGTGCCATTTGGACCTGTGCAGAACCCTCAGACCGGGATAAATCCGCATGCCTCCCTGAGGCTAACCCTACCTCTGGCGGCCACCCCTGGCCACAAAAACTGAAGCCTGAGGCACTGACCCCCAACCTTCACCCAGCACCCCTGGGATCCCAACTCAGTGCCACGAGATGGGCCTACCATGCCCCTAGGCCCTAATCCTAACCCTACTTTGGTTTTCTGTCCCCAGAGACATGGCCCCTAAGCTCTCCACGTTGGGGAACTCTGAGCCACACCCCAGGACTATACCTGCCACCCAGGAGGAATCTGTGCCATTCATAGCTGTGCAAAACCCTTAGAGCAGGAGATACCTGCATACCCCCCTAAAGCCACCCCCACCATCTTCACCCCAATAGGCAACAAACACAGAGGGTGACACTCAGCCAGACAAGATCCCTCAACTCTGCCCCTGGAAAGCTCCCCTGCACGGGGGCCCTCAGGGGAGCCGAATGGGCCTGGCCCATGTTCCAGGATGGCCGCAAAACCCAACTAGCGAGAAAGTGCTGTAGACCGCGGGTGCCACTGTGGCCCAACTTGCTGCCTAACCACGATATCGATTTGGGCAGAAAGCTTATGAGAATTGGACACAAAATACCCGGTGAACTCACTTCTGGAGGTGCAGGCCCACAGGCCTGCTGCCTTGGCGTGGTCCAGGGTCCCAAATGTCACAGCCCTTTGGGAACCTGAGATAGCCTGAGAGATAGCCCCCTATGAGCCAGCCATATGGGTGGCCAATCCCTCCTGCTACTCACTCCCCTGGGGTGCCCACACCGGTGCTGGCAGTTTGGTCCTGCAAAGCCCCTAGGCCTTCGTACTAACCCTGTTTGCTTTTGACACTTCCATCCCCAGGGGCGTGTCTCATAAGCCCTCAAGATTGGGGATGCCTGAACCACACTACAGGAATATACCTGGCACCCAGGAGGAAACCATGCCATTCAGAGTTGCTCAAAACCCTCAGACCAGGAGAAACCCACATGCCTCCCAATGTCCACCCCTACCTCTGGGGGCCCCTCACTAACAAAACACAGAGCTTGACACACCACCTTTCACCCATCCTTGACTCAGCCAAATGGGGATCCTGCCTCAGTGCCAAAAGATTGGGCCTGCCATGCTCCTAGGCCCTAACCTTAACCCTAGTTCGGATTTTCAGGCTTCCATCCCCAGAGACATGGCCACCAAGCCCTCCAGATTGGGGAACCCTGAGCCACAACCCAGGACTCCGCCTGCCACCCAGGAGGAAACCATGCTATTTGGAGCTGCACAAAACCCACAGAGCAAGAGAAACCTCTGACTCCCTGAGGTCACCCTAATATTTGTTGCCCCACCGTGCCACAAACATGGAGGATGATGTTCAGCAAGACACCCTGACTCAGCACAGCCCCCAGAAGACTCCACTGGGTGGGGTCCCTGAGGGAACCACGTGGGCTCTGCCAGTGTTCCCAGATGGCCAGGACACACACATAGCGAGAAACTGCTCTAGACCCTGGACACCTGCACCGCCCAAATTGCCGCCCAACGCGGGCCAATTCTCATAAGCTTTCTGCTCAAATTGATACTGATTTAGGCAGAAAGCTCATGAGAATTGTTCAGAAAACCTGCAGCGAACTAGCTGGCAGTGCCAGGGGCTGCCACAGGGCTGCCGCCTGGGCCTGCCCTTGAATCCCGAGTGGTCGTGGTCTGTACCCTGCTATATTGCCCTCTATGAGCCAGGGCCACGCACAGCCTACCACTCCTGCTATTCGGTCCTGTGGGGTGCCTGCCCCAGCGCTGTTGGATCAGGCCTGCCAGGCCTCTAGGCCCTCGCCCTAAGCCTCCTTTGGATTTTCAGGCTTTGGATCCTGGGACCTATCCCCTGAGCGCTCCAGATTGGGGACCCCAGAGCCACACCCCAGGAGTCCGCCTGCCACCATGAAGGATACTGTGGCCTTCGGAACTGTGCAGAACCCTCAGACTGGGAGAAAACCGCAAGCATCTCTGAGGCCACCCCCACCTCTGATGGCCCGCGCCCATCCACAAAACCAGGAGTCTGACACGTCGATTGACCCTCATCCTCAACTCACCCCCCTCTGAGGATCCCGCCTCAGAGTTGGCTTATCAGGCCTGTCATCCCCCTAGACCCTAACGATAACCATAGGGTGGGTTCTCAGGCTTCTGTCCCAAAGAACTGGCCCCCAGTCCATCCAGATTGAGGACCCCTGAGCCACACCCCAGGCCTCTGCCTGCCACCAGGAGGAAACTGTGCTGCCACCAGGAGGAAATGAGCTGACCAAAAGCCTCAGAGCAGGAGAAACCTGCATGCACACCCTGCCCCGCGAGGTCACCCCCCAACTTCAGCACTCCAGCAGACCACAAACACGGAGGCTGACCCTCAGCTGGACCCCTTCCCTCAACCTGGACTCTGACTCCCCGCCTGACCCTTGTCTTTGTCTCAGCCCCACCAGGGATCCTGCCTCAGTGCCAGCAGATCGAGCCTGCCATTCCCCTTAGCCCTAATACTAACCCTAGTTTGGGTTTTCATACTTCCATCCAAAAAGTCCTGGCCCCCAAGCCCCACAGATTAAGGACACCTGAGTGACACCTCAGGGCTGTGCCCACCACACAGAAGGAAACCATGCCATTTGTAGCTGGGTGGTACCCTCAGACAAGGAGAAACCTGCATGCCACCCTGAGGCCACTCCCAGCTTCTACAGACCCTGGACACAAAGCCAGACTCTGACATGCTGCCTGATGCACGCCCCCAAGTCAGCCCAGCAGATAGCCCACCTCCTCACCAGAGATCAGGCCTGTCGTGCCTCAAGGCCCTAAACCTAACCCTAGTTGTGGTGTACAGACGTCCATGCCCAGAGACATGGCCCCTAAGCCTACCAGATTGGGGATCCTTGTACTCAACCCCAGGAGTCCACCAGCTGCCCAGAGTGAAATGTGTCCATTTGGAGTTGGGCAGAACCCTCAGAGCGGGAGGAACCTGCATGTCGCCTGAGACACCCTCAGCTTCTGCGGCACCCCTGGACACAAACCCAGGGTCTGACATGCCACCTGATGCACACCTTCAACTCAGCCCACCATGGAGCCTGCCTCAACACTGGCAGTTCAGATCTGCCATAGCCCTAGGCCCTAAACCTAACCCTAAGTTGCATTTTCAGGCTTCCATCCTCAGGGGTCTGTCCCCCCAGTCCTCTAGATTGGGAGCCCTGGAGCTCCACTGTAGGAGTCCATCTGCCACCCAGCAGGAAAACCAGTCCATTTGGATCTGTGAAGAGCCCTCGGAGCTGGAGAAACCTGCATGCCCACATGAGAACTCCCCCACGTTGTGCAGCTCCCCAGTTACAAATCCAGAGCCTGATGCACCACCTGACCGCCATTCTCAACTCCGTTCCTTGGGGAACTCACCTCAGCACCAGCAGTTCGGGCCCACCACACCGCTAGCTCAGCTCTCCTCATGGACCCCTGCCGGCTCTAGGCAGACCTAGAACTCCCCTGTCTGCGGCAAAGCTCTGGGATCCCCGCACCTTCTTCTCAAGTTACACTGGCCCAGGCATTCATGAGAAAGAGGAAGGCTACCTCCTGAATGATTAACACCTCCCTTTCTCTTCTGCCCTATTTCTCTCCACTTACCTTTGTACCTGGGCAGACTGGAAGGGACATTTCAATGGAACATGGACATGCTCTGACATCTGAATCTTCCTGGCAGCTTTCTGAGGGCTCCTTATGCAAACAGAAACTAGTGTATCGTACCATAGTGTGTTTGAAAATGATCATTGACAGAACAGGAGAGCGAAAATCCCTCCATTTTTACCTCACTCCTCATGAAGTAGAACATGGTCTTCTTCTTTCCTTCCTTGACTTCCATTCTAATTCGTTTCCATGCAGTGTTCATTCTTTTGCTTCAGGGGTAGGATTTCATGATTCCTCACCTGCATAGAACACCCAGAGCTCATCACAACAAGCGCTCTCCCTAATAGCCGTCACCCGTTGAACACATCCCCCCACACCCCTGCCCTCTAGCAACCCTCGGTTTGTGCTCTAAGGCTAAGACTGTTCCCTCATTGGCATATCTTTCTCCCCTCACTATGTTCATCTGTTTTCTTTCTGAAATAGGAGTCAAATCATAGGCCATTGGTCTTTTCTTACTGATTTTTCTTACCTTAATCCACTCTAGATCCTTCCACGTCTTTGGTGATGGCAAGATTTCATTCTTTTTGAGGCTGGGTCCTATTCCTTTGGATAGATAGATAGATAGATAGATAGATCAATCGATCGATCTCTCACATCTTCTTTCTCCATTCATCAGTGAATGGACATTAGGACTCCCTCTATTGTTTTGCTATTGTTGATAATGTTGCTTTAAACATCACGTGCTTATACCCCACTGAACGTGCATTTTTTTTGTCCTTTGGATAAATACCTAGGACTGCAATTGCCGGGTCCTAGGATTGTTCAGATTTTAGCTTTTGGAGGAATCTCCATACTCTTTTCCAAAGAGGCTGCAACAACCTACATGCCCACCGACAGTGCAGGAGGGCTCTGCTTTAAGCAGAACGTTACCTGCCTGCAATTCCCTAGGAGGAAATGGAAAACCTGTGGGATAACCTGACTCACTGAGTGTCAGGCAAGCAGCCCCAGAAATTTACCCCAGAGTTCCTGATGCCAAGCCCCTTGAAGCCACCAGAATGCCTCTATCCAGGGGAATTCCCAAAGACTCTCCTTCTGACTTCACCACCCATGAAACTGCAGAGAAAATACGTCTGTCCAACTATCTAGATGGTACATTTAGTGAAACTAGAAGGTCAAGCTTCCCTTTTAAATCATCCAAGCCTCCTCAGAATCATTTTGAATGTTCCCTCTGCCCTCACTGGAACTCTTCCGATTGGATACATTAGGATACATCACCTTTGACAAAGGGAAAGACATCATCCAAGTCACTATCTGACCTCACACAGCCACATAACTCTAGATGCCTGCCATTCCACCACAGCCTAGGCCCAATGGAATAAACACTGTTAGATGAAGGAACACATTCTATATTCAAAACACACACTGAGTCAATCCCATCTGTGATTCATGAACTGGCATGAGTCTCCTAATGCAGCTCACAACTCACAGGTCTCAAACCACAATGGCACTGTCCCTCCAGACTAGAGACCCCTGAGACAGACCAGAGGATTACACTTGCCACGCAGGATGAGACCATGACTTTTGGAGCTGCACAAAACCCTGAGAGCAGGAAAAATACTGCATGCCTCCTGAGGCCACCACCACTTTCAGAGCCCTCACAGGCCACAAAACCAGTGCCTGGTGTTCACTCTGACCCCCATCCTCAACTGTGCCCTCATCAGTGTGGGCTCTCAGGGACCCGTGCTGGCCCAGTCCATGGTCACGGGTGGCTGCTACACGAACCTAGACACAAAGCAATCCAAACACTAGGAGCATGCGTGACCACAATCGCTCTGCTATGCCGGCCAATTCTCACAAAATTTCTGCCCAGATCAACATCGTTTGGGCAGAAATCTCATTTGAATTGGCCAGAAACCTCCTTTGAACTCGCATGCAGAAGTGGGAGCCCTCAGAGAAGCTGGCTGGATCTGGGCCATTGTCCTGAGTGGTCGCAGCCCAAACCTCACCAGAAAGAGCTCTAAACTCTAGATGCACCAGTGCTCGGAATTGACCCAGAACTCTGGCAATCCTGACCTCTACTCAGTCCCCTGGGTGGCCAGCCTCAGCACTGGCAGAAAGGGTGTGCCCTGCCCCTAGGACCTAAACCTAACCCTAGGTTGGGTGTTCAGGCTTACATCCCCAGAGACCTGGCCGCAAGCCCTCCAGATTGGGAACCCCAGAGCTGCACCCCAGGACTCCACTCCCACAAAGGAGGAAACAGTACTGTTCTGAGCTGCAGAAAACCCTCAGATGGGGAGAAACCTTCATACCCTCCTGAGGCCACCCCCACCTTCAGCACCCAAACGGGCCACAAATAGGGAGCCTCATTCTCAGCCTGAGACCCTCCCTCAACTCTACCCCCAGAAATCTCCCATCTGATGGGGCCCTCAGGGGAGCAGTGTTGGACCAGTCCAAGTTCATGGATGGTCGCAACATGCACCTAGGGAGAAAGCACTCTAAACACCGGGGGTGGGGGTGGGGGGAGTGCATCCCAAATGGCTGCCCAATGCCAGCCAATTCTCATGAGCTTCTTGCCCAACTCAATATCCATTTGGGCATAAAGCTCATGAGAATTGGCCAGAAAATAACCCAGTGAAATGGCTTCTGGCAGCACGGACCTGCAGGGCAGCCACCTGGGCCTGGCACATGATCTCAAGTGGTCGTGACCCAAACCCCATAAGAAAGCAGTCTAAAATCCAGGTGCAAACATGACCAAACCCTCACTCTACTCAACCCCCTGGAGTGCTGTCTCAGCAATTTCAGATCAGGCTGCCATGTCCCATACCCTATCCCTAACCCTAGGTTGGGTTTTCAGGCTTCCATCTGCAGGGGCCTGTCCCCCAAGACCTCCAGATTGAGGACCCCAGAGCCACACCCCAGGAATCCACCTGCTACCCAGATAGAAACTGTGCCATTGGAGCTGCACCCAACCCTCTGAGCAGGAGAAAACTGCATGCCTCCCGAGGCCATGCCCACCTTCGGTAGCCACCACAGTCACCAACCCAGAGACTGGGGCACTGCATGATGCCCTCTCTCAACTCAGCCCACCGGGGAGCCTGCCTCAGCACCAGCAGATCTGGCCTGCCATGCCCTTAGGTCCTAACCCTAAACGTTGTTTGGGTTTCAGGATTCCACCCTAAAGGCCAGGCTCCAAAGCCCCCAGATTAAGGACCTCTGAGTAACACCCCAGAATTCAGCCCACAAAGTGGTTGCAAACCAGACCATTTGGAGCTGTGCCGAACTCTCGGAGTGAGAGAAATCTGCAAGCCCTCGTAAAGCCAACACCACTTTCGGTGGCCCCCTGGCCACAAAAACGGACTCTGAAGCAATGACTGACAAATCCTCAACTTGACCCTGAGCAGAACATGCCTCAGAAATGTCAGATCAGGCCTGCCATGCCCCTAGGCCCTAAGCCTAAACCTAGTTGAGGTGTTCAGGCTATCATGCCCAAAGGCCTGGCCTGCAACCCAGCCAGATTGGGGACCCTGGAAACTCACACCAGAATTCTACCTCCCACTGAGGGCACAACTCTGCTGCTTGGAGCTGCACAGAGCCCTCAGAATGGGAGAAACCTGTACGAACCCCTGAGGCCAGCCCAGCTATTGTGGAACCCCTGGACACAAACCTGGAATCTGACAGACCTCCAGATATGTGTCCTCAACTCAGCCCACCAGGGAACCTGCCTCAGCACCGGCAGGTAGAACCTGCCATGCCCCTAGGCCCTAACCCTAATCCTAGTTTTGGATTTGGGGCTTCCATCCCAAAAGATCTTGCCCCCAAACCAGCTTAATTAAGGACCCCTGAATGATGCCCCAGGATCCAGCCTCCCATGTGGTAGGAAGCTGTGCCATTTGAAGCTGCACGGAACCCTCAGAGAGGGAGAAACCTGCATACCCCGCCAAAGTGACCCCACCCCACTATCTGCAGGCCCCCTGGCCGCAAACCCAGATTCTGAGGCACCACCTGACATGTGCCCTCAACTCAGCCCCAAGGGGATCATACATCCGTGCTGGCAGATCGGGTCTGCCATGCCCCTATGTCCTAACCCTAACCCTAGGTGGGGTGTACAGGCTTCTGTGCACAGAGGCCTGGTCCTTAAGTCCGCCAGACTGAGGATGCCTGATACTCATGCTGGGAATCTGCCTGCCACGCAGGGCACTGCTGTGCTGTTTGGAGCTGCGCTGAACCCTCAGAGCTGGAGAAACTTCCATGCACCCCTGAAGTCACCCCAGGTTATGCGAACGTCTGGACACACACCCAGAGGCTAATGCCCCGTCTGACACCCGAACTCAACTCAGCGCACCAGGGCACCTGCCTCAGCATTGGCACATCAGGTCTACCATAGCCCTAGGCCTTAACCCTATCCCTAATTTCGGTTTTCAGGTATCATCCCCAAGAGTCCTGACCCCAAGACCCCAAGATTAAAGACTCCTGAGTGACACCCCAGGACTCTGTCCACCATGCAGGAGGAAACCATGCTGTTTGGAGCTGTGTTGAATCCTCAGAGCGGGAGAAACCTGTATGGTTCACCTGAGGCTATCCCCCACCCTCTGCGCACCATTGGGCCACAAATGCGGAGGCTGGCACTCAGCCTGCCTACCACCCAGGAGGAAACCGTGCCATTTGAAGCTGAGTAGGACACTCAGAGTGGGAGAAACTGCATGCCTCCCTGAGCACAACCCCCTCCTTCAACGGTTCCCTGGCCACAAACCTGGACCCTCTCATGCCACCGGACCTCTGCCCTCAATTCAGCCCCCTGGGATCCCTTCTCAGTGCCAGCAAATTGGGCCTGCCATGCCCCTGACCCTAACCTTAACCCTAGGTTGCATTTTCAGTCTTCACCCCCAGAGGCTGATCCCCCAATTCCTCCATATTTGGACCCCTGAGCCACAACCCAGTACTCTGTCTGCCACCCAGGAGGAAACTGTTCTGTTTGGAGCTGCACAGAACCATCAGAATGGGAGAAATCTTCATGCTCCCTGAAGCCACCTCCACCTTCGGCCACCCCCCAGGCACAAACCCAGATCGTAATGCACCACCTGACCATGGCTCTCAACTCAGTACCCCAGACATCTAGCCTCAGCACCAGCAGATCAGGCCAGCCATGCCCCTGTACTCTTTTCCAAGCCCTAGGTTGTGTTTTCAGTCTTCTGTCCTCTGATGATTGACACCAAAGCTCCTCTGATGGGTTACACCTGAACTATACCAGAATATTTCATGGCCCCCTGAGGCTATCCCACTTTCAGCACCCCCCGTTCACACCTAGATCTTAACACTCACAGTGACCCACATCCTCAACTCTGCTCCCCAGGTCACTCCTCTCAGGGTGGCCTATTGAGACTGGCATGACCCTCAGCATTAACCAAAACTTAGGTACATTTTCTGTCTTGTGTCCCAAGAATACAGGTACCAAAGCCCCACATAAGTGGGACCCCTGAGAAATGCCAGAGGACTCTGTCTTCAACCCAGAAGGAAACAGTAGAATTGGAACTCTGCCAAGGACTGAGAGCAGGAGAAATCTGCCTTTCCCCCCCATGGCCACCAACCCGGAGCCTGACTCAGACTGACCCATGTTCTCTACTCAGTCCCCGTGAGAGGTCTGCACAGCACCAGCAAATCAGGCCTGTCATGTTGCTGGGACCTAGCCCTAACCCTAGGTGGGGGTTTCATGCTCTGTCCCCAGAGGACAGGCACCCAAGTCCCACGGATAGGGACACCTGAGCAATATTTGAGATCTCTGCCTGCCACCCAGAAGGAAACCATACCATTTGGGACTCTGCAAAGGATTCTGAAGAGGAGAAATCTGCCATGCACCACTGAGTTCACCCAGAGTCAGCAGCTGGACACAAACCTG
Source organism: Meles meles (assembly GCF_922984935.1). NCBI lineage: Eukaryota > Metazoa > Chordata > Mammalia > Carnivora > Mustelidae > Meles > Meles meles. The sequence goes on along the minus strand of NW_025721167.1, from coordinate 95,072 downwards.
AACCTGACACTTACTCTATCCATCCCTCTGTACTCAGCCCTCTGGATAGCTTGCCACACCACCATCAGATTGGGCCTGCCACGCTCCTAACCCCTAACTGAAGCTTAGTTTGTGTTCTGAGCATTCAATTCCTAGGGGCCTGGCTCCCTACCCCCTTTGTGCGCGGCAGGGCCGCAGGGCCGCCCCCATGGGCCTGGCCGGGATCGCGAGGGGTGGCGTCCCGGCACCGCCACGAGGACCTCCGTGAGGCAGGCGTGGGCGAGGCCGACGCCTCCCGCACCTCAGACTCCGGTGGTCACCTCCATGGCGCCGGCAGCTGGGGCCGGGCCAGCCCCGAAAGCCGGGCCCAGGCCCAGGCCTTCTTGCTCAGCCTTCCGTTGCCAGGGGCCTGAGCCTGGGGGCCTCCCCATGGGGAACAATGAGTCCGGCGCCACGAGTCCCCCGACCGCCCCGGCGACAACGGCACATTTCGCGGCTTCGTCCCAGCCGTGGAGTGAGAGATCAATCCGTTCCCCCACAGAGGCCAGCCCCCTCCACGGGCGCCCCGGCCGCCCGCCACGGCGGAGGCGGACGCCCGGCCATGGCGCCTCCATCCACTCTGCTCGGGGAAAACTCCCCGGCTCAGGGGCCGCCGGCCGCGCCCCATCGTCACGGCTCGTTTTCCGGGTGGCCGCGACATGCCCCGAGCGAGAAAGGGCCCTGCTCCACGCGGCCCTGGGCGCTGACCAGGGCTGCCCAACGCCGGCCAATTCTCACGAGCGTTCTGCCCAAATCGATCCCGATTTGGGCAAAACGCTCGTGAGAATTGGCCGGAAAACGCCCGGCGAACACACTTCGGGCACCACAGGGCTGCAGGGCCGCCCCCCCTGGGCCCTGCCCGGGATCGCGTGTCGTCGCGTTCCGGCACCGCCAGGAGGAGCTCCGGGAGGCAGGCCCCGGGCAGGCCGACGCCTCCCGCTCCTCAGCCTCCGGGGGTCCCCTCCCTGGCGCCGGCAGCAGGGGTCGGGCCTGGCCCGAAACCTGGGCTCGGGCCCAGGCCTGCTTCCTCAGCCTTCCGTTTCCAGGGGCCTCTGCCTGGTGGCCTCCCCCCGGGGAACCCTGAGTCCCGAACCACAAGTCCCCCGACCATCCCGGCGCCAACAGCCCCTTTCGAGGCTGCGACACAGCCGTGGAGCGAGAGATCCATTTGTTCCCCCAGAGAGGCCAACCCCAGCCCGGCGCCCTGGCCGCCCTCTGTGGTGGAGGCGGACGCCCGACCACAGCCCTTCCATCAACTCTGCTTGGGGAAAGCTCCCTGGCGCCGGGACCCCCGGCCGGGCCCCGTCGTCTTGGCGCGTTTCCGGGTGGCCGCGACATACCCCGAGCGTGAAAGTGCCCTGGGCCACGCGGAACAAGGTGGTCCCCAAGGTGCCCCAACGCCGGCCAATTCTCACGCGCGTTCTGCCCAAATCGATCCCGATTTGGGCAGAACGCGCGTGAGAATTGGCAGGAAAACGCCCGGCGAACCCCCTTCATGCGCCGCAGGGCCGCAGGGCCGCCCCCTTGGGCCTGGCCAGGATTGCGAGGGGTCACGTCCGGGCACCGCCAGGAGGAGCTCCGTGAGGCAGGCGTGGGCGAGGCCGACGCCTTCCGCTCCTCAGTCTCCCGTGGTCCCCTCCCTGGTGCCGGCAGCTGGGGCCTGGCCACCCCAAATGCTGGGCCCCGGGCGAGGCCTGCTTGCTGAGCCTTCCGTTGCCAAGGGCCAGAGCCTGGGGGCCTCTCCATGGGGAACCCTGAGTCCCGCGCCACAAGTCCCCCGACCATCCCGGCCTCAACGGCACCTTTCGCGGCTTCGTCCCAGCCGTGGAGTGAGAGATAAATTCGTTCCCACACAGAGGCCAGACCCCTCCACGGGCGCCCCGGGTGCCCGCCACGGCGGAGGTGGACGCCCGGCCACAGCCCCTCCATCAACCCTGCTCGGGGAAAGCTCCCCAGCTCCGGGGCCGCCGGCCGTGCCCCATCGTCACGGCTCGTTTTCCGGATGGCCGCAACATGCCCCGAGCGAGAAAGGGCCCTGGTCCACACAGAACTGGGCGGTGACCAGGGCTGCCCAACGCTGGCCAATTCTCACGAGCGTTCTGCCCAAATCGGGATTGATTTGGGCAGAACGCTCATGAGAATTGGCCGGACATCGCCGGGCGAACACACTATATAGTATCCATATAGTATCCGTACCCATAGTCCCGGCCTTGAATCCCTCCATAGTCGGGACCCCTGAGCCATAAAACAACACTCCTCCTGTCCCACAGAAGAAAACATTGCAATTTGGAGCTGTGCAAAAATTCCAGAGAGATCGATACCTCCATGGCCCCAAGAGACTGCCCCCACAATCACTGGCCATCATGGACACAAACTCAAGATTGAGTGAGTGCCTGAACCTTGCCGAACCTTCAGATCCTGGGGAGCTTGCCTCCGTATCTGTAGATCAGGTATGCCAAGCCCTTGGCCCTAACCCTCACCCTAGCTTGGGTTTTCAGACTTCCTACCCCAGATTCCTGGCCCACATGCCATCCAGACTGGCGACCCCAGAACCACACCACAGGACTCTACTTGTGTTCCCGAGGAAACCATGCCCTGTGGAGCTGCACCAAACCCACAGATTAGGAGAAACCTGCAGACTCCCGAGGCCAACACAGTTTCCGAGGATTGCCCTGGACCCGAATTTGCATTCTGACCCTCACCTTGAGCTCAACTCTAAACTCAGCCCACTGCATACCTAACCCCAGAGCCACCAGAGTTGGACTGCCATGCCCTTGGCCCTAACTACAGGCCTAGCTTGGTTTTCAGACTTCAATGCACAGAATCCTGGCCCAAAGACCTCCAGACTGGGGACTCTAGAGCCACACCACAGGACTCTGCCACCCCTTTAGGAGGAAACAGTGCCCGATGAAGAACACAAAAGCACTGAAAAAGCAGAAACCTGGATGTCCCCCAATGTCACCCCAGTTTCAGAGTTCCACCCTGGATACTAATGGCCATTAGACACTCAGTCTGAGACCTGCCCTCCACTCAGCAAAATTTGATATCTTGCACCAAAGCCCCCAGATACGACCTTCATTCTAGGCCCAATTTAAACCTTGGGTTTTTAGACATCCATCCCCAGAGGCATGGCCTCATATCCCTCCCTAAGGAGCGACCCATGAGTCACAAAACAGAATGTCTCCAATGCCCCAAGAAGGAAACCTTGCCATTTGAGGCTGTGTAAAACCTTCAGTGTAGGAGAAACCTGAATGGTCCATGTGTCCACCATGACTTTCAGAGGCTGTCCTGCACACAAACCTGCATTGTGACCCTCAGCCTGAGCCCTGTTTCAACTCAGCCCCATGGGTACCTCGCCCCAAAGCCATCAGATCAGGCCTGCCCTACCACTGGGCCATATTCCAAACCCTAAATGGGTTTTCAGACATCCATACCCAAAGGCCTACTCTTGAATCCCTACATATGGGGAACCACTGAACCATAAAACAGGACTCCTCCCATCCCCAGAATGAAAGCTTGCTATGGAACTGCACAAAAGCCTCAGAGCTGTAGACATGTCGATCTCCCCCTGATGCCACATCCACATTCAGCAGCCCCCATGAACACAAACTCCAGCCTGAGGCACAGACTGACACTTCCCTAATTTCCTAACTCTGGGAGCTTGCCTTGGTGTCTGCAGATCAGGCCAGCCATGCCCTAGGCCCTAACCCTTACCCTAACCCTGGCTTGGTCTTTCAGACTTCCATTCCTAGAGTCCTGACCCACAAGCCCTCTGGACTGGGGACTCCAGAACCACACCACAGGACTCTGCCTGCCTTCCCAAGGAAACCATTCCGTATGGAGTCGTACAAATCCCGCAGATTAGGAGAAACCAGCGGCCTTCCGAGCCCAACCCAAATTCAGAGGCTTGTCGTGGACACAAATATGCATTCTGACCCTCGGCTTGAGCTCAGCTCTATACTCAGCCTGCTGGGTACCTCACCCCAGAGCCACGAGTGTGGGACTGTCATGCCCTATGCCCTAACTATAGGCCTAACTTGGGTTTTCAGACTTCAATGCACAGAATCCTGGCCCAAAAGCCCTCCAGACTGGGGACTCTATAGCCACACCACAGGTCTCAGCCACCCCTTCAGAAGGAAACTGTGCCCTATGGAGCGCACAAAACCTCTGGAATAGCAGAAACCGGCATGACCCCAATGCCACCCCCAGTTTCAGAGTTCCATCCTGGACACTAATGTCCATCAGACACTCATCCTGAGCCCCCTTTTCAACTCAGCTCCCGGGTAGATCTCCCGAAAGAAATCAGATCGGGCATGCCAATCCCGTAGGCCCTGGGACTACCCTATATTGGGTTTTCAAGCATCCATACCCATAGGCCCGGCCTTGAATCCCTCCATACTTGGGACCCCTGAGCCATAAAACAAGACTCCTCCTGTCCCACAGAAGAAAACATTGCTATTTGGAGCTGTGCAAAAACTCCAGAGAGGTAGAGACTTCCATGGCCCCATGAGACTGCCCCCACAATCACTGGCCATCATGGACACAAACTCAAGACTGAGTGAGTGCTGAACCTTGCCCTACTTTCAGATCCTGGGGAGCTTGCCTCAGCATCTGCAGATCAGGTATGCCAAGCCCTAGGCCCTATCACTTACCCTAGCTTGGGTTTTCAGACTTCCTACCCCAGATTCCTGGACCACATGCCATCCAGACTGGCGACCCCAGAACCACACTACAGGACTCTACCTGTGTTCCCGAGGAAACCATGCCCTACGGAGCCTCACAAAACCCGCAGATTAGGAGAAACCTGCGGTCTCTCGAGGCCAACCCAATTTCAGAGGATTGCCCTGGATCCTAATTTGCATTCTGACACTCAGCTTGAGCTCAGATCTAAACTCAGGCCACTGGGTACCTCACTCCAGAGCCACCAGAGTGGGACTTCCATGCCCTATGCCCTAACTAAAGGCCTAATTTTTGTTTTCAGACTTCAAAGCACAGAATCCAGGCCCAAAGCCCTCCAGAGTGGGGACACTGGTGCCTCACCACAGGACTCTACCACCACTTCAGAAGGAAACCGTGCCCTAAGAAGAACACAAAAGCCCTGAAACAGCAGAAAACTGCATGGCCCCCAATGTCACCCCAGTTTCAGAATTCCAACCAGGATACTAATGCCCATTAGACACTCAGTCTGAGACGTGCCCTCCACTCAGCAAACCCTGGTACCTTGCCCCACAGCCACCAGATACGGCCTTCATTCTAGGTACGAATTCTAAACCTTGGGTCTTTTTACATCCATCCCCAAAGGCATGGCCTCATATCCCTCCATAAGGGGGGACCCCTGAGCCACAAAACTGAATGTCTCCGATGCCCCAAGAAGGAAACCTTGCCGTTTGGGGCTGTGTAAAACCTTCAGTGTAGGAGAAACCTGAATAATCCATGCATCCTCCATGAATTTCAGGGGCTGTCCTGCACACAAACCTGCATTGTGACCCTCAGCCTGAGCCCTGTTTTCAACTCAGCCCCATGGGTAGCTCGCCCCAAAGCCATCAGATCAGGCCTGCCCTACCCCTGGGCCATATTCCTAAAGCTAAATGGGTTTTCAGACATCCATACCCAAAGGCCTACTCTCGAATCCCAACATATGGGGAACCACTGAGCCACAAAACAGGACTCCTCCCATCCCCCAGAATGAAAGCTTGCTATCTGGAACTGCACAAAAGCCTCAGAGCTGTAGACATGTCGATCTCGCCCTGATGCCACATCCACATTCAGCGGCCCCCATGAACACAAACTCCAGCCTGAGGCACAGACTGACACTTCCCTAATTTCCTAACTCTGGGAGCTTGCCTTGGTGTCTGCAGATCAGGCCAGCCATGCCCTAGGCCCTAACCCTTACCCTAACCCTGGCTTGGTCTTTCAGACTTCCATTCCTAGAGTCCTGACGCACAAGCCCTCTGGACTGGGAATCCAGAACCACACCACAGGACTCTGCCTGCATTCCCAAGGAAACCATGCCCTATGGAGTTGCATAAATCCCGCAGATTATGAGAAACCTGCGGCCTCCCGAGCCCAACCCAAATTCAGAGGCTTGTCGTGGACACTAATATGCATTCTGACCCTCGGCTTGAGCTCAGCTCTATACTCAGCCTGCTGGGTACCACACCCCAGAGCCACCAGAGTGGGACTGCCATGCCCTATGCCCTAACTATAGGCCTAACTTGGGTTTTCAGACTTCAATGCACAGAATGCAGGCACAAAAGCCCTCCAATCTGGCAAATCTGGACCACACAACAGGTCTCTGCCACCCCTTCAGAAGGAAACTGTGCCCCATGGAGCGCACAAAAGCCCTGGAACAGCAGAAACCTGCATGACCCACAATGTCACCCAAGTTTCACAATTCCACCCTGGATACTAATGTCCATTAGACACTCAGTCTGAGACCTGCCCTCCACTCAGCAAACCCTGGTAACTTGACCCATAGCCACCAGATACGGCCTTCATCCTAGGTCCCAATTCTAAACCTTGGGTTTTTAGACATCCATCCCCAGAGGCATGGAATCATATCCCTCTCTAAGGGGGGACCCCTGAGCCACAAAACAGAACTACTCCAAGCCCCAAGAAGGAAACCTTGCCATTTGGGGCTGTGTAAAACTTTCAGTGTAGGAGAAACCTGAACGGTCCATGGGTCCACCATGACTTTCAGAGGCTGTCCTGCACACAAACCTGAATTGTGACCCTCAGCCTGAGCCCTGTTTTCAACTCAGCCCCATGGGTAGCTCGCCCCAAACCCATCAGATCAGGCCTGCTCTATGCCTGGGCCATATTCCTAACCCTAAATGTGTTTTCAGACATCCATACCCAATGGCCTACTCTCCAATCCCTACATATGGGGAGCCCCTGAGCCATAAAACAAGACTCCTCCTGTCCCACAGAAGAAAACATTGCTATTTGGAGCTGTGCAAAAACTCCAGAGAGGTAGAGACCGCCATGGCCCCATGAGACTGCCCCCACAATCACTGGCCATCATGGTCACAAACTCATGACTGAGTGAGTGCCTGAACCTTGCCCTACCTTCAGATCCTGGGGAGCTTGCCTCCGCATCTGCAGATCAGGTATGCCAAGCCCTAGGCTCTAACCCTCACCCTAGCTTGGGTTTTCACACTTCCTACCCCATTTCCTGGCCCACAAGCCCTCCAGATTGGGGACCCGAGAACCACACTACAGGACTCTACCTGCATTCCCAAGGAAACCATGCCATACGGAGCCTCAAAAAGCCCAAAGATTAGGAGAAACCTGCGGTCTCCCGAGGCCAACCCAATTTCAGAGAATTGCCCTGGATCCTAATTTGCATTCTGACACTCAGCTTGAGCTCAGCTCTAAACTCAGACCACTGGGTACCTCACCCCAGAGCTACCAGATTGGGACTGCCATGCCCTTTGCCCTAACTACAGGCCTAATTTTGGTTTTCAGACTTCAATGCACAGAATCCTGGCCCAAAAGCCCTCCAGACTGGGGACTCTGGAGCCACACCACAGGACTTCGCCACCCCTTCAGAAGGAAACTGTGCCCTATGATGAACACAAAAGCCCTCGAACAGCAGAAACCTCATGGCCCCCAATGTCACCCCAGGTTCAGAGTTCCACCCTGGATACTAATGCCCATTAGACACTCAGTCTGAGACCTGCCCTCCACTCAGCAAACCCTGGTACCTTGCCCCACAGCGACCAGATACAGCCTGCAATCTAGGTCCAAATTCTAATCCTTGGGTTTTTAGACATCCATCCCCAGAGGCATGGCCTCATATCCATCCCTAAGGGGGGACCCCTGAGCCACAAAACAGAACGTCTCCAATGTCCCAAGAAGGAAACCTTGCCATTTGGTGCTGTGTCAAACAATCAGTGTAGGAGAAACCAGAATGGACAATGCGTCCACCATGACTTTCAGAGGCTGTCCTGCACACAAACCTGCATTGTGACCCTCAGCCTGAGCCCTGATTTCAACTCAGCCCCATGGGTAGCTCGCCCCAAAGCCATCAGATCAGACCTGCCCTACCCCCGGGCCATATTCCTAACCCTAAATGAGTTTTCAGATATCCATACCTAAAGTCCTACGCTCGAATCCCTACATATGGGGAGCCCCTGAGCCATAAAACTGGAATCCTCCTATCCCCCAGAATGAAAGCTTGCTATCTGGAACTGCACAAAAGCCTCAAGCTGTAGACATGTCGATCTCCCCCTGATGCCACATCCACATTCAGTGGCCCCCATGAACACAAACTACAGCCTGAGGCACAGACTGACACTTCCCTAATTTCCTAACTCTGGGAGCTTGCCTTGGTGTCTGCAGATCAGGCCACCCATGCCCTAGGCCCTAACCCTTACCCTAACCCTAGCTTGGGCTTTCAGACTTCCATTCCTTGAGTCCTGACCGACAAGCCCTCTGGACTGGGGACTCCAGAACCACACCACAGGACTCTGCCTGCCTTCCCAAGGAAACCATGCCCTATGGAGTTGCACAAATCCCGCAGATTAGGAGAAACCTGCGGCCTCCCGAGCCCAACCCAAATTCAGAGGCTGGTCGTGGACACTAATATGCATTCTGACCCTCGGCTTGAGCTCAGCTCTAAACTCAGTCCTCTGGGTGGCTCACCCCAGAGCCACCAGAGTGGGACTGCCATGCCGCATGCACTAACTATAGGCTTAACATGGGTTTTCAGACTTCAATGCACAGAATCCTGGCCCAAAACACTTCCAAACTGGCGACTCTGGCGCCACACCACAGGTCTCTGCTACCTCTTCAGAAGGAAACTGTGCTCGATAAACCACGCTATTTGGAGCTGCACAAAACCCACAGAGCAAGAGAAACCTCTGTGACTCCCTGAGGCCACCCCAACATTCGTTGCCCCACCGGGCCACAAACATGGAGGATGATGTTCAGCAAGACACCCTGACTCAGCACAGCCCCCAGAAGTCTCCACTGGGTGGGGTCCCTGAGGGAACCACGTGGGCTCAGCCAGTGTTCCCAGAGGGCCAGGACACACACATAGCGAGAAACTGCTCTAGACCCTGGGCACCTGCACCGCCCAAATTGCCGCCCAACGCGGGCCAATTCTCATAAGCTTTCTGCTCAAATCGATACTGATTTAGGCAGAAAGCTCATGAGAATTGTTCAGAAAACCTGCAGCGAACTAGCTGGCAGTGCCAGAGGCTGCCACGGGGCTGCCGCCTGGGCCTGCCCTTGAATCCCGAGTGGTCGTGGTCTGTACCCTGCTATATTGCCCTCTATGAGCCAGGGCCACGCACAGCCTACCACTCCTGCTATTCGGTCCTGTGGGGTGCCTGCCCCAGCGCTGTTGGATCAGGCCTGCCAGGCCTCTAGGCCCTCGCCCTAAGCCTCCTTTGGATTTTCAGGCTTTGGATCCTGGGACCTATCCCCTGAGCGCTCCAGATTGGGGACCCCAGAGCCACACCCCAGGAGTCCGCCTGCCACCATGAAGGATACTGTGGCCTTCGGAACTGTGCAGAACCCTCAGACTGGGAGAAAACCGCAAGCATCTCTGAGGCCACCCCCACCTCTGATGGCCCGCGCCCATCCACAAAACCAGGAGTCTGACACGTCGATTGACCCTCATCCTCAACTCACCCCCCTCTGAGGATCCCGCCTCAGAGTTGGCTTATCAGGCCTGTCATCCCCCTAGACCCTAACGATAACCATAGGGTGGGTTCTCAGGCTTCTGTCCCAAAGAACTGGCCCCCAGTCCATCCAGATTGAGGACCCCTGAGCCACACCCCAGGCCTCTGCCTGCCACCAGGAGGAAACTGTGCTGCCACCAGGAGGAAATGAGCTGACCAAAAGCCTCAGAGCAGGAGAAACCTGCATGCACACCCTGCCCCGCGAGGTCACCCCCCAACTTCAGCACTCCAGCAGACCACAAACACGGAGGCTGACCCTCAGCTGGACCCCTTCCCTCAACCTGGACTCTGACTCCCTGCCTGACCCTTGTCTTTGTCTCAGCCCCACCAGGGATCCTGCCTCAGTGCCAGCAGATCGAGCCTGCCATTCCCCTTAGCCCTAATACTAACCCTAGTTTGGGTTTTCATACTTCCATCCAAAAAGTCCTGGCCCCCAAGCCCCACAGATTAAGGACACCTGAGTGACACCTCAGGGCTGTGCCCACCACACAGAAGGAAACCATGCCATTTGTAGCTGGGTGGTACCCTCAGACAAGGAGAAACCTGCATGCCACCCTGAGGCCACTCCCAGCTTCTACAGACCCTGGACACAAAGCCAGACTCTGACATGCTGCCTGATGCACGCCCCCAAGTCAGCCCAGCAGATAGCCCACCTCCTCACCAGAAGATCAGGCCTGTCGTGCCTCAAGGCCCTAAACCTAACCCTAGTTGTGGTGTACAGACGTCCATGCCCAGAGACATGGCCCCTAAGCCTACCAGATTGGGGATCCTTGTACTCAACCCCAGGAGTCCACCAGCTGCCCAGAGTGAAATGTGTCCATTTGGAGTTGGGCAGAACCCTCAGAGCGGGAGGAACCTGCATGTCGCCTGAGACACCCTCAGCTTCTGCGGCACCCCTGGACACAAACCCAGGGTCTGACATGCCACCTGATGCACACCTTCAACTCAGCCCACCATGGAGCCTGCCTCAACACTGGCAGTTCAGATCTGCCATAGCCCTAGGCCCTAAACCTAACCCTAAGTTGCATTTTCAGGCTTCCATCCTCAGGGGTCTGTCCCCCCAGTCCTCTAGATTGGGAGCCCTGGAGCTCCACTGTAGGAGTCCATCTGCCACCCAGCAGGAAAACCAGTCCATTTGGATCTGTGAAGAGCCCTCGGAGCTGGAGAAACCTGCATGCCCACATGAGAACTCCCCCACGTTGTGCAGCTCCCCAGTTACAAATCCAGAGCCTGATGCACCACCTGACCGCCATTCTCAACTCCGTTCCTTGGGGAACTCACCTCAGCACCAGCAGTTCGGGCCCACCACACCGCTAGCTCAGCTCTCCTCATGGACCCCTGCCGGCTCTAGGCAGACCTAGAACTCCCCTGTCTGCGGCAAAGCTCTGGGATCCCCGCACCTTCTTCTCAAGTTACACTGGCCCAGGCATTCATGAGAAAGAGGAAGGCTACCTCCTGAATGATTAACACCTCCCTTTCTCTTCTGCCCTATTTCTCTCCACTTACCTTTGTACCTGGGCAGACTGGAAGGGACATTTCAATGGAACATGGACATGCTCTGACATCTGAATCTTCCTGGCAGCTTTCTGAGGGCTCCTTATGCAAACAGAAACTAGTGTATCGTACCATAGTGTGTTTGAAAATGATCATTGACAGAACAGGAGAGCGAAAATCCCTCCATTTTTACCTCACTCCTCATGAAGTAGAACATGGTCTTCTTCTTTCCTTCCTTGACTTCCATTCCAATTCGTTTCCATGCAGTGTTCATTCTTTTGCTTCAGGGGTAGGATTTCTTGATTCCTCACCTGCATAGAACACCCAGAGATCATCACCACAAGTACTCTCCCTAATAGCCGTCACCCGTTGAACACATCCCCCCACAACCCTGCCCTCTAGCAACCCTCGGTTTGTGCTCTAAGGCTAAGAATGTTCCCTCATTGGCATATCTTTCTCCCCTCACTATGTTCATCTGTTTTCTTTCTGAAATAGGAGTCAAATCATAGGCCATTGGTCTTTTCTTACTGATTTTTCTTACCTTAATCCACTCTAGATCCTTCCACGTCTTTGGTGATGGCAAGATTTCATTCTTTTTGAGGCTGGGTCCTATTCCTTTGGATAGATAGATAGATAGATAGATAGATAGATAGATAGATAGATCTCTCACATCTTCTTTCTTCATTCATCAGTGAATGGACATTAGGACTCCCTCTATTGTTTTGCTACTGTTGATAATGTTGCTATAAACATCACGTGCTTGTACCCCACTGAACGTGCATTTTTTTGTCCTTTGGATAAATACCTAGGACTGCAATTGCCGGGTCCTAACCCACAAGCCCTCTGGATTGGGGACTCCAGAACCACACCACAGGACTCTGCCTGCCTTCCCAAAGCCTTCCATGCCCTATGGAGTTGCACAAATCCCGCAGATTAGGAGAAACCTGCGGGCTCCCGAGCCAAACCCAAATTCTGAGGCTTGTCCTGGACACTAATATGCATTCTGACCCTCGGCTTGAGTTCAGCTCTAAACTCAGCCCGCTGGGTACCTCACCCCAGAGCCACCAGAGTGGGACTGCCATACCCTATGCCCTAACTATAGGCGCTAGGCCTAGGTTGGGCCTGAAACCCAAGTTAGTTGGGTTTTCAGACTTCAATGCACAGAATCCTGGCACAAAAGCCCTCCAAACTGGCGACTCTGGAGCCACACCATTGGTCTCTGCAACCGCTTCAGAATGAAACTGTGCCCTATGGAGTGCACAAAACCCCTGGAGTAGCAGAAACCTGCATGGCCCCCTATGTCACCCCAGTTTCTGACTTCCACCCTGGACACTAATGTCCATCAGACACTCATCCTGACAACTTTTTTCAACTCAGCTCCCTGGTAGCTCTCCCGAGAGACAGCAGATCGGGCATTCCATTCCCGTAGGATCTGAGACTAACCCTATATTGGGTTTTCAAGCATCCATACCCATAGGCCCGACCTTGAATCCCTCCATACTAGGGACCCCTGAGCCATAAAACAAGACTCCTCCTGTCCCAAAGAAGAACACTTTGCGATTGGGAGCTCTGCAAAAACTCCAGAGAGGTAGAAACCTCCATATCCCCTTGAGACTGCCAACACAATCACTGGGCATCATGGACACAAAATCAAAACTGAGTGAGTGCCTGAATCTTGACGTACCGTCAGACCCTGGGGAGCTTCCCTCCGCATCTGCAGATCAGGTATGCCAAGCCCTAAGCCCTAAGCCTCACACTAGCTTGGGTTTTCAAACTTCCTTCCCCAGATTCCTGGCCCACAAGCCCTCCAGACTGGGGACTCCAGAACCAAACCACAGGACTCTACCTGCGTTCCCAAGGAAACCAGGCCATACGGAGCTGCAAAAAACCCACAGATTAGGAGAAACCTGCAATCTCCCGAAGCCAACCCAATTTCAGAAGATTGCCCTGGACACTAATTTGCATTCTGACCCTCAGCTTGAGCTCAGCTCTAAACTCAGCCCACTGGGTACCTCACCCCAGAGCCACCAGAGTGGGACTGCCATGCCCTATGCCCTCACCATAGGCCCAACTTGGGTTTTCAGACTTCAATGCACAGAACCCTGGCCCAAAAGCCCTCCAGGCTGGGGACTCTGGAGCCACACCACAGGACTCTGCCATCCCTTCAGAAGGAAACCGTGCCCTAGGAAGAACACAAAACCCCGGAAATAGCAGAAAATTGATGGCCCCCAATGTCACCTCAGATTCAGACTTCCACCCTGGATACTAATGCCCATTAAACACTCAGTCTGAGACCTGCCCTCCACTCAGCAAACCCTGGTACCTTGCCTCACAGCCACCAGATACGGCCTGCAAACTAAGTCCCAATTCTAAACCTTGGGTTTTTAGACATCCATCCCCAGAGCCATGGCCTCATATCCCTCCATAAGGGGGGAACCTAGAGCCAGAAATCAGAACTACTAGAATGCCCCAAAGGAAATCTTGCCATTTGGGGCTGTGTAAAACCTTCAGTGTAGGAGAAACCTGAATGGTCCATGCTTCCACCATGACTTTCAGAGGCTGTCCTGCACACAAACCTGCATTGTGAACCTCACCCTGAGCCCTGATTTCAACTCAGCCAAATGGGTAGCTCGCCCCAAAGCCATCAGATCAGGCCCGCCATACCCCTGGGCCATAATCCTAACCCTAAATTGCTTTTCAGACATCCATACCCAAAGGCCTACTCTCGAATTCCTACATATGGGAAACCCCTGAGCCATAAAACAGCACTCCTGCCATCCCCCAGAATGAAACCTCTCTATCTGGAACTGCACAAAACCTCAGAGCTGTAGAAATGTCGATCTCCCCCTGACTCCACATCCATATTCAGCGGCCCTCTTGAGGCACAGACTGATACATCCCTAATTTCATAACCCTGGGAGCTTGCCTCGGTGTCTGCCGATCAGGCCAGCCATGCTCTAGGCCCTAAACCTAACCCTAACCATAGCTTGGGTTTTCAGACTTCTATTCCCAGAGTCCTGACCCACAAGCCCTCTGGATTGGGGACTCCAAAACCACACCACAAGGCTCTGCCAGCCTTCCCTAGGAAACCATGCCCTTTGGAGTTGCACAAATCGCACAGATTAGGAGAAACCTGCGGCCTCCCGAGCCCAACCCAAATTCAGAGGCTTGTCCTGGACACTAATATGCATTCTGACCCTCGGCTTGAGCTCAGATCTAAACTCAGCATGCAGGGTACATCACCCCAGAGCCACCAGAGTGGGACTGCCATTCCCTATGCCCTAATTATAGGCCTAACTTGGGTTTTCAGACTTCATTGCACAGAATCCTGGCCCAAAAGCCCTCCAAACTGGCGACTCTGGAGCCACACAACAGGTCTCTGCCACCCCTTCAGAAGGAAACTGTGCCCTACGGAGCACCCAAAACCAATGGAAGAGCAGAAACCTGCATGGCCCCCAATGCCACCCCAGTTTCAGAGTTCCACCCTGGAAACTAATGTACATCAGACACTCATCCTGAGCCCTTATTTCAACTCAGCTCCCGGGTAGCTCTCCCGAGAGACAGCAGATCGGGCATGTCAATTCCGAAGGCCCTAAATCTATCCCTATATTGGGTTTTCAAGCATCCATACCCATAAGCCCGGCCTTGAATCCCTCCATACTGGGGACCCCTGAGCCATAAAACAAGACTCCTCCTGTCCCACAGAAGAAAACATTGCTATCTGGAGCTATGCAAAAACTCCAGAGAGGTAGAGACCTCCATGGATCCTAGAGACTGCCCCCACAATCACTGGCCATCATGGACACAAACTCAAGACTGAGTGAGTGCTTGAACCTTGCCCTACATTAAGATCCTGAGGAGCTTGCCTCAGCTATTGCAGATCAGGTATGCCAAGCCCTAGGCCCTAACCCTCATCCTAGCTTGGGTATTCAGACTTCCTTCCCCAGATTCCTGGCCCACAAGCCCTCCAGACTGGGGACTCCAGAACCACACCACAGGCCTCTACCTGCATTCCCGAGGAAACCATGCTGTACGGAGCTGCATGAAACCCGCAGATTAGGAGAAACCTGCGGTCTCCCTAGGCCAAACAAATTTCAGAGGATTGCCCTGGACACAAATTTGCGTTCTGACCATCAGCTTGAGCTCAGCTCTAAACTCAGCCCACTTTACACCTCACCCGAGAGCCACCAGAGTGGGACTGCCATGCCCTATGGCCTAACTATAACGTTAGGCCTAAGTAGGGCCTAAAACCCAAGTTAGTTTGGTTTTCAGACTTCAATGCACAGAATCCTGCCCCAAAAGCCCTCCAAACTGGTGACTCTGGAGCCACACCACAGGTCTCTACCACCACTTCAGAAGGAAACTGTGCACTACGGAGCGCACAAAACCCCTGGAATAGCAGAAACCTGCATGGCCCCCAATGCCACCCCAGTTTCTGAGTTCCACCCAACACTAATGTCCATCAGACACTCATCCTGAGAACTTTTTTCAACTCAGCTCCCGGGTAGCTCTCCTGAGAGACACCAGATGGGGCATGCCATTCCTATAGGCCCTGAGACTAACCCTATATGGGGTTTTCAAGCATCCATACCCAAAAGCCCGGCCTTGAATCCCTCCATACTAGGGACCCCTGAGCCACTAAACAAGACTACTCCTGTCCCACAGAAGAAAACTTTGCTATTTGGAGCTGTGCAAAAACTCCAGAGAGGTAGAAACCTCCATGGCCCCTTGAGACTGCCCCACAATCACTGGCCATCAGGGACACAAACTCAAGTCTGAGAGTGCCTGATCCTTGCCCTACTGTCAGACCCTGGGGAGCTTGCCTCTACATCTGCAGATCAGGTATGCCAAGCCCTAGGCCCTAACCCTCACCCTAGCTTGGGTTTTCAGTCTTCCTTCCCCAGATTCCTGACCCACAAGCCCTCCAGACTGGGGACTCCAGAACCACACCACAGGAAATAACCTGCGTTCCCGAGGAAACCGTGCCCTACGGAGCTGCAAAAAACCCGCAGATTAGGAGAAACCTGCAATCTCCCGAGGCCAACCCAATTTCAGAGGATTGCCCTGGACACTAATTTGCATTCTGACCCTCAGCTTTAGCTCAGCTCTAAACTCAGCCCACTGGTTTCCTCACCCCAGAGCCACCAGAGTGGGACTTCCATGCCCTATGCCCTAACCATAGGCCCAACTTGGGTTTTCAGACTTCAATGCTTGGAATCCTGGCCCAAAAGCCCTCCAGACTGGGGACTCTGTAGCCATACCACAGGACTCTGCCACCCCTTCGGAAGGAAACCGTGCCCTAGGAAGAACACAGAATCCCTGGAATAGCAGAAATCTGCATGGCCCACAATGTCACTCCAGTTTCAGACTGTAATCCTGGATACTAATCCCCATTAGACACTCAGTCTGAGACCTGCCCTCCACTCAGGAAAGCCTGGTTCCTTGCACCACAGCCACCAGATACGGCCTGCACTCTAGGTCCCAGTTCTAAACCCTGGGTTTTTAGACGTCCATCCCCAGAGGCATGGCCTCATAACCCTCCCTAAGGAGGGACACCTGAGCCACAAAAGAGTACTATTCCAATGCCCCAAGAAGGAAACCTTGCCATTTGGGGCTGTGTAAAACCTTCAGTGTAGGAGAAACCTGAATGGTCCATGGGTCCACCATGACTTTCAGAGGCTGTCCTGCACACAAACCTGCATTGTGACCCTCAGCCTGAGCCCTGTTTTCAACTCAGTCTCATGGGTAGCTCGCCCCAAAGTCATCAGATCAGGCCTGCCATACCCCTGGGCCATATTCATAACCCTAAATTGATTTTCAGACATCCATACCCAAAGGCCTACTCTCGAATCCCTACATATGGGGAACCCATGAGCCATAAAACAGGACTCCTCCCATCCCCCAGAATGAAACCTTGCTATCCGAAACTGCACAAAATCCTCAGAGCTGTAGAAATGTCGATCTCCCCCTGACGCCACATCCACATTCAGCGGCCCCCATAAACACAAACTCCAGCCTGAGGCACAGACTGACACTTCCCTAATTTCATAACCCTGGAAGCTTGACTCTGTCTGCAGATCAGGCCAGCCATGCCCTAGACCCTAACCCTAACCCTAAACCTAGCTTGGGCTTTCAGACTTCCATTCCCAGAGTCCTGACCCACAAGCCCTCTGGTTGGGGACTCCAGAACCACACAACAGGACTCTGCCTGCCTTCCCAAGGAAACCATGCCCTATGGCATTGCACAAATCCCACAGATTAGGAGAAACCTGCGGCCTCCCGACCCCAACCGAAATTCAGAGGCTTGTCCTTGACACTAATATGAATTCTGACACTCGGCTTGAGCTCAGCTCTAACCTCAGCCCGCTGGGTACCTCACCCTAGAGCCACCAGAGTGGGACTGCCATTGCCTATGGCCTAACTATAGGGTTTAGGTCTAAGTTGGGCCTAAAACCCAAGATATTTGGGTTTTCAGACTTCAATGAACAGAAATCTGGCCCAAAAGCCCTCCAAATTGGCGACTCTGGAGCCACACCACAGGTCTCTGCCACCCCTTCAGAAGGAAACTCTGCCCTACGGAGCGCCCAAAACCCCTGGAATAGCAGACACCAGAATAGCCCCCAATGCCACCCCAGTATCAGAGTTCCACCTTGGAAACTAATGTCCATCAGATACTCATCTTGAGCCCTTATTTCAACTAAGCTCCCGGGTAGTTCTCCCGAGAGATAGCAGATCGGGCATGCCAATCCCGAACGCCCTAAATCTATCCCTATATTGGGTTTTCAAGCATCCATACCCATAAGCCCGGTCTTGAATCCCTCCATACTTGGGACCCCTGAGCCATAAAACAAGACTCCTGCTCTCCCTCAGAAGAAAACATTGCTATCTGGAGCTGTGCAAAAACTCCAGAGAGGTAGAGACCTCCATGGCCCCTTGAGACTGCCCCCACAATCACTGGCCATCATGGACACAAACTCAAGACTGAGTGAGTGCCTGAAACTTGCCCTACCTTCAGAACCTGGGGAGCTTGCCTCAGTTTCTGCAGATCAGGTATGCCAAGCCCTAGGCCCTAACCCTCATCCTAGCTTGGGTTTTCAGACTTCGTTCCCCAGATTCCTGGCCCACAAGCCCTCCAGACTGGGGACTCCAGAACCACACCATAGGCCTCTACCTGCGTTCCCGATGAAACCATGCCGTACGGAGCTGCACGAAACCCGCAGATTAGGAGAAACCTGCGGTCTCCCTAGGCCAACCCAATTTCAGGGGATTGCCCTGGACACTAATTTGCATTCTGACCCTCGCTTGAGCTCAGCTCTAAACTCAGCCCACTTTATACCTCACCCGAGAGCCACCAGACTGGGACTTCCATGCCCAATGCCCTAACCATAGGCCCAACTTGGTTTTTCAGACTTCAATGCACAGAATCCTGGCCCAAAAGCCTTCCAGACTGGGGACTCTGGAGCCACACCACAGGATTCTGCCAACCCTTCAGAAGGAAACCGTGCCCTAGGAAGAACACAAAACCCCTGGAATAGCAGAAAACCTGCATGTCCCCCAATGTCACCCCAGTTTCAGAGTTCCACCCTGGATACTAATGCCCATTAGACACTCAGTCTGAGACCTGCCCTCTGTTAGGGTCCGTGATCAAAGGAACGAGACTGACACAAAGCGAAAATCAAGCAAAGTTTTATTTCGCGCCATGCATCAGAAACCAAACTACATTAGAAACCAAACTGCATTAGAAACCAAACTACATTAGAAACCAAACTGCATTAGAAACCAAACTACATTAGAAACCAAACTGCATTAGAAACCAAACCGACTGGTAGGTGCCCGAGTCTTGCTGGGGACCACCACCTCCCAGTCGCTGGGGTCCCCCCTGGAGGCTCCCTGCCTCACCCTCACTGTACCACAGACCCACTCCCGGCATGGCTGCACCGTTGGCTCTTGAGAGGCTGCTCCTGATGGCAGCGCTGCCTGAGGCGGCGTGGCTGCTTGCGGTGGTGCTGCTGCTGATACTCTGGCTCAGGGTGGCGTCGCTCGTGGCATCGCAGTGGCGCGGCTGCCACTGCTGCTCTGGTGCAGTGCTGCTTGCGGTGGTGCTGCTGCCGCTGCTGCTCTGGGCGGTGCACGGGGCGATGCCGCTCGCTGTGGCGCCGCTGCCGCTGCTGCTCTGGGCAGTGCACGGGGCGATGCCGCTCGCTGTGGCGCCGCTGCCGCTGCTGCTCTGGGCGGTGCACGGGGCGATGCCGCTCGCTGTGCGCCGCTGCCGCTGCTGCTCTTGGCGGTGCATGGGGCGATGCCGCTGGAGTTGGCGCCGCTGCTGCTGCTGCTCTGGGCGGTGCAGTGCATGGGGCGATGCCGCTGGAGTTGGCGCCGTTGCTGCTGCTGCTCTGGGCGGTGCGG
Source organism: Meles meles (assembly GCF_922984935.1). Taxonomy (NCBI): domain Eukaryota; kingdom Metazoa; phylum Chordata; class Mammalia; order Carnivora; family Mustelidae; genus Meles; species Meles meles. The sequence continues at coordinate 75,465 of NW_025721167.1, read as the reverse complement.
TGCAGGGGGCGACGCCGCTTGAGGTGGCGCCGCCACCGCTGCTGCTCTGGGCGGTGCACGGGGCGATGCCGCTCGCTGTGGCGCCGCTACTGCTGCCGCTCGCGGTGGTGCACCGGGTGGTGCCGCTACCGCTTCTGATCTGGGCGGTGCACGGGCGATGCCGCTCGCTATGGCGCCGCTACTGCTGCCGCTCGCGGTGGTGCACCGGGTGGTGCCGCTACCGCTTCTGCTCTGGGCGGTGCACGGGCGATGCCGCTCGCTATGGCGCCGCTACCGCTGCCGCTCGCGGTGGTGCACCGGGTGGTGCCGCTACCGCTTCTGCTCTGGTGCACGGGCGATGCCGCTCGCTATGGCGCCGCTACCGCTGCCGCTCGCGGTGGTGCACCGGGTGGTGCCGCTACCGCTTCTGCTCTGGTGCACGGGCGATGCCGCTCGCTATGGCGCCGCTGCCGCTGCTGCTCTTGGCGGTGCATGGGGCGATGCCGCTGGAGTTGGCGCCGCTGCTGCTGCTGCTCGCGGTGGTGCACCGGGTGGTGCCGCTACCGCTTCTGCTCTGGGCGGTGCACGGGCGATGCCGCTCGCTATGGCGCCGCTACCGCTGCCGCTCGCGGTGGTGCACCGGGTGGTGCCGCTACCGCTTCTGCTCTGGTGCACGGGCGATGCCGCTCGCTATGGCGCCGCTACCGCTGCCGCTCGCGGTGGTGCACCGGGTGGTGCCGCTACCGCTTCTGCTCTGGTGCACGGGCGATGCCGCTCGCTATGGCGCCGCTGCCGCTGCTGCTCTTGGCGGTGCATGGGGCGATGCCGCTGGAGTTGGCGCCGCTGCTGCTGCTGCTCTGGGCGGTGCAGTGCATGGGGCGATGCCGCTGGAGTTGGCGCCGCTGCTGCTGCTGCTCTGGGCGGTGCGGTGCAGGGGGCGACGCCGCTTGAAGTGGCGCCGCCACCGCTGCTGCTCTGGGCGGTGCACGGGGCGATGCCGCTGCCGCTGCTGCTCGCAGTGGTGCACGGGGCGGCGCCGCTCGTGTTACAGTTCAAGGCGGCGCCGCTGCTGCTGCTGCTCTGGGCGGTGCGGTGCAGGGGGCGACGCCGCTTGAAGTGGCGCCGCCACCGCTGCTGCTCTGGGCGGTGCACGGGGCGATGCCGCTGCCGCTGCTGCTCGCAGTGGTGCACGGGGCGGCGCCGCTCGTGTTACAGTTCAAGGCGGCGCCGCTGGAACTGCTGCTCTGGTGCACGAGGCGGTGCCGCGTGCTGTGGCGCCGCTGCCGCGGCTGCTCTGGGCGGTGCATGGGACGATGCCGCTGGCTGTGGCGCCGCTGCCGCTCGCGGTGGTGCACCGGGTGGTGCCGCTTCCGCTTCTGCTCTGGTGCACGGGCGATGCCGCTCGCTATGGCGCCGCTACTGCTGTCGCTCGCGGTGGTGCACCGGGTGGTGCCGCTACCGCTTCTGCTCTGGGCGGTGCACGGGCGATGCCGCTCGCTATGGCGCCGCTACCGCTGCCGCTCGCGGTGGTGCCGCTACCGCTTCTGCTCTGGTGCACGGGCGATGCCGCTCGCTATGGCGCCGCTACTGCTGCCGCTCGCGGTGGTGCACCGGGTGGTGCCGCTACCGCTTCTGCTCTGGGCGGTGCACGAGCGATGCCGCTCGCTATGGCGCCGCTACTGCTGCCGCTCGCGGTGGTGCACCGGGTGGTGCAGGGCTCTTGCTAAAAAGAAAAAAAAAACCCTTTCCAGTCTTACAGACCATCTTTTATAGAGGTGGCTGAGCCCCGCCCACACACAGGTGGCCAATCGGATTTCAACCTACCACAGTTAATATATGCACACCCCTCTGACTGAATACGGCTATCTGGCCTGGCCCGCCCCTATATCTGGGGTTTACAGTTCCTCTGCCTAATCAGGCCCCTACATTCCCCCTTTTTCTTTGGAAATCAGTCAAATCCTTGACTTTTCAGCCAGTTCTATGTTCTCCTATTGTAAGGGGGTTATTTTGATCATGTAATATTGGGGCCAAAAAGTAACAGTAGTGCACAGTCGGCTGATGAGTTAGCCATTCAACGCTTTGTATAACCTTTTCCATTTTTTTTCCTATTTCTGTTCATCTATTTTCCCACCTATACATTTCATAAACAGGGAACAATAGGAGCAACAATAAATTTAGGTTTTTTTAGCCTTAGCTTTAGTCCATGGTCAGCGGGGTCTGTCGCCTGCAGCTTCCATCTCTGGGGAGTGTCCTCATTCTCGGCTCGTTTGACATGACCCGCATGAATCCAGGCCCTAATGCCTTCTACTTTTACTGCCGTGGGGGTGGTCAAGATAACAGTAAACGGTCCCTTCCAGCGAGGCTCCAAGTTTCCCACTTGATAACGACGTATCCAAACCAAGTCCCCGGGTTAGTAGGGATGTGGTTCCACCTCCATCTCCATCCCAGTGTGGGCAGTCTGGATCCCTGAGTGGGCTCTTTTTTTTTTTTTTTTTAAGACAGACTGTAATGCCTGCAGTGACTGGAGTACAGATTGGTCAGTCATTTCCGCTAAGGCAACCTCTTGCAGTCGAGGACGGGAGGGGAGTCTCTCAAACATTATTTCAACTGGGGTCACCTTGCTTAAATAGGGTGTACATCGTGCCCTGAGGAGGGCAAAAGGGAGGAGATCCACCCATCCACCGCCAGTCTCCAGAATTAGTTTTGTCAAGGTCTCTTTAAGAGTCCGGTTCATTCTCTCTACTTGCCCAGAACTCTGAGGCTGGTAGGCACAATGTAGTTTCCAATTAGTGCCCATGGCCTTGGCCAATGCCTGTGAGACTGAACTAACAAATGCAAGGCTCTTGTCTGACCCCTGCGGCAAGTGCGGGTCTCAGCGTACCCCAGAGGCACACTCTGGGTGGCGAGCCCAGGTGCTCAGCCCCACTCTGGGCGCTGATGGCAGCGTCCGCTTTTTGTGCTGAAGTTCCATGTGGCAGGGCTGCTGTCCAGAGTCTCTGCCCAGGAGAAACTACTGCAGCCCCTGCATACCTCTTTCCATTGACCATGTAGCTACTCCCATCTGTGAACAGAATCATCTCGGCATCCGGGAGGGGAATGTCTCTGAGATCCGGCCTTATTCCTGCAACTTGAATTAGGACCTCCCCACAGTCATTTGGGTGGTCAGCCAGCTCCTCTGGCAGCAGCATGGCTGGATTTAGCACTGCAGGGGGCCGGAAGGTCACTCTTGGTTCATTGAGGAGGAGGGCCTGATACCCCGTCACTCGGGCATTTGTCATCCTTCGGCCTGGTGGAGTCCGGAGAAGGCCCTCGATGGCATGTGTGGTGGTCAAAATGAGATTTTGATCCAAAGTCAATTTACTTGCATCCTTGACCAGGACGGCTATGGCAGCAATTATGCGGAGGCAAGGGGGAAACCCAGCTGCTACTGGATCTAGTTTCTTGCTAAGACAGGCTACTGGCCTTTTCCAAGGCCCCAGGGTCTGAGTTAAAACTCCTTTGGCCACCCCTGCTTTTTCATCCACACACCAAGTGGAAGGGCTTGGTAACATCGGGGATGGCCAATGCTGGAGCACGTAGTAAAGCTGCTTGTAATTCCCGAAATGCTCCTTCGGCCTCAGCTGTCCACTCTATCATAGTGAGCCCTCCCTTTGCCAGTTTGTATGGAGGTTGGGCAATCTCCACAAACTGCAGTATCCACAGCCTACAGTAGCCCACCATCCAAGAAACTTCCTCAGATGTCAGGACGTGATGGGGCAGGGGTATCCAGTGATCACCTGTTTCCTGGACTCAGACAGTGAACGCACTCCCTCATGAAGATCAAAGCCTAGATATGTGGCATGGCTCTGACAGAGCTGTGCTTTCTTTGCTGACACCTGATACCCTTTTCCTTACAGTAAGCACACTGGTCTGGATCTAAGTCTTCCTGCCTGCCTTTTCTGTGCTTAGGCTTTTCCTTCCATTTACTATCCCCAACCGGTTTCTTCCCTGCCTCATGTAATGCCAAAACCTTAACAAGTCTTTTTGTCTGTTTTTCATCCTCTTGTGCATCCCTGTTGTTAAACACCTGTCTCCTATTCCCAATAACTCAATCAGATTCTTCCCTTGAAATCCTTCAATTTCCTAAAGTTTCCTCCTTGTATCCAGGACTGACTGACTGGCAAAATCAAGATTCACTGCCCCCTGATTTTTGGGTTCCTCTGGAGTAGTTACAGCATTTACCCAAATGTAACCCAAGGTTTATCATTGATTTAGCCGTACTTCCTGAGTAACTTAGCACATCAGGGAAAAGGCTTATGAGTCAAAGAGATCTCAATTACAATTCTAGGTGAGCAAAGAGAAAACCATTCACATTTTAGCCACTTGTGAACTGTTACGACAGCCGTTAAGCACAAAACTTGTTTACTAACAGATTTCAAAAGCACAAACCCAGTTTCAGCAACCAGCACCCTAGCACTTCATTCCATTTGTCATCCAAGCTAAACTTCAAAGCTTCAGGTTGCCAAAGACTCTGAAAGCTACTTTAACAATTACCCATTAAAACCCTGAGACAGATAATTAACCATCAGTTCAGTCATCTCTTTGCTAACAGATTTCATGTTCCATCTGGGCCCATTCCACTTCAGATGCCATGCTTTCCCGCCAGCAAGGGGGAGGGGTTAGGCAGTCCACGTCGGGCCAGAGAAGGCAAGGAATTCCCTGAAACAAAGGGAGTTTCGGCAGCTGCTTGGGAATATTCCTTAAAGTCTCTGTCCTGAGTTAGACTAACCCCAGTTAGCTCTAGTGATAGCCCTTAACACACGAAATGAGTGAGGGAGAAGCCCCACATCTATTATGAGGAACAGAGGGATGAAAGTCAGAGTCCCCTTACTCTTTGCTTGCCCCATTCCTTCAAACATAACAAACAACACAGCAGACAACAAAAAGACAAGACGAAGAAAACCACAGGCCCAGCGGTCTTGCCACCAGTGGGGATTTCCTAGGGGGACTCAAACCCCTGACCGCCTAGGGGGACTTGACCCCTGATGACCGAATGGGGGACTCGAACACCCTGGTGACCATCCAGGGGGACTCGAACCCCCTGATCATCTAGGGGGACTCAAACCCCCGATGACTGCCTAGGGGTACTCGAACCCCCTGACCGCCCAGGGGGACTCAAACCCCCTGTCGATCTACCAGCAGAGGGATGGGGCGTCCCCGCATCCACTCCAGCCCTGGGGAGCATGGCTGCGTCCAGCTTCTCCCCGGTGGGCCATACCCTGGAGCTCCAACCAGACAGACAGATAAAATCCTAACACCTCCGGAGGCTTTTCCCATAAGTTCCGATGCTGGCTCAGTTCTCGTTGTTTGATCCCGGATGAGCCCCCAATGTTAGGGTCCGTGATCAAAGGAACGAGACTGACACAAAGCGAAAATCAAGCAAAGTTTTATTTCGCGCCATGCATCAGAAACCAAACTACATTAGAAACCAAACTGCATTAGAAACCAAACTACATTAGAAACCAAACTGCATTAGAAACCAAACTACATTAGAAACCAAACTGCATTAGAAACCAAACCGACTGGTAGGTGCCCGAGTCTTGCTGGGGACCACCACCTCCCAGTCGCTGGGGTCCCCCCTGGAGGCTCCCTGCCTCACCCTCACTGTACCACAGACCCACTCCCGGCATGGCTGCACCGTTGGCTCTTGAGAGGCTGCTCCTGATGGCAGCGCTGCCTGAGGCGGCGTGGCTGCTTGCGGTGGTGCTGCTGCTGATACTCTGGCTCAGGGTGGCGTCGCTCGTGGCATCGCAGTGGCGCGGCTGCCACTGCTGCTCTGGTGCAGTGCTGCTTGCGGTGGTGCTGCTGCCGCTGCTGCTCTGGGCGGTGCACGGGGCGATGCCGCTCGCTGTGGCGCCGCTGCCGCTGCTGCTCTGGGCAGTGCACGGGGCGATGCCGCTCGCTGTGGCGCCGCTGCCGCTGCTGCTCTGGGCGGTGCACGGGGCGATGCCGCTCGCTGTGCGCCGCTGCCGCTGCTGCTCTTGGCGGTGCATGGGGCGATGCCGCTGGAGTTGGCGCCGCTGCTGCTGCTGCTCTGGGCGGTGCAGTGCATGGGGCGATGCCGCTGGAGTTGGCGCCGCTGCTGCTGCTGCTCTGGGCGGTGCGGTGCAGGGGGCGACGCCGCTTGAGGTGGCGCCGCCACCGCTGCTGCTCTGGGCGGTGCACGGGGCGATGCCGCTCGCTGTGGCGCCGCTACTGCTGCCGCTTGCGGTGGTGCACCGGGTGGTGCCGCTACCGCTTCTGCTCTGGGCGGTGCACGAGCGATGCCGCTCGCTATGGCGCCGCTACTGCTGCCGCTCGCGGTGGTGCACCGGGTGGTGCCGCTACCGCTTCTGCTCTGGGCGGTGCACGGGCGATGCCGCTCGCTATGGCGCCGCTACCGCTGCCGCTCGCGGTGGTGCACCGGGTGGTGCCGCTACCGCTTCTGCTCTGGTGCACGGGCGATGCCGCTCGCTATGGCGCCGCTACCGCTGCCGCTCGCGGTGGTGCACCGGGTGGTGCCGCTACCGCTTCTGCTCTGGTGCACGGGCGATGCCGCTCGCTATGGCGCCGCTGCCGCTGCTGCTCTTGGCGGTGCATGGGGCGATGCCGCTGGAGTTGGCGCCGCTGCTGCTGCTGCTCTGGGCGGTGCAGTGCATGGGGCGATGCCGCTGGAGTTGGCGCCGCTGCTGCTGCTGCTCTGGGCGGTGCGGTGCAGGGGGCGACGCCGCTTGAAGTGGCGCCGCCACCGCTGCTGCTCTGGGCGGTGCACGGGGCGATGCCGCTGCCGCTGCTGCTCGCAGTGGTGCACGGGGCGGCGCCGCTCGTGTTACAGTTCAAGGCGGCGCCGCTGGAACTGCTGCTCTGGTGCACGAGGCGGTGCCGCGTGCTGTGGCGCCGCTGCCGCAGCTGCTCTGGGCGGTGCGGTGCAGGGGGCGACGCCGCTTGAAGTGGCGCCGCCACCGCTGCTGCTCTGGGCGGTGCACGGGGCGATGCCGCTGCCGCTGCTGCTCGCAGTGGTGCACGGGGCGGCGCCGCTCGTGTTACAGTTCAAGGCGGCGCCGCTGGAACTGCTGCTCTGGTGCACGAGGCGGTGCCGCGTGCTGTGGCGCCGCTGCCGCGGCTGCTCTGGGCGGTGCATGGGACGATGCCGCTGGCTGTGGCGCCGCTGCCGCTCTCGGTGGTGCACCGGGTGGTGCCGCTTCCGCTTCTGCTCTGGTGCACGGGCGATGCCGCTCGCTATGGCGCCGCTACTGCTGTCGCTCGCGGTGGTGCACCGGGTGGTGCCGCTACCGCTTCTGCTCTGGGCGGTGCACGGGCGATGCCGCTCGCTATGGCGCCGCTACCGCTGCCGCTCGCGGTGGTGCCGCTACCGCTTCTGCTCTGGTGCACGGGCGATGCCGCTCGCTATGGCGCCGCTACTGCTGCCGCTCGCGGTGGTGCACCGGGTGGTGCCGCTACCGCTTCTGCTCTGGGCGGTGCACGAGCGATGCCGCTCGCTATGGCGCCGCTACTGCTGCCGCTCGCGGTGGTGCACCGGGTGGTGCAGGGCTCTTGCTAAAAAGAAAAAAAAAACCCTTTCCAGTCTTACAGACCATCTTTTATAGAGGTGGCTGAGCCCCGCCCACACACAGGTGGCCAATCGGATTTCAACCTACCACAGTTAATATATGCACACCCCTCTGACTGAATACGGCTATCTGGCCTGGCCCGCCCCTATATCCGGGGTTTACAGTTCCTCTGCCTAATCAGGCCCCTACACCCTCCACTCAGGAAAGCCTGGTACCTTGCACCACAGCCACCACATACAGCCTGCAATCTAGGTCCCAGGTCTAAACCTTGGGTTTTTAGACATCTATCACCAGAGGCAGGGCCTCATATCCCTCCATAAGGGGAGACCCGTGAGCCACAAAACAGAATGTCTCCAATGCCCCAAGAAGGAAACCTTGCCATTTGGGGCTGTGTAAAACCTTCAGTGTAGGAGAAACCTGAATGGTCCATTGGTCCACCATGACTTTCAGAGGCTGTCCTGCACACAAACCTGCATTGTGACCCTCAGCCTGAGCCCTGTTTTCAACTCAGTCCCATGGGTAGCTCGCCCCAAAGCCATCAGATAAGGCCTGCCCTACCCCTGGGGTATAATCCTAACCCTAAATTGCTTTTCAGACAACCATACCCAAAGGCCTATTCTCGAATCCCTACATATGGGGAACCCCTGAGCCATAAAACAACACTCCTCCCATCCCCCAGAATGAAATCTTGCTATCTGGAACTGCGCAAACGCTTCAGAGCTGTAGAAATGTCGATCTCCCTCTGACGCCACATCCACATTCAGCGGCCCCCATGAACACAAACTGCAGCCTGAGGCACAGACTGACACTGCCCTAATTTCATAACCCTGGGAGCTTGCCTTGGTGTCTGCAGATCAGGACAGCCATGCCCTAGGCCCTAACCCTAACCCTAACCCAAACCCTAACCCTAACCCTAGATTGGGTTTTCAGACTTCCATTCCCAGAGTACTGACCCACAAGCCCTCCAGACTGGGGACTCCAGAACCACACCACAGGCCTCCACCTGTGTTCCCGACGAAACCATGTTGTACGGAGCTGCACGAAACCTGTAGATTAGGAGAAACCTGCGGTCTCCCTAGGCCAACCCAAATTCAGGGATTGCCCTGGACACTAATTTGCATTCTGACCCTCGCTTGAGCTCAGCTCTAAAGTCAGCCCACTTTATACCTCACCCGAGAGCCACTAGAGTGGGACTTCCATGCCCTATGCCCTAACCATAGGCCCAACTTAGGTTTTCAGACTTCAGTGCACAGAATCCTGGCCCAAAAGCCTTCCAGACTGGGGACTCTGGAGCCACACCACAGGATACTGCCACCCATTCAGAAGGAAACCGTGCCCTAGGAAGAACACAAAACCCCTGGAATAGCAGAAAACCTGCATGTCCCCCAATATCACCCCAGTTTCAGAGTTCCACCCTGGATACTAATGCCCATTAGACACTCAGTCTGAGTCCTGCCCTCCACTCAGGAAAGCCTGGTACCTTGCACCACAGCCACCACATACGGCCTGCAATCTAGGTCCCAGTTCTAAACCTTGGGTTTTTAGACATCTATCACCAGAGGCAGGGCCTCATATCCCTCCATAAGGGGGGACCCCTGAGCCACAAAACAGAACGTCTCCAATGCCACAAGAAGGAAACCTTGCCATTTGGGGCTGTGTAAAACCTTCAGTATAGGAGAAACCTGAACGGTCCATGGGTCCAGCATGACTTTCAGAGGCTGTCCTGCACACAAACCTGCATTGTGACCCTCAGCCTGAGCCCTGTTTTCAACTCAGTCCCATGGGTGGCTCGCACCAAAGCCATCAGATCAGGCCTGCCCTACCCCTGGGCCATAATCCTAACCCTAAATTTCTTTTCAGACATCCATACCCAAAGGCCTACTCTCGAATCCGAACATATGGGGAACCACTGAGCCATAAAACAGGACTCCTCCCATCCCCCAGAATGAAACCTTGCTATCTGGAACTGCACAAAAGCCTCAGAGCTGTAGAAAGAAACCTTGCCATTTGGGGCTGTGTAAAACCTTCAGTATAGGAGAAACCTGAACGGTCCATGGGTCCAGCATGACTTTCAGAGGCTGTCCTGCACACAAACCTGCATTGTGACCCTCAGCCTGAGCCCTGTTTTCAACTCAGTCCCATGGGTGGCTCGCACCAAAGCCATCAGATCAGGCCTGCCATAACCCTGGGCCATAATCCTAACCCTAAATTTCTTTTCAGACATCCATACCCAAAGGCCTACTCGCCTCAGAGCTGTAGAAAGGTCGATCTCCCCCTGACGCCACAACCACATTCAGCGGCCCCCATGAACACAAACTCCAGCCAGAGGCACAGATGACACTTCCCTAATTTCATATCCTTGGGAGCTTGCCTCGGTGTCTGCAGATCAGGACAGCCATGCCCTAGGCCCTAACCCTAACCCTAACCCTAGCTTGGGCTTTCAGACTTCCATTCCGAGAGTCCTGACCCACAAGCCTTCTACACTAGGGATTCCAGAACCACACCTAAGGACTCTGCCTGCCTTCCCAAAGAAACCATGCCCTATGGAGTTGCACAAATCCTGCAGATTAGGAGAAACCTGAGGCTTCCCGAGCCCAACCCAAATTCAGAGGCTTGTCCTGGACACTAATATGCATTCTGATCCTCGGCCTGAGCTCAGCTCTAAATTCAGCCGGCTGGGTTGCTCACCCCAGAGCCACCAGAGTGGGACTGCCATGCCCCATGCCCTAACTATAGGCCTAACTTCGGTTTTCAGACTTCAATGCACAGAATCCTGCCCCAAAAGCCCTCCAAACTGGTGACTGTGGAGCCACACCACAGGTCTCTGCCACCGCTTCAGAATGAAACTGTGCCCTACGGAGTGCCCAAAACCCCTGGAATAGCAGAAACTTGCATGGCCCCCAAAGCCACCCCAGTTTCAGAGTTCCACCCTGGACACTAATGTCCATCAGATACTCATCCTGAGCCCTTATTTCAACTCACCTCCCGGGAAGCTCTCCTGAGAGACAGCAGATCGGGCATGCCAATCCCGAAGGCCCTAAATCTATCCCTATATTGGGTTTTCAAGCATCCATACCCATAAGCCCGGCCTTGAATCCCTCTATACTGGGGACCCCTGAGCCATAAAACAAGACTCCTCCTGTCCCACAGAAGAAAACATTGCTATCTGATGCTGTGCAAAAACTCCAGAGAGGTAGAGACCGCCATGGCTCCTTGAGACTGCCCCCACAATCACTGGCCATCATGGACACAAACTCAAGACTGAGTGAGTGCCTGAACCTTACCCTACCTTCAGATTCTGCAGAGCTTGCCTCAGTTTCTGCAGATCAGGTATGCCAAGCCCTAGGCCCTAACCCTCATCCTAGCTTGGGTTTTCAGACTTCCTTCCCCAGATTCCTGGCCCACAAGCCCTCCAGACTGGGGACTCCAGAACCACACCACAGGCCTCTATCTGTGTTCCCGAGGAAACCATGCCATACGGAGCTGCACGAAACCCGTAGATTAGGAGAAACCTGCGGTCTCCCTAGGCCAACCCAATTTCAGGGGATGGCCCTGGAAACTAATTTGCATTCTGACCTTGCTTGAGCTCAGCTCTAAACTCAGCCCACTTTATACCTCACCCGCTTTATACCTCACCCAAGAGCACCACAGTGGGACTTCCATGCCCTATGACATAACCATAGGCCCAACTTGGGTTTTCAGACTTCAATGCATGGAATCCTGGCCCAAAAGCCCTCCAGACTGGGGAATCTAGGGCCACACCACAGGATTCTGCCACCCCTTCAGAAGGAAACCGTGCCCTAGAAAGAACACAAAACCACTGGAATAGCAGAAAACGGCATGGCACCCAATGTCACCCCAGTTTCAGAGTTCCACCCTGGATACGAATGCCCATAGACACTCAGTCTGAGACCTGCCCTCCACTCAGAAAACCCTGGTGCCTTGCCCCACAGCCACCAGATACGGCCTGCAATCTAGGTCCCAACTCTAAACCTTGGGTTTTTAGACATCCATCCCCAGAGCCATGGCCTCATATCCCTCCATAAGGGGGGACCCCTGAGCCACAAAACAGAACTATTCCAATGCCCCAAGAAGGAAACCTTGCCATTTGAGGCTGTGTAAAACCTTCAATGTAGGACAAACCAGAATGGTCCATGCATCCACCATGACTTTCAGAGGCTGTCCTGCACACAAACCTGCATTGTGACCCTCAGCCTGAGCCCTGTTTGCAACTCAGCCCCATGGGTAGCTCGCCCCAAAGCCATCAGATCAGGCCTGCCATACCCATGGGCCATATTCATAACCCTAAATTGATTTTCAGACATCCATACCCAAAGGCCTACTCTCGAATCCGAACATATGGGGAAACCCTGAGCCACAAAACAGCACTCCTCCCATCCCCCAGAATGAAACCTTGCTATCTGGAACTGCACAAAAGCCTCAGAGCTGTAGAAATGTCGATCTCGGTCTGACGCCACATCCACATTCAGCGGCCCCCATAAACACAAACTCCAGCCTGAGGCACAGACTGAAACTTCCCTACTTTCATAACCCTGGGAGCTTGCCTCGGTGTCTGCAGATCAGGCCAGTTATGCCCTAGGCCCTAACCCTAACCCTAACCCTAGCTTGGGCTTTCAGACTTCCATTCCCAGAGTCGTGACCTACAAGCCCTCTGAATTGGCGACTCCAGAGCCACACCACAGGACTCTGCCTGCCTTCCCAAGGAAACCATGCCCTATGGAGTTGCACATATCCCGCAGATTAGGAGAAACCTGCGGCCTCCCGAGCCCAACCCAAATTCAGAGGCTTGTCCTGGACACTAATATGCATTCTGACCCTCGGCCTGAGCTAGGATCTACACTCAGCCTGCTGGGTACCTCACCCCAGGGCCAGCAGAGTGGGACTGCCCTAACTATAGGCCTAACTTGGGTTTTCAGACTTCATTGCACAGAATCCTGGCCCAAAAGCCCTCCAAACTGGTGACTCTGGAGCCACACAACAGGTCTCTGCCACCCCTTCAGAAGGAAACTGTGCACTACGGAGCGCACAAAATCCCTTGAATAGCAGAAACCTGCATGGCCCCCAAAGCCACCGCCAGTTTCAGAGTTCCACCCTGGACACTAATGTCCTTCAGACACTCATCCTGAGCCCTTTTTTCAACTCACCTCCCGGGTAGCTCTCCCGAGAGACAGGAGATCGGGCATGCCAATCCCGTAGGCCCTGAGACTAACCCTATATTGGGTTTTCAAGCATCCATACCCACAGGCCCGGCCTTGAATCCTTCCATACTGGGGACCCCTGAGCCATTAAACAAGACTCCTCCTGTCCCACAGAAGAAAACATTGCTATTTGGAGCTGTGCAAAAACTCCAGAGAGCTGCTGGATCCTGTTTGCTAGGATCTTGTTGAGAATCTTTGCATCCATATTCATCAGTGATATTGGTCTGAAATTCTCCTTTTTGGTAGGGTCTTTGCCTGGTTTGGGGATCAGGGTAATGCTGGCTTCATAAAAAGAGTCTGGAAGTTTGCCTTCTGCTTCAATTTTTTGGAACAGCTTCAGGAGAATTGGTGTTATTTCTTCTTTGAAAGTTTGGTAGAATTCCCCAGGGAATCCGTCAGGTCCTGGGCTCTTGTTTTTTGGGAGGTTTTTGATCACTGCTTCAATCTCATTACTAGATATCGGTCTATTCAGGTTGTCAATTTCTTCCTGGTTCAATTTTGGGAGTTTGTAGTTTTCCAGGAATGCATCCATTTCATCTAGGTTGCTTAGCTAATTAGCATATATCTGTTGGTAATAATTTCTGATGATTGTTTCTATTTCCTTGGTGTTAGTGGTGATCTCTCCCTTTTCATTCATAATTTTATTAATTTGGGCTTTCTCTCTTTTCTTTGGATTAGTGTGGCCAATGGTTTATTGATCTTATTGATGCTTTCAAAAAACCAGCTTCTAGTTTCATTGATATGTTCTACTGTATCTCTCGTTTCTACCTCATTGATCTCTGCTCTAATCTTGATTATTTCCCTTCTTGCATGTGGAGTTGGTTGGATTTGTTGTTGATTCTCCAGTTCTTTAAGGTGTAGAGACAGCTGGTGTATTCTGGATTTTTCAATGTTTTTGAGGGAGGCTTGGATGGCTATGTATTTCCCCCTTAAAACCGCCTTTGCTGTATCCCATAGGTTTTGGACCGAAGTGTCTTCATTCTCATTGGTTTCCATGAATTGTTTCAGTTCATCTTTGATCTCCTGGTGGATCCAAGCATTCTTAAGCAAGGTGGTCTTTAGCTTCCAGGTGTTTGAGTTCCTTCTGAACTGTTCCTTGTGATTGAGTTCCAGTTTCAAAGCATTATGATCTGAGAATATGCAGGGAACAATGTCAGTCTTTTGGTGTCGGTTGAGTCCTGCTTTGTGACCCAGTATGTGGTCTATTCTCGAGAAGGTTCCATGTGCACTTGAGAAGAACGAGTATTCTGTTGTTTTAGGGTGGAATGTTCTGTATATGTCTATGAGGTCCATCTGGTCCAATGTTTCATTCAATGCTCTTATTTCTTTATTAATTTTCTGCTTTGATGATCTGTCTATTTCTGAGAGAGGCGTATTAAGATCTACTACTATTATTGTATTCATATCAATATGACTCTTTATCTTGATTAATAGTTTTCTTACGTAATTGGGTGCTCCCATATTGGGGGCATAGATATTCACAATTGTTAGATGGTCTTGGTGGATAGTCCCTTTAAGAATTATGTAGTGTCCTTCTGTATCTCTGACTATAGTCTTTAGTTTAAAATCTAATTTATCTGATATGAGAATCGCTACCCCGGCCTTCTTTTGAGGCCCATTGGCATGAAAGATGCTTCTCCATCCCTTCACTTTCAGTCTGGGTTCATCCTTAGGTCCAAAATGGGTCTCTTGTAGACAACATATGTATTCATCCCTGGGTTGCAAGGTTGGTTCAACATTCGCAAATCAATCCATGTGAGGAGAATTTCAGACCAATATCACTGATGAATATGGATGCAAAGATTCTCAACAGATCCTAGCAAACAGGATCCAGCAGCACATTAAAAAGATTATCCACCATGACCAGGTGGGATTCATCCCTGGGTTGCAAGGTTGGTTCAACATTCGCAAATCAATCAGTGTGATAGAACACATCAATAAGAGAAGAGAGAAGAACCACATGGTCCTCTCAATTGATGCAGAAAAAGCATTTGACGAAATCCAGCATCCGTTCCTGATGAAAACGCTTCAAAGTATAGGGATAGAGGAAACATTCCTGAACTTCATAAAATCTATCTATGAAAGACCCACAGCAAATATCATCTTCAATGGGAAAAAGCTTGCAGCCTTCCCGTTGAGATCAGGAACACGACAAGGATGCCCACTCTCACCACTCTTGGTCAACATAGTATTCGAAGTTCTAGCAATGGCAATCAGACAACAAAGAGAAATAAAAGTTATCCAAATTGGCAAGGAAGAAGTCAAACTCTCTCTCTTCGCAGATGACATGATTCTTTATATGGAAAACCCCAAAGACTCCACCCCCAAACTATTAGAACTCATACAGCAATTCAGTAACGTGGCAGGATACAAAGTCAATGTACAGAAATCAGTGGCTTTCTTATACACCAACAATGAAAATACAGAAAGGGAAATTAGAGAATCGATTCCATTTACTATAGCACCAAGAACCATAAGATACCTGGATATAAACCTAACCAAAGAAGTAAAGGACCTGTACTCGAGGAACTACAGAACACTCATGAAAGAAATTGAAGAAGACACAAAAAGATGGAAGACTGTTCCATGCTCTTGGATTGGAAGAATAAACATTGTTAAAATGTCTATACTGCCTAGAGCAATCTATACTTTTAATGCCATTCCGATCAAAATTCCACCGATATTTTTCAAAGAGCTGGAGCAAATAATCCTAAAACTTGTATGGAATCAGAAGAGACCCCGAATTGCTAAGGAAATGTTGATAAACAAAAACAAAACCGGCAGCATCACGTTACCCGATTTCAAGCTTTACTACAAAGCTGTGATCACCAAGACAGCGTGGTACTGGCATAAAAACAGACACATAGACCAGTGGAACAGAGTGGAGAGCCCAGATATGGACCCTCAACTCTATAGTCAAATAATCTTCGACAAAACAGGAAAAAATATCCAATGGAAAAAAGACAGTCTCTTCAATAAATGGTGCTGGGAAAACTGGACAGCGATATGTAGAAGAATGAAACTCGACCATTCTCTTACACCGTTCACAAAGATAAACTCGAAATGGATAAAAGATCTCAACGTGAGACAGGAATCTATCAGAATCCTAGAGGAGAACATAGGCAGTAACCTCTTCGATATCAGCCACAGCAACTTCTTTCAAGATATGTCTCCAAAGGCCAAGGAAACAAAAGCAAAAATGAACTTTTGGGACTTCATCAAGATCAAAAGCTTCTGCACAGCAAAGGAAACAGTCAACAAAACAAAGAGGCAACCCACGGAATGGGAGAAGATATTTGTAAATGACAGTACAGACAAAAGGTTGATATCCAGGATCTACAAAGAACTTCTCAAACTCAACACACACAAAACAGATAATCATATCAAAAAATGGGCAGAAGATATGAACAGACACTTCTCCAACGAAGACATACAAATGGCTATCAGACACATGAAAAAATGTTCATCATCACTAGCCATCAGGGAGATTCAAATTAAAACAACATTGAGATACCACCTAACACCAGTTAGAATGGCCAAAATGAGCAAGACAGGAAACAACGTGTGCTGGAGAGGATGTGGAGAAAGGGGAACCCTCTTACACTGTTGGTCGGAATGCAAGTTAGTGCAGCCACTTTGGAGAACAGTGTGGAGATTCCTGAAGAAATTAAAAATAGAGCTTCCCTATGACCCGGCAATTGCACTGCTGGGTATTTACCCCAAAGATACAGATGGAGTGAAAAGAAGGGCCATTTGTACCCCAATGTTTATTGCAGCAATGGCTACGGTCGCCAAACTGTGGAAAGAACCAAGATGCCCTTCAACGGATGAATGGATAAGGAAGATGTGGTCCATATACATGATGGAGTATTATGCCTCCATCATAAAGGATGAATACCCAACTTTTGTAGCAACATGGACGGGACTGGAGGAGATTATGCTGAGCGAACTAAGTCAAGCAGAGAGAGTCAAGTATCATATGGTCTCAGTTATTTGTGGAGCATAACAAATAACATGAAGGACATGGGGAGATGGAGAGGAGAGGGAGTTGAGGGAAACTGGAAGGGGAGATGAACCATGAGAGACTATGGACTCTGAAAAACAACCAGAGGGTTATGAAGGGGCGGCGGGAGGGGGTGGGGTGGGGTGGGAGGTTGAGGAACCAGGTGGTGGGTAATAGGGAGGGCACGTACTGCATGGAGCACTGGGTGTGATGCCAAAACAATGAACACTGTTATGCTGTAAATAAGCAAATAAAAATAAATAAAATTAATTTAAAAAAAAAAGAAGGCCAGGGTAGCGATTCTCATATCAGATAAATTAGATTTTAAACTAAAGACTGTAGTCAGAGATACAGAAGGACACTACATAATTCTTAAAGGGACTATCCGCCAAGATGATCTAACAATTGTGAATATCTATGCCCCCAATATGGGAGCACCCAATTACATAAGAAAACTATTAATCAAGATAAAGAGTCACATTGATATGAATACAATAATAGGAGATCTTAATTCGCCTCTCTCAGAAATAGACAGATCATCGAAGCAGAAAATTAATGAAGAAATAAGAGCATTGAATGAAACACTGAACCAGGTGGACCTCGTAGACATATAGAGAACATTCCACCCTAAAACAACAGAATACTCATTCTTCTCAAGTGCACATGGAACCTTCTCCAGAATAGACCACATACTGGTTCACAAAGCAGGACTCAACCGACACCAAAAGACTGACATTATTCCCTGCATATTCTCCGATCACAATGCTTTGAAACTGGAACTCAATCACAAGGAACAGTTCAGAAGGAACTCAAACACCTGGAAGCTAAAGACCACCTTGCTTAAGAATGCTTGGATCCACCAGGAGATCAAAGATGAACTGAAACAATTCATGGAAACCAATGAGAATGAAGACACTTCGGTCCAAAACCTATGGGATACAGCAAAGGCGGTTTTAAGGGGGAAATACATAGCCATCCAAGCCTCCCTCAAAAACATTGAAAAATCCAGAATACACCAGCTGTCTCTACACCTTAAAGAACTGGAGAATCAACAACAAATCCAACCAACTCCACATGCAAGAAGGGAAATAATCAAGATTAGAGCAGAGATCAATGAGGTAGAAACGAGAGATACAGTAGAACATATCAATGAAACTAGAAGCTGGTTTTTTGAAAGCATCAATAAGATCAATAAACCATTGGCCACACTAATCCAAAGAAAAGAGAGAAAGCCCAAATTAATAAAATTATGAATGAAAAGGGAGAGATCACCACTAACACCAAGGAAATAGAAACAATCATCAGAAATTATTACCAACAGATATATGCTAATTAGCTAAGCAACCTAGATGAAATGGATGCATTCCTGGAAAACTACAAACTCCCAAAATTGAACCAGGAAGAAATTGACAACCTGAATAGACCGATATCTAGTAATGAGATTGAAGCAGTGATCAAAAACCTCCCAAAAAACAAGAGCCCAGGACCTGACGGATTCCCTGGGGAATTCTACCAAACTTTCAAAGAAGAAATAACACCAATTCTCCTGAAGCTGTTCCAAAAAATTGAAGCAGAAGGCAAACTTCCAGACTCTTTTTATGAAGCCAGCATTACCCTGATCCCCAAACCAGGCAAAGACCCTACCAAAAAGGAGAATTTCAGACCAATATCACTGATGAATATGGATGCAAAGATTCTCAACAAGATCCTAGCAAACAGGATCCAGCAGCACATTAAAAAGATTATCCACCATGACCAGGTGGGATTCATCCCTGGGTTGCAAGATTGGTTCAACATTCGCAAATCAATCCGTGTGATAGAACAAATCAATAAGAGAAGAGAGAAGAACCACATGGTCCTCTCAATTGATGCAGAAAAAGCATTTGACGAAATCCAGCATCCGTTCCTGATGAAAACGCTTCAAAGTATAGGGATGGGGGGAACATTCCTGAACTTCATAAAATCTATCTATGAAAGACCCACAGCAAATATCATCCTCAATGGGAAAAAGCTTGCAGCCTTCCCGTTGAGATCAGGAACACGACAAGGATGCCCACTCTCACCACTCTTGGTCAACATAGTATTCGAAGTTCTAGCAACGGCAATCAGACAACAAAGAGGAATAAAAGGTGTCCAAATTGGCAAGGAAGAAGTCAAACTCTCTCTTCACAGATGACATGATTCTTTATATGGAAAACCCCAAAGACTCCACTCCCAAACTATTAGAACTCATACAGCAATTCAGTAACGTGGCAGGATACAAAGACAATGTACAGAATCAGTGGCTTTCTTATACACTAACAATGAAAAAACAGAAAGGGAAATTAGAGAATCGATTCCATTTACTATAGCACCAAGAACCATAAGATACCTGGGAATAAACCTAACCAAAGAGGTAAAGGACCTGTACTCGAGGAAATACAGAACACTCATGAAAGAAATTGAAGAAGACACAAAAAGATGGAAGACTGTTCCATGCTCTTGGATTGGAAGAATAAACATTGTTAAAATGTCTATACTGCCTAGAGCAATCTATACTTTTAATGCCATTCCAATCAAAACTCCACCGGTATTTTTCAAAGAGCTGGAGCAAATAATCCTAAAACTTGTATGGAGTCAGAAGAGACCCCGAATTGCTAAGGAAATGTTGAAAAACAAAAACAAAACCGGCAGCATCACGTTACCCGATTTCAAGCTTTACTACAAAGCTGTGATCACCAAGACAGCGTGGTACTGGCATAAAAACAGACACATAGACCAGTGGAACAGAGTGGAGAACTCAGATAGGGACCCTCAACTCTATGGTCAAATAATCTTTGACAAAACAGGAAAAAATATTCAATGGAAAAAAGACAGTCTCTTCAATAAATGGTGCTGGGAAAACTGGACAGCGATATGTAGAAGAATGAAACTCGACCATTTTCTTACACCGTACACAAAGATAAACTCAAAATGGATAAAAGATCTCAACGTGAGACAGGAATCTCTCAGAATCCTAGAGGAGAACATAGGCAGTAACCTCTTCGATATCAGCCACAGAAACTTCTTTCAAGATATGTCTCCAAAGGCCAAGGAAACAAAAGCGAAAATGAACTTTTGGGACTTCATCAAGATCAAAAGCTTCTGCACAGCAAAGGAAACAGTCAACAAAACAAAGAGGCAACCCACGGAATGGGAGAAGATATTTGCAAATGACAGTACAGACAGAAGGTTGATATCCAGGATCTATAAAGAACTTCTCAAACTCAACACACACAAAACAGATAATCATACCCAAAGATGGGCAGAAGATATGAACAGACACTTCTCCAACGAAGACATACAAATGGCTATCAGACACATGAAAAAATTTCATCATCACTAGCCATCGGGGAGATTCAAATTAAAACCACATTGAGATACCACCTGACACCAGTTAGAATGGCCAAAATTAGCAAGACAGGAAACAACGTGTGTTGGAGAGGATGTGGAGAAAGGGGAACCCTCTTACACTGTTGGTCGGAATGCAAGTTAGTGTAGCCACTTTGGAGAACAGTGTGGAGATTCCTCAAGAAATTAAGAATAGAGCTTCCGTATGACCCTGCAATTGCACTGCTGGATATTTACCCCAAAGATACAGATGTAGTGAAAAGAAGGGCCATCTGTACCCCAAAGTTTATAGCAGCAATGGCCACGGTCACCAAACTGTGGAAAGAACCAAGATGCCCTTCAACGGATGAATGGATAAGGAAGATGTGGTCCATATACACAATGGAGTATTATGCCTCCATCAGAAAGGATGAATACCCAACTTTTGTAGCAACATGGACGGGATTAGAAGAGATTATGCTGAGCGAAATAAGTCAAGCAGAGAGAGTCATGTATCATAGGGTCTCACTTATTTGTGGAGCATAACAAAGAACATGGAGGACGTGGGGAGATGGAGAGGAGACGGAGTTGAGGGAAACTGGAAGGGGAGATGAACCATGAGAGACTATGGACTCTGAAAAACAACCAGAGGGTTTTGAAAGGGTGGGGGGGGGTGTGGGAGGTTGAGGAACCAGGTGGTGGGTAATAGCGAGGGTACTTACTGCATGGAGCACTGGGTGTGATGCCAAAACAATGAACACTGTTATGCTGTAAATAAACAAGGAAACAAACAAAAAACTCCAGAGAGGTAGAGAACTCCATGGCCCATTGAGACTGCCCCCACAATCACTGGCCATCATGGACACAAACTCAAGACTGAGTGCGTGCCTTAATTTGCCTTACCTTCAGATCCTGGGGAGCTTGCCTCCCCATCTGCAGATCAGGTATGCCAATCCCTAGGCCCTACCCTCACCCTAGCTTGGGTTTTCAGACTTCCTTCCCCAGATTCCTGGCCCACAAGCCCTCCAGATTTGGGAATCCAGAACCACAACACAGGACTCTACCTGCGTTCCCGTGGAAACCATGCCCTAAGGAGCTGCAAAAAAAAAAGGCACATTACGAGAAACCTGCGGTCTCCGAGGCCAACTCAATTTCAGAGGTTTGCCCTGGACACTAATTTACATTCTGACACTCAGCTTGAGCTCAGCTCTAAACTCAGCCGTCTGGAAACCTCACCCCAGAGCCACCAGATTGGGACTGCCATGCCCTATGCTCTAACTATAGGCCTAACTTGGGTTTTCAGACTTCAATGCACAGAATCCTGGCCGAAAAGCCCTCCAAACTGGCGAATCTTCAGCCACACCACAGGACTCTACTAACCCTTCAGAAGGTAACCATGCCCTTTGAAGAACACAAAACCTCTGGAATAGCAGAAACCTGCTTGGCCCCCAATGTCACCCCAGTTTCAGAGTTCCACCCTGGATATTAATGCCCATTAGACACTCAGTCTGAGACCTGCCCTCCACTCAGCAAACCCTGGTACCTTGCCCCACAGCGACCAGATACAGCCTGCAATCTAGGTCCAAATTCTAATCCTTGGGTTTTTAGACATCCATCCCCAGAGGCATGGCCTTATATCCCTCCCTAAGGGGGGACCCATGAGCCACAAAACAGAACGTCTCCAATGCCACAAGAAGGAAACCTTGCCATTTGGGGCTGTGTAAATCCTTCAGTGTAGGAGAATCCTGAATGGTCCATGCGTCCACCATCACTTTCAGAGGCTGTCCTGCACACAAACCTGCATTGTGACCCTCAGCCTGAGCCCTGTTTTCAACTCAGCCCCATGGGTAGCTCGCCCCAAAGCCATCAGATCAGGCCTGCCATAACCCTGGGCCATATTCCTAACCCTAAATGTGTTTTCAGACATCCATACCCAAAGGCCTACTCTCGAATCCGAACATATGGGGAACCACTGAGCCATAAAACAGGACTCCTCCCATCCCCCAGAATGAAACCTTGCTATCTGGAACTGCACAAAAGCCTCAGAGCTGTAGAAAGGTCGATCTCCCCCTGACGCCACAACCACATTCAGCGGCCCCCATGAACACAAACTCCAGCCAGAGGCACAGATGACACTTCCCTAATTTCATATCCTTGGGAGCTTGCCTCGGTGTCTGCAGATCAGGACAGCCATGCCCTAGGCCCTAACCCTAACCCTAACCCTAGCTTGGGCTTTCAGACTTCCATTCCGAGAGTCCTGACCCACAAGCCTTCTACACTAGGGATTCCAGAACCACACCTAAGGACTCTGCCTGCCTTCCCAAAGAAACCATGCCCTATGGAGTTGCACAAATCCTGCAGATTAGGAGAAACCTGAGGCTTCCCGAGCCCAACCCAAATTCAGAGGCTTGTCCTGGACACTAATATGCATTCTGATCCTCGGCCTGAGCTCAGCTCTAAACTCAGCCGGCTGGGTTGCTCACCCCAGAGCCACCAGAGTGGGACTGCCATGCCCTATGCCAGAACCATAGGCCTAACTTGGGTTTTCAGACTTCAATGCACAGAATCCTGGCCCAAAAGCCCTCCAAACTGGCGACTCTGGAGCCACACCACAGGTCTCTGCCACCTCTTCAGAAAGAAACTGTGCCCTATGGAGTGCACAAAACCCCTGGAATAGCAGGATCCTGCATGACCCCCAATGCCAACCCCAGATTCAGAGTTCCACCCTGGAAACTATTGTCCATCAGACACTCATCCTGAGCCCCTTTTTCAACTCTGCTCCCGGGTAGCTCTCCCGAGAGACAGCAGATCGGGCATGCCAATCTCATAGGCCCTGAGACTAACCCTATATTGGGTTTTCAAGCATCCATACCATAGGCCCGGCCTTGAATGCCTCCATTCTGGGGACCCCTGAGCCATAAAAGAAGACTCCTCCTGTCCCACAGAAAAAAACATTGCTATTAGGAGCTGTGCAAAAACTCCAGAGAGGTAGAGACCTCCATGTTCCCTTTTTACTGACCCCATAATCACTGGCCATCATGGACAGAAACTCAAGACTGAGTGAGTGCCTGAACCTTGCCCTACCTTCAGATCCTGAGGAGCTTGGCTCCGCATCTGCAGATCAGGTATGCCAAGCCCTAGGCCCTAGCCCTCACCCTTACTTTGGTTTTCAGACTTCCTTCCCCAGATCCCTGTCCCACAAGCCCTCCAGACTGGGGACTCCAGAACCACACCACAGGACACAACCTGCGTTCCCGAGGAAAACATGCCCTTCGGAGCTGCACAAAACCCGCAGATTAGGAGAAACCTGCGGTCTCCTGAGACCACCCAATTTCAGAGGATTGCCCTGGACACTAATTTGCATTCTGACCCTCAGCTTGAGCTCAGCTCTAAACTCAGCCCACGGAGTACCTCACCCCAGAGCCACCAGGGTGGGAATGCCATGCCCTCTGCCATAACCATAGGCCCAACTTGGATTTTCAGACTTCAATGCGCAGAATCCTGGCCCCAAAGCCGTCCAGACTGGGGACTCTGGAGCCACACCACAGGACTCTGCCACCCATTCAGAAGGAAACCGTGCCCTAGGATGAACACAAAACCCCTGGAATAGCAGAAACCTCCATGGCCCCCAATGTCACCCCAGCTTCAGAGTTTCACCCAGGATACTAATGCCCATTAGACACTCAGTCTGAGACCTGCCCTCGACTCAGCAATCCCTGGTACCTTACCCCACAGCCACCAGATACGGCCTGCAATCTCTGTCCCAATTCTAAACCTTGGGTTTTTAGACATCCATCCCCAGAGGCATGGCCTCATATCCCTCCTTAAGGGGGGACCCCTGAGCCACAATACAGAACAACTCCAATGCCCCAAGAAGGAAACCTTGCCATTTAGGGCTGTGTCAAACCTTCAATGTAGGAGAAACCTGAATGGTCCATGCGTCCACCATGACTTTCACAGGCTGTCCTGCACACAAAGCTGCATTGTGACCCTCAGCCTGAGCCCTGTTTTCAACTCAGCCCCATGGGTAGGTCGCCCCAAAGCCATCAGATTAGGCCTGCCTTACCCCTGGACCATATTCCTAACCCTAATGGGTTTTCAGACATCCATACCCAAAGGCCTACTCTCGAATCCCTACATTTGGGGAACCTCTGAGCCATAAAACCAGTCTCCTTCCATCAATCAGAATGAAACCTTGCTATCTGGAACTGCAAAAAAGACTTAGAGCTGTAGAAATGTCGATCTCCCCATGACGTCACATCCACATTCAGTGGCGCCCATGAACACAAACTCCAGCCTGAGGCACAGACTGACACTTCCCTAAATTCATAACCCTGGGAGCTTGCCTCGGTGTCTGCAGATCGGACCAGCCATGCCCTAGGCCCAGACCCTAACCCTAACCCTAGCTTGGGCTTTCAGACTTCCATTCCCAGAGTCCTGACCCACAAGCCCTCTGGATTGGGGACTCCAGAACCACACCACAGGACTCTGCCTGCCTTCCCAAGGAAACCATGCCCTATGGAGTTGCACAAATCCCACAGATTAGGAGAAACCTGCGGCCTCCCGAGCCCAACCCAAATTCAGAGGCTTGTCCTGGACACTAATATGCATTCTGACCCTCGGCTTCAGCTCACCTCTAAATTCAGCCCGCTGGGTACCTCACCCCAGAGCCACCAGAGTGGGACTGCCATGCCCTATGCCCGAACCATAGGCCTAAGTTGGGTTTTCAGACTTCAATGCACAGAATCCTGGCCCAAAAGCCCTCCAAACTGGCGACTCTGGAGCCACACCACAGGTATCTGCCACGCCTTCAGAAAGAATCTGTGCCCTATGGAGCGCACAAAACCCCTTGAATAGCAGATACCTGCATGACCCCCAATGCCACCCCCAGGTTCAGAGATCCACCCGGGAATCAGACACTCATCCTGAGCCCCTTTTTCAACTCCGTACCCGGGTAGCTCTCCTGAGAGAGAGCAGATCGGGCATGCCAATCCCGAAGGCCCTGAGACTAACCCTATATTGGGTTTTCAAGCATCCATACCCATAGGCCCGGCCTTGAATCCTTCCATACTGGGGACCCCTGAGCCATAAAACAAGACTCCTCCTGTCCCAGAGAAGAAAACATTGCTATGTGGAGCTGTGCAAAAACTCCAGAGAGGTAGAGACTTCCATGGCCCCTCGAGACTACCCCGCAATCACTGGCCATCATGGACACAAACTCAAGACTGAGTGATTGCTTGAACCTTGCCCTAACTTCAGATCCTGGGGAGCTTGCCCCTGCATCTGCAGATCAGGTATGCCAAGGCCCAGGCCCTAACCCACACCCTAGCTTGGGTTTTCAGACATACTTCCCCAGATTCCTGGCCCACAAGCCCTCCAGATTGGGGACCCCAGACCACACCACAGGACTCTACCTACGTGCCTGAGGAAACCATGCCCAACGGACCTGCACAAAACCCGCAGATTAGGAGAAACCAGCGGTCTCCCGAGGCCAACTCAATTTCAGAGGATTGCCCCGGACACTAATTTGCATTCTGACCCCCATCTTGAGCTCAGCGCTAAACTCAACCCACTGGGTACCTCACCCCAGAGGCACCAGAGTGGGACTGCCATGCCGTCTACCCTAACCTAAGGCCCACCTTGGGTTTTCAGACTTCCATGCACAGAATCCTGGCCCCAAAGCCCTCCAGACTGTGGATTCTGGAGCCACACCACAGGACTCTACTACCCCATCAGAAGGAAACCTTGCCCTATGAAGAACACAAAACCCCTGGAATAGCAGAAACCTGCATGGCCCCCAATGTCACTGCAGTTTCAGAGCTCCACCCTGGATACTAATGCCCATTAGACACTCAGTCTGAGACCTGCCGTCCACTCAGCAAACCCTGGTAACTTGCCCCACAGCCACCAGATACGGCCTGCAAACTAAGTCCCAATTCTAAACCTTGAGTATTTAGACATCCATTCCCAGAGGCTTGGCCTCATATCCCTCCATAAGGGGGGACCACTGTGCCACAAAACTCGATTACTCCAATGCCCCAAGAAGGAAACCTTGCCATTTGGGGCTGTGTAAAACCTTCAGTGTAGGAGAAACCTGAATGGTCTATGCGTCCACCCTGACTTTCAGAGGTTGTCCTGCAAACAAACCTGCATTGTGACCCTCAGCCTGAGCCCGGTTTTCAACTCAGCCCCATGGGTAGCTCGCCCCAAAGCCATCAGATCAGGCCTGCCTTACCCATGGGCCATATTCATAACCCTAATGGGTTTTCAGACATCCATACCCAAAGGCCTACTCTCGAATCCCTACATTTGGGGAACCTCTGAGCCATAAAACAGGTCTCCTCCCATCCCCCAGAATGAAACCTTGCTATTTGTTACTGCACAAAAGCCTCACAGCTGTAGAAAGGTCGATCTCCCCCTGACCCCACATAGATATTCAGCAGCCCACATGGACACAAACTCCAGCCTGAGGCACAGACTGACACTTCCCTAATTTCATAAACCTGGGAGCTTCCCTCGGTGTCTGCAGATCAGGACAGCCATGCCCGAGGCCCTAACCCTAACCCTAAACCTAGCTTGGGTTTTCAGACTTCCATTCCTAGAGTCCTGACCCACAAGCCCTCTGGATTGGGGACTCCAGAACCACACCACAGGACTCTGCCTGCCTTCCCAAGGAATCCATGCCCTATGGAGTTGCACAACGCCCAGATTAGGAGAAACCTTCGGCCTCCTGTGCCCAACCCAAATTCAGAGGCTTGTCCTGGACACTAATATGCATTCTGACCCTCAGCTTGTGCTCAGCTCTAAACTCAGCCGGCTGGGTATCTCACCCCAGAGCCACCAGAGTGGGACTGCCATGCCCTATGCCCTAACTATAGGCCTAACTTGGGTTTTCAGACTTCAATGCACAGAATCCTGGCCCAAAAGCCCTCCAAACTGGCGACTCTGGAGCCACACCACAGGTCTCTGCCACCCCTTCAGAAGGAAAATCTGTCCTATGGGGCGCACAAAACCCCTGGAAGAGCAGAAACCTGCATGGACGCTAATGACACCCAGGTTCAGAGTTCCACCCTGGACACTAATGTCCATCAGACACTCATCCTGAGCCCTTTTTTCAACTCAGCTCCCGGGGAGCTCTCCCGAGAGACAGCAGATCGGGCATGCCAATCCTATAGGCCCTGAAACTAATGCTATATTGGGTTTTCAAGCATCCATACCCATAGGCCTGGCCTTGAATCCCTACATACTGGGGACCCCTGAGCCATAAAAGAAGACTCCTCCTGTCCCACAGAAGAAAACATTGCTATTTGGAGCTCTGCAAAAACTCCAGAGAGGTAGAAACCTCCATGGCCCCTTGAGACTGTGCCCAAAATTAGGGCCATCATGGACACAAACTCAAGACTGAGTGAGTGCCTGAAACTTGCCCTACCTTCAGATCCTGCAGAGCTTGCCTCCGCATCTGCAGATCAGGTATGCGAAGCCCTAGGCCCTAACCCTCACCCTAGCTTGGGTTTTCAGACTTTCTTCCCCAGATTCCTGGCCCACAAGCCCTCCAGACTGGGGACTCCAGAACCACACCACAGGACTCTACCTACGTGCCTGAGGAAACCATGCCAAATGGAGCTGCACAAAACCCGCAGATTAGGAGAAACCAGTGGTCTCCCGAGGCCAAGCCAATTTCAGAAGGATTGCCCTGGAAACTAATTTGCATTCTGACCCTCAGCTTGAGCTCAGCTCTAAACTCAGCCCACTGGGTACCTCACCTCAGAGCCACCAGAGTCGGACTGCCATGCCCTATGCCCTAACCATAGGCCCAACTTGGGTTTTCAGACTTCAATGCACAGAATCCTGGCCCAAAAGCCCTCCAGACTGGGGACTCTGGAGCCACACCACAAGACTCTGCCACCCCTTCAGAAGGAAACTATGCCCTAGGAAGAACACAAAAGCCCTGGAATAGCAGAAACCGGCATGGCCCCCAATGTCACCCCAGTTTCAGACTTCCACCCTGGATATTAATGCCCATTAGACACTCAGTGGGAGACCTGCCCTCCACTCAGCAAACCCTGGTGCCTTGCCCCACAGCCACCAGATACGGCCTGCAATCTAGGTCCCAATTCTAAACCTTGGGTTTTTAGACATCCATCCCCAGAGACATGGCCTCATATCCCTCCTTAAGGGGGGACCCCTGAGCTACAAAACAGAACTACTCCAATGCACCAAGAAGGTAACCTTGCCATTTGGGGCTGTGTAAAACCTTCAGTGTAGGAGAAACCTGAATGTCCCATGCATCCACCATGACTTTCAGAGGCTGTCCTGCACACAAACCTGCATTGTGACCCTCAGCCTGAGCCCTGTTTTCAACTCAGCCTCATGGGTAGCTCGCCCCAAAGCCATCAGATCAGGCCTGCCATACCCATGGGCCATATTCATAACCTTAAATGGATTTACAGACAGCCATACCCAAAGGCCTACTCTCGAATCCCTAAATATGGGGAACACCCGAGCCATAAAACAGGAGTCCTCCCATCCCCCAGAATGAAACCTTACTATTTGGAACTGCACAAAAGCCTCAGAGCTGTAGAAATGTCGATCTCCCCCTGACCCCACATAGATATTCAGCAGCCCCCATGAACACAAACTCCAGCTTGAGGCACAGACTGACTCTTCCCTAATTTCATAACCCTGGGAGTTTGCCTCGGTGTCTGCAGATCAGGACAGCCATGCCCTAGGCCCTAACACTAACCCTAACCCTAACCCTACCTTGGGTTTTCAGACTTCCATTCCCAGAGTCCGGACCCACAAGCCCTCTGGACTGGAGACTTCAGAAGCACACCACAGGACTCTGCCTGCCTTCCCAAGGAAACCATGCCATATGGAGTTTCACAAATCCTGCAGAATAAGAGAAACCTGCGGCCTCCCGAGCCCAACCCAAATTCAGAGGCTTGTCCTGGTCACTATTATGCATTCTGACCCTCGGCGTCAGCTCACCTCTAAACTCAGCCCAATGGGTATCTCACCCCAGAGCCACCAGAGTGGGACTGCCATGCCCTGTGCCCTAACTATAGGCCTAACTTGGGTTTTCAGACTTCAATGCACAGAATCCTGGCCCAAAAGCCCTCCAAACTGGCGACTCTGGAGCCACACCACAGGTCTCTGCCATCCCTTCAGAAGGAAACTCTGCCTTATGGAGCGCACAAAACCCCTGGAATAGCAGAAACCTGCATGGCCTCCAATGCCACCCCCAGTTTCAGAGATCCACCCTGGGCACTAATGTCCATCACACACTCATCCGGAGCCCGTTTTAAACTCAGCTCCAGAGGAGCTCTCCGGAGAGACAGCAGATCGGACATGCCAATCCCATAGGCCCTGATACTAACCCTATATTGGGTTTTCAAGCATCCATACCCATAGGCCCGGGCTTGAATACCTCCATACTGGGGACCCCTGAGCAATAAAACAAGACGCCTCCTGTCCCACAGAAGAAAACATTGCTATTTGGAGCTGTGCAAAAACTCCAGAGAGATAGAGACCTCCATGGCCCTTTGAGACTGCCCCCACAATCACTGGCCATCATGGACACAAACTCAAGACTGAGTGAGTGCCTGAAACTTGCCCTACCTTCAGATCCTGCAGAGCTTGCCTCCACATTGGCCGATCAGGTATGCGAAGCCCTAGGCTCTAACCCGCACCCTAGCTTGGGTTTTCAGACTTCGTTCCCCAGATTCCTGGCCCACATGCCATCAAGACTGGCGACCCCAGAACCACACCACAGGACTCTACCTGCGTTCACGAGGAAAACATGCCCTACGGAGCTGCTCAAAACCCGCAGATTAGGAGAAACCTGTGGTCTCCCGAGGTCAACCCAATTTCATGGGATTGCCCTGGACACTAATTTGCATTCTGACCCTCAGCTTAAGCTCAGCTCTAAACTCAGCCCACTGGGTACCTCACCCCAGAGCCACCAGAGTCGGACTGCCATGCTCTATGCCCTAACCATAGGCCCAACTTGGGTTTTCAGACTTCAATGCACAGAATCCTGGCCCAAAAGCCCTGCAGACTGGGGAATCTAGAGCCACACCACAGGACTCTTCCACCCATTCAGAAGGAAACCGTGCCCTAGGAAGAACACAAAAGCCCTGGAATAGCAGAAACCTGCATGGCCCCCAATGTCACCCCATCTTCAGACTTCCACCCTGGATACTAATGCCCATTAGACACTCAGTTTGAGACCTGCCCTCCACTCAGAAAACCCTGGTACCTTGACCCACAGCCACCAGATACGGCCTGCAATCTAGGTCCCAATTCTAAACCTTAGGATTTTAGACATCCATCCCCAGAGCCATGGCCTCATATCCCTCCATAAGGGGGGACCCCTGAGCCACAAAACAGAACTACTCCAATGCCCCAAGAAGGAAACCTTGCCATGTGGGGCTGTGTAAAACATTCAGTGTAGGAGAAACCTGAATGGTCCATGCATCCACCATGTCTCAGAGGCTGTCCTGCACACAAACCTGCATTGTGACCTTCAGCCTAAGTCCTGTTTTCAACTCATTCCCATGGGTAGCTCGCCCAAAAGCCATCAGATCAGGCCTGTCCTACCCCTGGGCCATGTTCTAACCCTAAATGTGTTTTCAGACATCCATACCCAAAGGCCTACTCTCGAATCCCTAGATATGGGGAATCTCTGAGCCATAAAACAGGACTCATCCCATCACCAGAATTAAACCTTGCTATTTGGAACTACACAAAGCCTCAGAGCTGTAGAAATGTCGATCTCCCCATGACACCACATCCACATTCAGCTGCCTCCATGAACACAGACTCCAGCCTGAGGCACACACTGACACTTCCGTCATTTCATAACCCTGGGAGCTTGCCTCCCTGTCTGCAGATCAGGCCAGCCATTCCCTAGGACCCAACCCTAACCCTATCACTAGCTTGGGTTTTCAGACTTCCATTGCCAGAGGCCTGACCCAACAACCATCTGGACTGGGGACTCCAGAACCACACCACAGGACTCTGCCTGCCTTCCCAAGGAAACCATGGCCTATGGAGTTGCACAAATCCTGCAGATTAGGAGAAACCTGCAGCCTCCAGAGCCTAACCCAAATTCAGAGGCTTGTCCTGGACACAAATATGCATTCTGACACTCAGCTTGAGCTCAGCTCTAAACTCAGCCCGCTGGGTACGTCACCCCAGAGCCACCAGAGTGGGACTGCCATGCCCCATGCCCTAACTATAGGCCTAACTTGGGTTTTCAGACTTCAATGCACAGAATCCTGGCCCAAAAGCCCTCCAGACTGGCGACTCTGCCACCACAGGTCTCTGCTACCTCTTCAGAAGGAAACTATGCCCTATGAAGCGCACAAAACCCCTGGAATAGCAGAAACCTGCATGGCCCCCAATGCCACCCCCAGTTGCAGAGTTCCACCCTGGGCACTAGTCCATCACACACTCATCCTGAGCCCTTTTTTCAACTCCGCTCCCGGGTAGCTCTCCCGAGAGACAGCAGATTGGGGATGTCAATCCCGTAGGCCTGAGAGTAACCCTATATTGGGTTTTCAAGCATCCATACCCATAAGCCCGGCCTTGAATCCATCCATACTGGAGAACCCTGAGCCATAAAACAAGATGCCTCCTGTCCCACAGAAGAAAACATTGCTATTTGGAGCTGTGCGAAAGCTCCAGAGAGATAGAGACCTCCATGGCCCCTTGAGACTGCCCCACAATCACTGGCCATCATGGACACAAACTCAAGACTGAGTGAATGCCTGAACCTTACCCTACGTTCAGATCCTGGGGAGCATGACTCCGCATCGGCAGATCAGGTATGCCAAACCCTAGGCCCTAACCCTCATGCTAGCTTTGGTATTCAGACTTCCTTGCCCAGATTCCTGGCCCACAAGCCCTCCAGACTGGGGACTCCAGAACCATACCACAGGACTCTATGGGCTTTCCCGAGGAAACCATGCCCTACAGAGCTGCACAAAACCCGCAGATTAGGAGAAACCTGCGGGCTCCCAAGGCCAACCCAATTTCAGAGGATTGTCCTGGACACTGATATGCATTCTGACACTCAGCTTGAGCTCAGCTCTAAACTCAGCCCACTAGGTACCTCACCCCAGAGGCACCAGAGTGGGACTGCGATGCCCTATGCCCTAACAATAGGCCTACCTTGGGTTTTCAGACTTCAATGCACGGAATCCTTTCCCAAAAGCCCTCCAGACTGGGGACTCTGGAGCCACACCACAGGACTCTGCCACCCCTTCAGAAGGAAACTGTGCCCTAGGATGAACACAAAACCCCTGAAATAGCAGAAACCTCCATGGCCCCCAATGTCACCCCAGCTTCAGAGTTCCACCCAGGATACTAATGCCCATTAGACACTAAATTTGAGACCTGCCCTCCACTCAGCAAACCCTGGTAACTTGCCCCACAGCCACCAGATTTGGCATGCATCTAGGTCCCAGTTCTAAACCTTGGGTTTTTAGAAATCCATCCCCAGAGGCATGGCCTCATATCCCTCCATAAGGCGGGACACCTAAGCCACAAAACAGAACTACTCCAAAGCCCCATGAAGGAAACCTTGCCATTTGGGGCTGTGTAAAACCTTCAGTGTAGGAGAAACCTGAATGGGCCATGCATCCACCATGACTTTCAGTGGCTGTCCTGCACACAAAGCTGCATTGGGACCCTCAGCCTGAGCCCTGTTTTCAACTCAGCCCCATGGGTAGCTCGCCATAAAGCCATCAGATCAGGTCGGCCATACCCCTGGGCCATATTCCTAACCCTAAATGGGTTTCCAGAACTCCATGCCCAAAGGCCTACTCTCAAATCACTACATATGGGGAACCACTGAGCCATAAAACAGGACTCCTCCCATCACCAGAATTAAACCTTGCTATTTGGAACTGCACAAAAGCCTCAGAGCTCTAGACATGTCGACCCCCTGACGCCATATCCATATTCTGCAGCCCCCGTGAACACAATCTCCAGCCTGAGGCACAAACTGACACTTCCATAATTTCATAACCCTGGGAGCTTGCCTCGGTGTCTGCAGATCCGGCCAGCCATGCCCTAGGCCTAGACCCTAACCCTCTCCCTAGCTTGGGTTTTCAGACTTCCATTCCCAGAGTGTTGACCCACAAGCCCTCTGGATTGGGGACTCCATAACCACACCACAGGACTCTGCCTGCCTTCCAAAGGAAACCATGCCATATGGAGTTGCAAAAATCCCGCAGATTAGGAGAAACCTGCGGCCTCCTGAGCCTAACCCAAATTCAGAGGCTTGTCCTGGACACTAATATGCATTCTGACCCTCGGCATGAGCTCAGCTCCAAACTCAGCCCCCTGGGTACATCACCCCACAGCCACCAGTGTGGGACTGCCATGCCCTATGCCCTAACTATAGGCCTAACTTGGGTTTTCAGACTTCAATGCACAGAATCCTGGCCCAAAAGCCCTCCAGACTGGCGACTCTGGAGCCACACCACAGGTCTCTGCCACCCCTTCAGAAGGAAACTGTGCCTATAGAGCGCACAAAACCCCTGGATTAGCAGAAACCTGCATGGTCCCCAATGCCACCCCCAGTTGCAGAGTTCCACCCTGGGCACTAATGTCCATCACTCACTCATCCTGAGCCCTTTTTTCAACTCAGCTCCCGGGGAGCTCTCTGAGCGACAGCAGACCGGGCATGCCAATCCCGTAGGCCCTGAGACTAACCCTATATTGGGTTTTCAAGCATCCATACCCATAGGCCTGGCCTTGAATACCTTTATATTGGGGACCTCTGAGCCATAAAACAAGACTTCTCCTGTCCCACAGAAGAAAACATTGCTATTTGGAGCTGTGCAAAAACTCCAGAGAGATAGAGACCTCCATGGCCCCTTGAGACTGCCCCCACAATCACTGGGTATCATGGACACAAACTCAAGACTGAATGAGTGCCTGAACCTTACCCTACGTTCAGATCCTGGGGAGCTTGCCTCCGCAACGGCCGATCAGGTATGCCAAGCCCTAGGCCCCAACCCTCGCCCTAGATTGGGTTTTCAGGATTCCTTCCTCAGATTCCTGGCCCACAAGCCCTCCAGACTGGGGACTCCAAAACCACACCATAGGACTCTACCTGCGTTCCAGAGGAAACCATGCCCTACAGAGCTGCACAAATCCCGCAGATTATGGGAAACTTTCGGCCTCCCAAGTTCAACCCAATTTCATGGGATTCCCATGGACACTAATTTGCATTCTGAACCTCAGCTTGAGCTCAGCTCTAAACTCAGCCCACTGGGTACCTCACCCCAGAGCCACCAGAGTGGGACTGCCATGCCTATGCCCTAACCATAGGCCCACCTTGGGTTATCAGACTTCAATGCACAGAATCCTGGCCCAAAAGCCCTCCAGACTGGGGACTCTGGAGCCACACCACAGGACTCTTCCACCCATTCAGAAGGAAACCGTGCCCTAGGAAGAACACAAAAGCCCTGGAATAGCAGAAACCTGCATGGCCCCCAATGTCACCGCAGTTTCAGAGTTCCACCCTGGATACTAATGCCCATTAGACACTCAGTTTGAGACCTGCCCTCCACTCAGCAAACCCTGGTACCTTGACCCACAGCCACCAGATACGGCCTGCAATCTAGGTCCCAATTCTAAACCTTGGGTTTTTAGACATCCATCCCCAGAGGCTTGGCCTTATATCCCTCCATAACGGGGGACCATGAGCCACAAAACAGAACTACTCCAATGTCCCAAGAAGGAAACCTTGTCATTTGGGGCTGTGTAAAACCTTCAGTGTAGGAGAAACCTGAATGGTCCATGGGTCCACCATGACTTTCAGAGGCTGTCCTGCACACAATCCTGCATTGTGACCCTCAGCCTGAGCCCGGTTTTCAACTCAGCCCCATGGGTAGCTCGCCCCAAAGCCATTAGATCAGGCCTGAGCTACCCCTGGGCCATATTCTGAACCCTAAATGGGTTTTCAGGCATCCATACCCAAAGGCCTACTCTCGAAACCCTGCATATGGGGAACCCCTCAGCCATAAAACAGGACTCCTCCCATCCCCCAGAATGAAACTTTGCTATTTGGAACTGCACAAAAGCCTCAGAGCTGTAGACATGTCGATCTCCCCCTGACGCCAGATCCACATTCAGCGGCCCCCATGAACACGGACTCCAGCCTGAGGCACAGACTGACAATTCCCTAATTTCATAACCCTGGGAGCTTGCCTCAGTGTCTGCAGATCAGGACAGCCATGCCCTAGGCCCTAACCCTAACAATTACCCTAGCTTGGGTTTTCAGACTTCCATTCCTAGAGTCCTGACCCACAAGCCCTCTGGATTGGGGACTCCAAAACCACACCACAGGACTCTGCCTGCCTTCCAAAGGAAACCATGCCATATGGAGTTGCAAAAATCCCGCAGATTAGGAGAAACCTGCAGCCTCCCGAGCCCAGCAATGTTAAGAGGCTTGTCCTGGACACTAATATGCATTCTGACCCTCGACTTGAGCTCAGATCTAGACTCAGCCCGCTGGTTACCTCACCCCAGAGCCACCAGAGTGGGACTGCCATGCCCCATGCCCTAACTATAGGCCTAACTTGGGTTTTCAGACTTCAATGCACAGAATCCTGGCCCAAAAGCCCTCCAAACTGGCGACTCTGGAGCCACACCACAGGTCTCTGCCACCCCTTCAGAAGGAAACTGTGCCTATGGAGCACACAAAAACCCTGGAATAGAGAAACCTGCATGGTCCCCAATGCCACCCCCAGTTTCCGAGTTCCACCCTGGACACTAATGTCCATCAGACACTCATCCTGAGCCCTTTTTTCAACTCAGCTCCCGGGGAGCTCTCCCGAGAGACAGCAGATCGGCATGCCAATGCCATAGGCCCTGAGACTAACCCTATATTGGGTTTTCACGCATCCATACCCATAGGCCCGGCCTTGAATCCCTCCATAAGGGGGACCCCTGAGCCATAAAACAAGACTTCTCCTGTCCCACAGAAGAAAACATTGCTATGTGGAGCTGTGCAAAAACTCCAGAGAGATAGAGACCTCCATGGCCCCTTGAGACTGTCCCCACAATCACTGGACAACATGGACACAGACTCAAGACTGAGTGAGTGCCTGAAACTTGCCCTACCTTCAGATCCTGCAGAGCTTGCCTCCACATCTGCAGATCAGGTATGCCAAGCCCTAGGCCCTAACCCTCACCCTATCTTGGGTTTTCAGGATTCCTTCCTCAGATTCCTGGCCCACAAGCCCTCCAGACTGGGGACTCCAGAACCACACCACAGGACTCTATCTGCGTTCCCGAGGAAACCATGCCCTACGGAGCTGCACAAAACCCACAGATTAGGAGAAACCTGTGGTCTCCCGAGGCCAACCCAATTTCAGAGGATTGCCCTGGACACTAACTTGCATTCTGACCCTGAGCTTGAGCTCAGCTCTAAGCTCAGCCCACTGGTTACCTCACCCCAGAGCCACCAGAGTGGGATTGCCATGCCCTATACCCTAACCATAGGCCCAACTTGGGTTTTCAGAATTCAATGCACAGAATCCTTTCCCAAAAGCCCTCCAGACTGGGGACTCTGGAGCCACACCACAGGACTCTGCCACGCCTTCAGAAGGAAATCGTTCCCTATGAAGAACACAAAACCCCTGGAATAGCAGAAACCTGCATGGCCCCCAATGTCACCCCATCTTCAGAGTTCCACCCTGGATACTAATGCCCATTAGACACTAAATTTGAGACCTGCCCTCCACTCAGCAAACCCTGGTACCTTGCCCCACAGCCACCAGATACGGCCTGCAATCTAGGTCCCAATTCTAAACCTTGGGTTTTTAGACATCCATCCCCAGAGGCATGGCCTCATGTCCCTCCATATGGGGGACCATGAGCACAAAACAGAACTACTCCAACTCTCCAAGAAGGAAACTTTGCCATTTGGGACTGTGTAAAACCTTCAGTGTAGGAGAGACCTGAATGGTCCATTCGTCCACCACCACTTTCAGAGGCCATCCTGCACACAAATCTGCATTGTGACCCTCAGCTCCTAACTAAAGTAGCTTGGTTTTTCAGACTTCCATCCCCAGAGTCCTGATCCACAAACCCTCTAGATTAGAGACTCCAGAGCCTCACTACTGGACACTGCCTGCTTTCTAGAAGGATCATGCTCTATGGGCTGCCCAAAATCATCATATTAGGAGAAATCTGCATGGCCACCGATACCATGCCTCTTTCATAGCATGCCCTGGACACTAATGTGCAACCTGACACTAAGTTTGAGCCCTCCCTCATCTCAGGCCCCTGGGTAGCTTTCCACAGCCAGCAGATTTGTCCTGCCAAGACCCAAGGCACTAATCCTAAGCCTAGCTAGGGTTTTCAGGTATCTGTCCCCAGAGGCCTGATATTAAATCCCTCTATATGGGGGACTCCAGAACCACAAATCAGAACTCTTCCTTCCCCAGAAGGAAACTTCCTATTTGTAGCTGTGTAAAACCCTCAGAGTAGGATAAACCTGCATGGACCCTTAGGCCATTCCCACTTTCAGAGGCTGCCCTGGACAAGAAACTGTATTGTGACCCTCGGCCTGAATCCCGCCTTCAACACAAACTGGGTAGCTTGCCCAGCAAGCTGGGTAGCTTGCCCCAGAGCCAGCAGATGAGGCCTGCCATGACCCTAGGCCCTAATTCTAACCCTAACATGGGTTTTTTTTTTTTCAGGAATCTATCCCCAGAGGCCTGGTCTTGAATCCCTCCATATAGGGAGCTCATAGAAAAAAAAAAAAAAAAGAAGAAGAAAGAAAGAACTCCCTATGCCCCCAGAAGGAAACCTTGTTATTTGGAGCTATTTAGAAACCTCAGAGTAAGAGAAACCTACATGGCACCTAAAGCCACCACCACTTTCAGAAGCCACCCTAGACACACACCTACATTATGACGCTCAGACTGAGCCCTGTTTTCAGTGCAGTCCTCTGGGGAGATCGCCCCAGAGCCAGCAGATAGGGCCCGCCATACCCCTAGGCCCTAATCCTAGCCCTAGACTGAGTTTTAAGGCATCCATACCCAGAGGCCTGGTCTTGAATCCCTCCATATCGGGGACTCCTGAGCCACAAACAGAACTCCTGTCCCCTATAATGAAACCTTGCAATTTGGAGCTGTGAATAACCACCAGAGTGGGAAAAAACTTCACAGAACCCAGAGGCCACCGCCATATTCGGCGGCCCCCATGGACACAATCTCCAGCCTGAACCACAGTCTGTCCTAACTTCAGATCCTAGGGAACTCGCACCAGCATCTGCAACTTGGACCTGCCATGCCCTAGGCCCTAACCCTAACACTAGCTTGGGTTTTCAGGCTTCTGTCCCCAGAGTCCTGGCCCTCAAGCCCTGGAGACTGGGGACTCTGGAGCCACACCACAAGACTCTGCCTGCCTTCCAGAAGGCAGCGCTATCAGGAGCTGCACAAAAACCCACATATTAGGAGAAACCTGCATAGCTCCTGAGGCCACCACCACTTTCAGAGGCCCGCCCTAGACACTAATGCATATTCTGACACTCAGCCTGAGCACCACCCTCCACTCAGCCGCTGAGGTACCTTGCCCCACAGCCAGCAGATCGGGCCTGCCATGCCCCTAGGCCCTATCCTAACCCTAGCTTGGGTTCTCAGTATCTGTCATCAGAGGCCTGGTCTCGAATCCCTCCATATGGGGACCCCTTAGCTACAAAACAGGAATTTTCCTGTCCCCCAGAATGAAATCTTGCTATTTTGGTTTACACAAAACACCTAGACCGGAGAAACCTCCATGGCCCCCTGAGGCCATCCCACATTCAGCGGCCCTCATGGACACAAACTCCAGCCTGAAGTACAGCCTGACACCCGACCTAACTTCAGATCCAAGGGAGCTCATCTCAGCATCAGCAGATCGGGCCTACCATGCCCTAGTCCTATCCCTGTCCCTAGCTTGAGTTTTCACACTTCCATCCCTGGACTCCCAACCCACAAGCCCTCCTGATGAGGGACTTCGGAGTTACACCACAGGACTCTGCCTGCCCTCCAGAAGGAAAACGTGTCCTATGAAGCTGCACAAAACCCGCATATTAGGAGAAACCTGCAAGGTCTCCAAAGCCACCTCATTGTTATAGGCTGCCCTGGACACTGATGCACAATCTGATGCTCATCCTGAGCTCCGCCCATCAAATCAACCTCTTAGGTAGCTCGCCCCAGAGCCACCAGCTCAGGCCTGCCATGTATCTAGGACGTATTCCTAATTCTACCTTAGGTTTTCCGACATCTGTCCCCAGAGACCTGGTTTCAAGTCCCTCCATATAGGGGACCCCTGAGCCACAAAACGGAAATCATCCTGACCCCCAGAATGTAACCTTGTTATTTAGAGCTCTGTAAAACCCTCAGAGTAGGAGAAACCTGCATGGCCCAGAGTGGCCTCCCCACTTTCGGAGGTCCGCCATGGATACAAACTCGAGCCTGAGCCACAGCCTGACAGCCGCCATAAACTCAGACCCCAGGGTGCTCGAATCAGCATCTGCAGAACTGGCCTGCCATGCTGTAGGCCCAAACCACAGACCTCCATTCCCAGAGTTTTATCCCCAAAGTTCTCCATATTGGGGACCCCAGGGCCACACAGTTTACACAGGGCACCGCATACTTCCAATACTCCATCTTCAGAACAAAACCGTGAACTGTCCTTGTCAATCCTGTGTGCAGGCTCACAGTGAGTCCTGCAAAAGCTGGACACCTTCTTGACAGCACTCAGCCTCTCAATCGTCTCCTAGCAGATGGAGGGCGCTGCTTTCCCTGACCTCTGTACCAGCTAGAGAATACTTAGAAGAAATAACCATACTCCATGCAAATGCACATTCTTCATCTACAAAATGATGGAGGGTGAAACACCATGCATTCCCTGCACCTTCTTGAACCTAGGTAAGTTGGAGATACAATTTGGCCAGAGCTATTTTCCCCAACCCCCACACATACCCTTCCCTTGGGTACTCCATCCACTTTGCTCATTTTCGGCCATTGTCTCTACAAAGAAGTACAGTAGCATGGAGGTGCTGGGACTGAGGTTCTGGGTGCTAAGCCACCACCTTGGACACAGTTACTATCAGAAATTAATATTCATTTTATTAACAGTTGCATCCCAGAACATCTTGCCATCACGGCCAGTAGAAAAGTCATTACAACAGAGGTCCTAACAATGTGTGCCAATCTCCATCGCTCCACCCCCCGGTTCCGGGGATTGGCTCATCCATGGGCATGTGACCTGGTCCTGGGCAAAGAGCCAAGCATGGTCTGGGCAACCCAGGCCAGGGGCTTTTCCATCGTGACTGCAGAAGTAGTCTAGGCCAGGCCCCTGCCAGTGCCAGAGAGGGCCCAGAAAGGCATGTGTTCCATAACATTGCTAAGGGTTGAATCAGAATCATCCTGAGGCCCACACATGCTAGATCCTCCGCTAAGTCAGGAGAACCCTAAATGTGCTCATGGTCTTAGCCTGAATAAGATGACCATTTGTGTGGTATATAACCTACAAAATATACCCACCCGGCAATGGGGACTTACTCAGCCAAAGAATACCTATTGAACCACAGACAAACATGTTGGGGGAAGCCCAAAGCCCAAAGAAGTGGGGAGGGGAGATTCCTGAAACCTTAATTGTTGGCCAATCACACTATCATCTATTTGTTTTCCTTTCAAGTGGAAGGGCTGGGGTCAGGCAGGATAGATCCCAGTGTACTCACACCCAGCCACTGGAAAAGTATAATCCCACTCTGCCACTGGAAAAGAAGAGCCTTCTCCCCCATCATCCATCATGTTGCAAATCTAGGGTGTGAGAAATGACCATCCATGGGCCAAAGGAACCTACCCCTGTATTCTCTCAATCAAGTGTGGCTGGAACATAAGTTATGGTTGGTCTGTTGGCTGCTTTCAAACCAGAATGCAAGAGTGGAGTCATTGTCAGAGATACCACGTGGACTGCAACACCTACAGGAAAAATTTACAGAAGACTTTATACGAAAGTTTGTGCCTATCCCTGGTCCCAAAGATCTTAAGATCATGTCCTTCTTTGAGTAGAACGTAGCGCCTTCTGGGTCTAATCTAATTGCTTCACCCCTAGAGGCAAGGATTTCCATCCCTTTAGCCAGAACTGCATCTCCATCCTCCTCTATTTACACCTGGAATGGCACGTCTACAGGTCTCCAGCCCAACAGGAATTCACTGTCGTTTCCATGGTAATGATGCTCAGAAATGCAGGTATAAGTGTGAACTTGTGCGGGCGAGTGTGTGTTTCCTCTCTGGTAGCCACAGTGTGCAAGGAGAATACAATACAGCAGCATGCTTTCTGTCCCCCAGGAATGGCCGTTCCATGTGGTTCCATAATGATCTCAAAAGGAAGCCACCTTCACAGAACAAGTTCATCTCGCAGAACTCCCAAATCCCTTGTCCTAGACACTAGATCTCTCCAAGGCTGGGGGCACACAGAGGGACAGAGACTCCCCCTGCCCATCTGTATTTTGAAGGAGGCCTACTGTTCTAAAAAGATCCTGAAACCATTCATGGGCCTGCCATCCAGACAGGCATCTGGGAGAGAGATCTACTCCAAGCAGGAAGGACAGACCGAAAGACAAAAACTGACAGCCTTGTGTGACACATGCCATGACAGGGGACACTCAGGAGGACTGGGGGTGTGCAGAGTTGGCCAGAATGGGGGGCAGTGTGACTGAGAGTGCTCCAGGAGGATGTGGCAGCTGTGCCCTTGGGTGGCTACATGTGTCAGTGTGACTGGGCATTGGCCAGACCAGAAATAACAGCACGGGCAAGGAGCGGTGTCCCTAAACTGTCTTCTGCAAGGTAAAAGTTAGGGAATGAGATTTCTTTCAGTACGATTTCATGTCACATGCATCTGGGAGAACCTAAAGCTGACTGTGTATAACATGAAGTGTGTAGTTGGCTGTGGCTTTCAAACCTAAGGTGTGGATATTTCATACTCTGCTTTCAGAGTATGTTGACTTTTCCCGCCTTCATCTCTGACACAAGCACAGGGAACAAAGGCAACACAGTTCTACACTTCGAAATGTCAACAGAAATCTGAAAACCCAAGTTCTCCTAGAAGCTAAAGCTTCAGGACCAGCGTGATGGACAGGGGAGGCAGACAGCAAGGAACCAAAGAACACACATCATGTGCATGTGAGCTGGTCCACTTCTCTACCTGTCAGAAGCAAGCCATACCTGCCCGGAGGGAGTCCCCCATGCACCCGGTCCATCTGTTTGCTGCCCTTGAGCAGGGCAGAGGATGGGCTGAGATGGGTGTGGGTGTCGGGGGAGATGGCCAGCTGGCCACAGATGTTACCTGCTGAGGACCTATATAGCACCAGATCCCGGTCCTCAGCTAAGACAAAATAATATTTATGTTTAGTGACCCATTTCCGGGGACAGGGAATGTGCTCAGTGCTTTGCTGACTATATCCTCTCCCATTGTATTTTTTAAAAACCCCTTAGGCAGCTAAGATTCACACACAGAAAGCTGTTCATACTTAATGTATGCAACTTGACCCTGACCCTAACTCTCATCTCTAGTTAAGATATACTCACTTTGGGGGCGCCTGGGTGGCTCAGTGGGTTAAAGCCTCTGCCTTCAGCTCAGGTCATGATCCCAGGGTCCTGGGATCGAGCCCCGCATGGGGCTCTCTGCTCAGCAGGGAGCCTGCTTCCCTTCCTCTCTCTCTGTCTGCCTCTCTGCCTACCTGTGATCTCTGTCTGTCAAATAAATAAATAAAATCTTTAAAAAAAAAAAAAAAAAAAAAAAAAAAGATATACTCACTTTGGAATATTGCTCGCAAATTAGAGGATGGTACTTAAGAGCTAAGGAATTCAGGGACCAACCCTCTTCTATCTTCTCCCTGGTAAATCTGAATACATTTGGGCACGTGCTACCTGGAGAGTGGCCACACGGGGGCAACAGGGAGTCAACAGTGCCCAAAACCCCACTGCAAAGCCCATGCTTCCTTCATCCTGTCAAACCTTGTTCATTCAATGTTTACGGATCATGGTAGAGATTATGAAAAGTGTGACTAGGCTGAAGTTTTTAAAGCCAAACAAATTCTTTCAACCTGTTCAGAATAGAAGATGTTTTCTAAAATCTCAGAGTTGGCAAGCAGAGGAAGGCCCAGGGACCTGGGAAAAGGCTATTACTGTTGAATCTCTTCAAGTCTACTTAGGAAACAAGGATAACTTCTATTCCACTTCATTGTAGGAAGAATCAGTGTCTGCTCACAACACTGAATCCACAAAAATAGTGCAGCTCAGAGGAAAACAAAGGACAATCGACAGCCTATAGAAGCAGAGAAAGAGCCACATCCAGGAACCAAGAAGACAGACCAGGAAGGTTCTGCGCAGGTCAATTTGGATTTCTGTAGATCCTCTGGAGCTAGACTACCCCCAGCACCCCGGGGGGTCGTGGGTCAGGCCCAGAGCACACCCTGAT
Organism: Meles meles; assembly: GCF_922984935.1. NCBI lineage: Eukaryota > Metazoa > Chordata > Mammalia > Carnivora > Mustelidae > Meles > Meles meles. The sequence continues at coordinate 31,828 of NW_025721167.1, read as the reverse complement.
GCTGCACTGTTGGAACCTGTGATAAGCCTCTTGGTCCCTTCCTCCACGAGACACCACCTACCCCTGGACGACTCCAGCCTGCTTCTTGGAAGTCCCATTCCCCTTTTTGACCCCATCGTTCACTTTTCCCAACATGGCCATAATACAGAGTACATTGAACTACTTTCTATTGTATCATCTAAATATATTTTTGTCATGGTTGCTCTAAAACTAAACCTTGTATCATCTACCCTGATGTAGAATCACTTGTTGCTCTGCATGACTGAACTGTGGACTCTGAGTGCCCTCACAGTGTCATGGGGCTAGTGTCCAGGGCGAGGCCCTCTCTAAGCCGACCCAGAGGTTGCAGTAAAGGCCTGAACCAAGCACTGCTGTTTTTTGTGCAGGTAAGGCAACACAGCCAAAACCTGGGTTCGGGATCAGAATGGCTCATGGCCTCTCAGCCACTTCGGATGGCATGGGGGCATGCCCTGAAGACACTTGCTAGCCCAGTGTCACCCTGGGAAATTTCCATGGAGTAGCCATTGTGTCAAAAGGAGGAACTCAACAGAAGTGGGGATGATGGGAGTCAGAACTCCTGAGATAGAATCCACCTTGGAGAGTGCCCAGAACTTCCTAGGAGTTCATTCCATCGTCTTGCATGAATCAATTCATCTAAAAACATTTCCTCGTTTTAGAAATGATGAGCCTCGGGATGCCTAGTTGGCTCAGTTGGTTAAATGGCTGCATTTGGCTTAGGTCATGATCCCAGCATCACGGATCAAGTCCCACATTGGGCTCCTTGCTCGGCAGGGAGCCTGCTTCTCCCTCTGCCTCTGCCTGCCATTCTGTCTGCCTGTGCTCGCTCTGTCTCACTCTCTAACAAATAAATAAATAAAATCTTAAAAAAAAGAAATGTGATCCTCAAGCTCCAATAAAATGACTCTCCTAGGTGGTATTGGAAATCAGTGAGGGAGCCTGACTGAGCCTGGGGATGGCCTCCAGCAGGATCCACCAGAGCAGCTTCAGCTAGAGCTGCAATCACCCATTTATCTTTCCTGAACCCCCCAAATCTCATGGGACTCATCATGGGCTCTATTTTGGGAACAAGGGTCATGTCAGTGCCACAGAAACCTCTGACACTGCTTCTAATGAGACTCTGTGAAGTCAATGGAGTCCCAAGCCATAGGCCATCTCAGAATTTGTCTGCAAAGATACGGTTGGTGGGAAAGCCACATGCTGACAGAGGATGGAGGAAAATGGAAAAACTAGGGAAAGAAGGATTGCTCACGTCACATCTGGCCCTGCAGGATATGAGGTGTTCAACAGTGAAAGCTGCCCAAATGCCCCCCAGCGGCTTCACAGATCTCACCCCTACATTTTGAAGCTGAGCTTCATACACGGGTCATGAGCATCCCGGCTAGCTCATGGAAGCATGACACAGGACATAACGAAGCCACAGCCTTGACAGATTTATAGTCATGGAGCAATAGCTTTCTCCAAGTATATTCTGATATGGTCAAAAATTCATTGATAAAACATAGATGTTTTTGATTAAAAAGAAAACCATACTTGTTGAATTAATAAATATTTATGGTGGGGCGCCTGGGTGGCTCAGTCAGTTAAGTGTCTGCCTTCGGCTCAGGTCATGATCTCAGGGTCCTGGGATCGAGCCCCACATCGGGCTCCCTACTCAGCGGGAAGCCTGCTTCTCCCTCTCTCACTCCCCCTGCTTGTGTTCCCTCTCTCACTGTGTCTTTATCAAATAAATAGATAAAATCTTAAAAAAAAATAAATAAATATTTATGGAGTATCTACTTAGTGAAAATGTACAGCTCTAGTCCCACCTGGGAGCTTGCAATGAGTGTGGGATATAATCAATAAATCAACAATAGGAAGGAATGCAGGCTAAGGGCTAAGAGAACCATTCCATTCAGAGACACCCATTAAGGAAGTCCACTCAGAAGATGATTTTAGCCAAGACTGGAAAGATGGGGCCAGCAAATTCATCTGTGAAAAGAGTCACAGAGCATTCAATTTTTAATTATTTTGATGATAAAACATAAATGTCAACAAATATTGTCTTAAGTGTTGCTTTGGAACATTTCCTTCTTCTCCATAACTATTTAGGCTACACGCTAAACTTTACTCACTGTAAAATACTCTCAGAAAATGTCTTATTTAAGCGTGGACATCTTGTGTTAAAGGCAAATAAATTAACCCTCGCAAACCCCTAAACCCTAACCCTAACCCATGACCCTAAATCCTGACCCCAACCCTGACCCTTGGCTGGGTTCCAACGGGTATTTCTCCAGAGACCTGGCTGACACCACAGGCCCAGGGACTAGGGACACCTGAACAATTTTGGAGGACTCCACCTGCCACCCAGAATGAAATCATGGCATTTGGAACTCTGAAAATGATTCAGAGCAGGAGAAATCTGCATGGCCACCTGAAGCCACCCCCACATTCCGTGGCCCGCTGGACACAAACCACACCCTCAACTCAGCACTCTGGGAGTCTGGCCACACAGCTGGAAGGTTGAACATACCATTATCCTAGGGCTCAATCCTAACCCTAGGTTGGCTTCTTAAAGGACCATACCCAGGTCTGGCTCCAAATCCCCAGGGAATGGGGACACCTGAGTGAAGCAGAGACTCATCCTACAACAAAGTCATAAATCATGCCCTTTGGAACTGCAGAAAGGATTTAGAGCAGGAGAAATCGGAATGACATATTGAACCAATACCTGCTTATTCATACTTTCATACCAGACTGAACACAGAGCCTGAGCCTGATATTCTCCTTAACTCTAGCCCTCAATTCAGATGTCTCTGAAGGTCTCCACACCTAAGCAGATCACACCTTCCATGATCCTGAGACTACCCCTAATCTAGCTGAAAACATAAGTAAAAACATGAACACACCTTTCTACCAAGAGGACATAAAAGTGACCAAGAGACACATGAAAAAGTGCTCCACAGCAATGGCCATCAGGAAAATATAAATCAAAACCACAGTGAGATACCACCTTGCAACAGCTGGCATGGCTAAAATTGTCAAGACAGGGAAAACAAATGCTGGCGAGGACTTGGTGACAGGGGAACACTCTTACACTGCCGGTGGGAATGCATGCTTGTACAACCACTCTGCCACATGTTATCGAGTTTCTTCCAGAACTTAAAAATAGAGCTACCCTACAACCCAGCATTGCACTACTAGGTATTTAACCCAAAGATACAGATTGTGGGGCATCTGGGTGGCTCAGTGAATCAAGCCTCTGCCTTTGGCTCAGGTCATGATCTCAGGGTCCTGGGATCTAGCCCCACATCAGGCTGTCTGCTCAGCAGGGTGCTTGCTTCCCCAACCCCCTGCCTGCCTCTTTGCCTGCTTATGATCAATCTCTCTCTCTGTCACATAAATAAATAAAATTTTAAAGAAATCCAGATTGAGTGAAAAATAGTGGCATCTGCCCCCCAGTGTTCATTACAGCATTATCCACTCTAGCCAAACTATGGAAAGAGCCCAGATGTCCAGGGACAGATGAATGGATAAAGAAGATGTGGTTCATATCTACAATGAAATATTACTCAGCCATCAGAGAGGATGAAGACTAACCATCACATCCACCTGGATGGAACTGGTGGGTATTATGCTGAGCGAAATAAGGCTATCAGGGAAAGACAGTTGGCACGTGGGTTCACCCGTGTGTGAAATAGAAGAAACGCCACAGAGGATCAAAGGGGAAGGGAGGAAAACTGAATGAGAAGTCTCCAAGAGGGAGAAAAACCATGAGAGACTCTTCATTACAGAAACGAACTGAGGGTTGCTGGAGGGGAGGGGGATGGGGTAACTGGGTGGTGGGCATTAAAGAGGGCACGTGATGCCATGAGCACTGGGCGGTATTTCTATCTGATCTATTATTGAACACTACATCTGAAACTAATGATGTACTATAAGTTGGCTCATTGAATTAAGTTAAACAAAAAGAACTCAAGCAAACACTCCTAAAAATTTGTATGGAACAACCAAAGATACTGAACCACCAATGCAATGTTGAGAAGAAAAACAAGGCTGGAGGAGTCACAATTCCAGATTTCAAGTTGTACTACGAAGCTGTGGTCATCCTAACAGTATGACACTGGCACAAAAATACACACAGCGACCTAGAGAAAAGGATAGAGGCTCAGCTATAAACCCACAATTGTGTGGCCTATTAGTCTTCCACAAAGCAGGCAAGAATATCGAAAGGAAAAGAACAGTCTCTACAGTGTTGGGAAAACAGGACAGCTATGAACAGAAGAATGCGGTTACTCTGCTTCCTTATGCCATACAAACACTGAAGCTCAAAACAGTTTCAAGACCTCAATGGGAGACTGGAAACCATAAAAATCCTACAAGAGGGCACAGACCATAACTTCTTGACATGGACCAAAGCAACATTTTTCTAGACTGTCTCTAGAGGCAAAGGAAATACAAGCAAAAATAAACAACTGGGACTTTATCACAATAAAATTTCCACACAGCAGACGAACTAGGAAGAAGTAATAATAATAAGACAACCTACTGAAAGGGAAAATATATTTGCTAATATCCTATGCAATAAAGGGATAGTTTCCAAAATACGTGGAGTGGATACAACTTAGCACCCAAAAAACAAATAATCCAGTTAAAAAATAGTCCGAAGACATGAACAGACATTTCTCCAAAGAAGAAATACAGATGGCCAATGGTCCCATGAAAAGAATTTCACCATCACCCAAGCTCAGGAAGATGTAAATCAGAAATACAATGATATATTACCACATACTGTCAGAATGGCTCCAACCAACAGCACAAAGAACAACACGTGCTGGGGGACGTGGGGAAAGGGGACCCTCGTGCACTATTGGTGGAAAAAACACCTGCTGCAGCCACCCTGGGAAACAGTATGGAAGGTCCTCGAGGCGTTAAACACAGAGCTGTCTTGGGATCCAGCAACCATACTACTGGGTGTTTACCCAAAGCATATGAAAACAGTAACTCAAAAGTATACACGCACCCCTATGTTGCTTGCAGCATTATTTACAAGATCACAATACAGAAACAACCCAAGTGTCTGTGGATAAAGTGCTAAATGAGATGACAGATGTGTACACACACACACACACACACAGTGGAATATTATTCAGCCGTAAAAAGAGTGATATCTTGCCATTTGCTGCCACATGTAATGGATGTACAGCCACAGGATGGATGTAGAGAGGATTACCCTAAGTGAAATCAGTCAATCAGAGAAAGACAATACCATAGGATGTCACTCTTGTGTGGAATTGAAGAAACAAACATACATAAATAAAGGAGAAAAAGGAGACAAACCAAAATAGAGATTCTTAACAATAGAGAACAAACTGATGGTTACCAATGGGGAGTTGGCTGGAGGGATGGGTGAAGCAGAGGAAGGGGACTGAGACTACCCTTTTCTTGATGAGCACTGAGTGATATAGAGAATTACTGACTCACGCTATTGAACACCTGAAACTCATAGCAATGTATGTCAACGCAATTGGAATTAAAATAAACAATAACAAAGATTTTTCTTCCCCTAACCTATTTGAAAAAGCTTTGGTACACAACATCCGCAGGTCCTACTTGGGAGTATTTCCTTGACAATATCCATTGATTCTATGCCTGGAATTCAAATTTCACTGAATTCTATTTTCCCTGTTAATCCTAGCCCACAGGAGCCATGGCTCCTTTCCATCCAGGATCAGCACCTATGCATTCAACAGAGTGTAAGCAGAGATAGAAGCCATGTCATAATCCAGAAAGCTATTACTGTTTCTGTTTTAGGATGAGATGGTCACAGAGTGAGGAACAGGTTTCAGAGCAGGTTTGTTCTCTATCCTGGGTGGCTAATTCAGTGGTCATTCCCTGGATCCATTTGGCAAATAGGTTCCCTGTGGATGAGCGTGTTTCCAAGCACATCCATTGGAGACACAAAGGTGGGTGGGCTCAGTGTGGGACAGGAAGCAGGTCAAGTACAGACAATGGTACAATCCCTCCCCTGATCCAGGAACTGCCATGGGTGCGGGTATGGGAGACAGAAGCAATGGGAAGCCACCAAGCTCACCAGCTGAATGCAGGAGGCACAGGTCAAGGGATCTCGAGATGCGGGGCATGGAGGCTGCTCTGAGCTAACTCTGGGAGGGAGAAGGGGGAAGGCATGAGAAAAAGGAACTCCCTCCACCTGGCTCATGCCAGCCACTCACTGCTCCTGGAACACATCAGTCTGCACAGCTGACACAGCCCGGGCTCAGGATGGGCTGGCTCGGGTCCCTCAGCCCTCAGTGGGACAGCTGGCTCCAGGGCTCAAGGACATGCTGAGGGAGGTGGCAGAGAAGGCTTCCCCTCCCAGGTCATTGCCTCATTGAGCAGACAGCCCTGCAGGACTGCTGAAAACCCACTGAGAGGTTCAAAAGACATGCCATGGATGAACTAAGGCATGGAGAAACAGAAAACAATAGTATTATTAAGGTCAGAGCTATCAGCTCATGACGTGGGGACAGCTTCCCTGAGGAGGACTGAAGGGAGGGCAGGCCATCCTGAAAAGGAAGACATGGCTCTCCTGATTGGGGACCTGCAGCCCCCTTCCAGGGCAGCGCATCATCCTCACTCACAGGGGACTGATGGAAGTGTTCCATCAGGGGACTGACAAGTGCTCACTCTTGAGGAAGCTACCCTGGCATCGGGTCACACAAGGCAGAGGATGAGGGCCAGATGGAGGCAGACAATCCCCCAGGGGGCCATGGGGAAGAGCATAGGTTCATGGCCATGACTATGATGAAAAGTAGGAGGCAGCTGAAACCCTAACCCTAACCCTCGCCCACAACAAATCACCATATCGGAGCTGCCATGCCCCTTGGCCTTAACACTAACCCTACAGACTTCCGTGCCCAAAGGACTGTCCCCCAAGACCACCAGACTGCAGATGCCTGAGACTCTGTCTGGCACTCCTCTGGCCACCAGGGTATTATGGTGCCATTTGGAGCTGTGCAGAAACCTCAGAGTGGGAGAAACTTGTGTATCCCCAGAGGCAAGTCCGAGCATCTTCGTCCCTTCTGAACACAAACTGGGACTCAGATGCGTTGCCTGCCACCTGCCCTCAACTCAGCCAAGTGGGAAGCCTTCCTCAGCACTGGCAGATAGGGCCTGCCATGCCCCAAGACCCTAACCCTAACCCTAGTTGGGGGTTTCAGGCTTCCATCCTGGGAGGCCTAGCCCCCAATCCCCCTGGATTTAGGACCCCTGAGTGACACTGCAGGACTCCAACCATCAAGTGGGATGATACCTTGCAGTTTGGAGCTGCGCCAAACCCTCAGAGGGGGAGAAAACTTCAAGCCCCCCTAAGCCACCCCCACCATCAGCGGCCCACCCGCCATACAGCCAGATTCTGCCGAGCTGTCGGATGCATGCCCTCAACTCAGCCCTGAGGGGAGTCCACCTCAGCACCAGCAAATCTGGCCTGCCATGCCCCTAGGCCCTAACCCTAGCCCTAGGTGGGGTGTACAGGCTTCTGTGCCCAGAGGCCTGTACCCCAAGCCTATCAGACAGGGGACGCATGACACTCCTGCTGACACTGTGCTGTCTGCCTAGGGCAAAATGGTGACATTTGGAGCTTTGCAGAAATCTCAGAGCAGGAGAAACCTGCATGCCTCCCGAGGCCCCCACCAGAATCTGTGCCCCAACCTCCCCCCAACACAAACCCACCTCCAGCCCCCACCTGACACACGCCCTCCAATCAGCCCACAGGGAGACCACCTCAATACCAACAGATTGGACCTGCCATGCCCCTAGGCCTAAACCCTAAGGCTAGTTGGTGTTTCCAGGCTTCCATCCCAAGAGGCCTGGCCCCCACACCCACCGGATTAAGGACTACTGAGGACACCAGGACACTGCCAGCCGAGCGATTGGAATCCTTGTGGTTTGGATCTGCGACACACGCTCAGAGGTGGAGAAATCGGTATGCCCCCCTAATGCGAAACCACCATCGACACCCCACCCCCCCCCCGACCATAAAGCTGGAATCGACCATGCTGCCAGATTCACGACATTATCAAAGCCCTGAAGGGTGCCCGCCTCAGTGATTAAAGATCGGGCCTGCCATGACCCTAGGCCCTAATCCTAACCCTAGTTTGGATTTCCAGGGATCCATACCCAGAGCCTTGCTCTTGAATCCCTCCATATGGAGGACCACTGGGCCGTAAAGCAGGACTCCTCCTGTACCCCAGAATGAAACCTAGCTTTTTGGATCTTCACAAAACCCCCAGAGAGGGAGAACCCTCCATGGCCTCATAAAGCACCCCCGTCATTTGGCGGTCCTCAGGGACACAAACACCAGCCACAGCAACTGCCTGTTCCTCGCCCTAACTTCAGATCCCAGGGATCTCGCCTCAGCATCTGCAGATCAGGCCGGCCATACCCTGGGCCCTAACCCTAACCCTAGCTTGGGATTTCAGACTTCCATGCCCAGAGTCCTGGCCCACAAGCCTTCCAGACTGTGGACTCTGGAGCCACACCACATGATTCTGCCTGTCCTCCAGAAGGAAACTGTGCCCTATGGAGCTGCAAAACACCCCAGATTAGGAGAAACCTGTACGGGCCCCGAGGCCACTCCACTTTCACAGGCCATGCTGATCAATAATGCACAGTCTGACAAAGGCTGAGCCCCAATCTCGAGTCAGCCTCACAAATACCTGGCCTCAGAGCCAGAAGATTGGATATGCTATGCGCCTGGACCCTAATCCCAATGGTCTTGTGTTTTCAGGCATCTGTCCTCAAAAGCCTGGTCATGAATCCCTGCCTATGGCGGACCACTGAGCCACAAAATAGAACTGGTCTGACAGCTTGAAAGGAAACCCTGATATTTGGAGCTGTGTAAAACCCTCTGAAGAGGAGAAACCTGCATGGTCCTTGAGGCCACCCAGACATGGGGAAGCTGCCCTGGACACAAACCCTCATTGTGACCCTGAGCTTGTGCCCGTTTTCAACTCAGTGTCCTGGGTAGCTCACCTGTGAGTGAGAAGATCAGACCTGCCATGCTGCTAGGACCTAATCCTAACCCTAAATTGGGTGTCCAGGCATACATTCCCAGAGATCCGCTCTCAAATTCCTCCATTGGGGGACCCCTGACCCATGATAAATGAGTCCTCTTGTCCCCCAGAATGAAACATTGCTATTTGGAGCTGTCCAAAACTCCCAGAGCAGGAAAACCTCCATGGCCCCATGAAGCCACCCATACATTCGGTGGCCATCATGGACACAAACTCCAGCTGCGCAACCACCTGACACTGACCCTAACTTCAGATCTCTGGGAGCTCGCCTCAGCATCTGCAGATCAGGCCTGCCATGCCCTAGTCCCTAACTCTAACCTGAGTTTGTCTTTTCAGACTTCCATCCCCAGAGTCCTGGCCCTCAAGCCCTCCAGACTGGGGATTCCAGAGCCACACCACAAGACTCTGCCTGCCCTGCAGAAAGGAAGGCGCATGAGCCCCTAAACACACTCCCACCATCGGCAGCTCCCTGGACAAAATGCTGGATTCTGCCGCGACGCCAGATGCATGTCCTCCACTCAGCCCTGAGGTGACCCGCCTTGACACCAGCATATCGGAGCTGCCATGCCCCTAGGCCTTAACCCTAACCCTATGTTTGTTGTATAGGCTTCCATACCCAGAGGCCTAGCCCCGAAACTCGCCAGATTGGAGACGCCTGAGACTCACTCTGGTAGTCTGCTGGGCACCTATGCTATTATGGTGCCATTTGGAGCTGCTCAGACCTCAGATCGGAAGAAAATTTCATGCCCTCCAAGGCAAGCCCCAACATCTGCCCCCCTCCTGGACAAAAACCCAGATTCACACAAGCCACCTATCACCCACCCTCAACTCAGCCCACCAGGGAGCCCGTCTCAACACTGGCAGATTGGGCCTGCCGTGCCCCAAGACCCTAACCCTAGTTTGGGTTTTCAGGCTTCCATCCCAAGAGGCCTTGCCCCAAAGTCCTCCTGATTAAGGACCCCTGAGTGACAATCTGACTCCGCTTGCCACAGGGGAGGAAACCTTGCGGTTTGCAGCTATGCCAAACCATCACAGTGGGAGAAACCTGCAAGCCCCCATAAAGCCACCCCTACCATCAGCGGTCCCCTGGCCATAAAGCCGGATTCCGCTGTACCACCGGATGCATGTCCTCAACTCAGCCCTGAGGGGAGACTGAGTCAGTGCCCACCGATCAGTCGTGCCATTCCCCTAGGCCCTAACTTTAACACTACTTTGGGTTGACAGCCTTCATTCTGAAGGGCCTGGCCATCAAGCCCCACGGATTAAGGACCCCTGAGCTACCCCCCATGACTCCATCTGCCATGTGGTAGGAACCCATGCTGTATGAAGCTGCAATGAACCCTTAGCGGGGGAGAAAACTGCATGTCCCCCTAAAACCACTCTCATCATCTGTGTACCCCTGGCCATAAAGCCGGATTCTGCTGCGCCACTGGACTCATGTCCTCAACTCAGCCCTGAGAGAAGCCTGCCTCAGCACCATCAAATCAGGCCTTCCATGCCCCTACAACCTAACCCTAGCACTAGTTTGGGTTTTCAGTCTTCCATCCGAAGAGGCCTGTCCTTCGAGCCCCCCCCCCCCCCAGAATAAGGACCCCTGAGCAACACCCCAGACACAACCCACCACGTGGGAGGAAACCTTGCAGTTTGGAGCTCACTGAACACTCAGAATGAGAGAAAACTGTATGATCCCCCAAAAGCCACCCATACCATCGGCTGCACACCTGGCCATAAAGCCAGAGTCTGCTATAGTGCCAGACCAACTCCCTCAACTCAGACCTAAGGGGAGCCTGACTCAGCACTGGCAGATCAGACATGTAATGAATCTAGGCCCTAAACCTAACCCTAGTTTTGGTTCTCAGGCTTCCATCTGAAGAGGCCTGGCCCCCAAACACCCAGATTAAGGACACCAGAGTGATAACCCATGACTCCACCCACCACATGGAAGGAAACCTTGTGGTTTGGAGCTCGCCAATCCCTCAGAGTGGGAGAAGACGGCATGCCCCCTAAAGCCACCCCCGCCATCAGTGTCCCACCTGGCCGTAAAGCTGTATTCTTCCAAGCTACCAAATGCATGCCCTTAACTCAGCCCTGAGAGGAGCCCACATCAGCACCATCATATAGAGCCTGCCATGCCTGTAGGACCAAATACAAATGCTTGCATCGCAAGAGGCCAGTCACTCAAGCTCCCTGGATTAAGGACCCCTGAGAGACACCCCAGGACACTGCCCACCAAGCGGGAGGAAACCTTGCCATTTGGAGCTCGCCAAACCTTCAGAGTGGGAGAAACCTACATGCCCCCCTAAAGCCACCCCCACCATCGGCGGCCCACCTGGCCATAACACCGGATTCTGCCATGGCCCTGGACGAATGCCATCAACTCAGCCCTGAGTGCGCCTGCCACAGCACCAGCAGATCGGGCTTCTAATACCCCTAGGCCCTAACCCTAACCATAGTTTGGGTTTTCAGACTTCCATTCTGAGGTGCCTGGCCACCAAGCTCCATGGATTAAGGACCCCTAAGCTATACACGAGGACTTCCCCCACCATATGGTAGGAACCTGTGCCTTTTGGAGCTTTACCGAACCCTTAGTGTGGGAGAAAACTGCATGCCCCATTAAAGCAACCTCCACCATCAGCAGCCTTCCTGGGCATAAAGCCAGATTCTGCTGCGGTGTCAGATGAGTTCCCTCAATTCAGCTCTGAGAGGAGCCTGCCTCAATGCCGCCCATTGTGCCTGTAATGCCCCTAGGCCCTAACCCTAACCCTAGTTTGGGTTTTCAGGCTTCCATTCTGAGGGGCTGGGCTCTCACGCCCCCAGATAAAGGACCCTGAGTGACACTCCAGGACTTTGCCAGCCACGTGGTTGGAAACTGTGCCATTTGGAGCTATGCCAAACCCTCAGAGGGGAACAAACCTGCTGCCACCCTAAAGCCACCCCAAACATCAGTGGCCCCCCTGCCATAAAGCCATATTCTTCCACGGTGCTGGACACATGCACTCAACTCAGACCTGAGGGGAGCTCCCCTCAGTGCCAGCAGATCCGGCCTGCCATGCCCCTAGGCCCTAAGCCTAACCCTAGGTGGGGTGCACAGGCTTCCTTAGTCCACCCCCACCTCTGGGGGCCACTCGGTCACAAAACACAAGGCTTGACCCACAGCCTGTCACGCATCCTTGACTCAGCCAAATGGGGATCCTGCCTCAGTGCTGACATGCTGGGCCTACCATGCTCCTAGGCCCTAACCTTAACCCTAGTTTGGCTTTTCAGGCTTCCATCCACAGAGAACTGGCCCCCAAGTCCTCCAGATTGGGGAACCCTGAGACACAACCCAGAACTCCGCCTGCCACCCAGGAGGAAACCGTGCTGTTCAGACCTGCACAAAACCCACAGAGCAGGAGAAACCTGCGTGACTCCCTGAGGCCATCCCAACATTTGGTGCCCCACCAGGCCACAAACATGAAGGCTGACATTCAGCAAGACCGCCTGACTCAACACAGCCCCCCGTAAAGTTCCACTGGGTGGGGGTCCTCGGGGGAGCCACGTGGGCCCAGCCAGCATTCCCAGATGGCCGGAACACATGCCTAGCGAGAAACTGCTCAAGACCGTGGGCACCAGAACAGCACAAATTGCCGCCCAACGCTGGCCAATTCTCATAAGTTTTCTACTCAAATCGATATTGATTTAGGCAGGAAGCTCAGGAGAACTGTTCAGAAAACCTCCAGCGAACTAGCTGGCAGGGCCAGGGGCTGCCACAGTGCTGCCACCTGGGTCTGCCCTTGAATCCCAAGTGGTCGTGGTCTGGACCCTGCTATGTTGCCCTCTATGAGCCAGGGCCATGCACAGCCTACCACTCCTGCTATTCAGTCCCATGGGGTGCCTGCCCCAGTGCTGTTGGTTTGGGCCTGCCAAACCCCTAGGCCTCTGCTCTAAGTCTCCTTTGGGTTTTCAGGCTTCAGACTCTGGGACCTGTCCCAAGTGCTCCAGATTGGGGACCCCGGTGTGGCACCTGCCAGGAGTCCACCTGCCACCCTGAAGAATACCGTGGCCTTCGGAGCTGCACAGAACCCTCAGACTGGGAGAAAACCACATGCATCCCTGAGGCCACCCCCACCTCTGTTGCCCCACCCCATCCACAAAACCTGGAGTCTGACACGCCTCTTGACCCTCATCTTCAACTCATGCCCCCTCTGGGGATCCCGCCTCAAGAGTTGGCTGATCAGGCCTGTCATTCCCCTAAGCCCTAATGGTAACCATAGGGTGGGTTCTCAGGCTTCTGTCCCCATAGAACTGGCCCCAAATCCTTCCAGATTGAGGACCCCTGAGCCACACCCCACGCCTCTGCCTGCCACAAGGAGGAAACCATGCCATTATGAGCTGACCAAAAGCCTCAGAGCAGGAGAAACCTGCATGCCCACACCGCCCCCCTGAGCCTCTCCCCAACCTTCGGCACTCCAGCGGGCCACAAACACGGAGGCTGACCCTCAGCTGGACCCTTTCCCTCAACCTGGACTCTGACTCCCCGCCTGACCCTTGTCCTTGTCTCAGCCCCCCAGGGATCCCACCTCAGTGCCAGCAGATTGGGCCTGCCATTCCCCTTGGCCCTAACCCTAGTTTGGGTTTTCATGCTTCCATCCAAAAAGTCCTGGCCCACAAGCCCCACAGATTAAGGAAACCTGAGAGACACCTCAGGACTGCATCCACCACGTGGAAGGAAACCATGCCATTTGTAGCTGTGCGGTACCCTCAGACAAGGAGAAACCTGCATGCCACCCTGAGGCCACCCCCAGCTTCTACAGCCCCTGGACATAAACCCATACTCTGACAAGCTGCCTGATGCCCTCCCCCAAGTCAGCCCAGCATAGTACCCACCTCCTCACCAGAAGATCAGGCCTGTCATGCCCTGAGGCCCTAAACCTAACCCTAGGTGTGGTGTACAGGCTTCCATGCCCAGAGGCCTGGCCCCTAAGCCCTCCAGATTGGGGACCCTTGTACTCAACCCCAGGACTCCACCAGCTTCCCAGAGTGAAACATGTCCATTTGGAGTTGTGCAAAACCCTCAGAGCAGGAGAAACCTGCGTGTTGCCTGAGGCACCCTCAGCTTATGAAGCACCCCTGGACACAAACCCAGAGTCTGACATGCCACCTGATGCCCACCTTCAACTCAGCTCACCATGGAGCCTGCCTCAGCACTGGCAGATCAGATTAGCCCCTAGGTGCTAAACCTAACCATAAGTTGAATTTTCAGGCCTCCTTCCCCAGGGGCCTGTCCCCCAAGCCCTCTAGATTGGGAGGCCTGGAGTCACACCATAGGAGTCCGCCTGCCACCTACCTGGAAACCAGTCCATTTGGAACTGTGCAGCACTCTCAGAGCTGGAGAAACCTGTATGCCCACATGAGAACTCCCCCACGTTGTGCAGCTCCCCAGTTACAAACCTGGAGCCTGATGCACCGTCTGAGTTGACTCAGCCCCTTGGGGAACCCACCTCAGCACCAGCAGTTCTGGCCTGCCACACCACTAGGTCATCTCTGCTCATCAACCCCGTCAGCTCTAGGCAGACCTAGAACTCCCCTGTCTGTGGCAGATCTCTGGGATCCCCCCTCCTTCTCAATTTACACAGGCTCAGGCGTTCATGAGAAAGGGGGAGGGCTACCTCCTGAATGCTTAACACCTCCTTCCTCTTCTGCCCTATTTCTCTCCACTTAACTTTGTACCTGGGCAAACTGGAAGTAAGCGTATCAATGGAACCTGTACATGCTCTGAGATCTGAGTCTTTCATTACAGCATTCTGAGGGCTCCTTATGCAAGAAGAAACTAGGGGGGAGCACAGAGTGTTTCAAAATGACTATCTACAGAACGGGAGAGTGAAAGTCACTCCAGTTTTATCTCAGTCTTCATGAAGTAGAACATGGTCTTCTTTTCTTCATTGACTTCAATTCCAATTTGCTTCCATGCAGTGTTCATTCCTTAGTTTCAGGGGTAGGATTTCGTGATTCCTCACCTGCACAGAACACCCAGAGCTCCTCACAACAAATACCCTCCCTAATAGCCATCGCCCATTGAACCCTTCCCCTCATACCATAGAGGGTTGCCCTCTAGCAACCCTCGGTTTGTGCTCTAAGGCTGAGTCTGTTCCCTCATTGGCCTATTTTTCTCCCCTCACTATGTCCATCTGTTTTCTTTCTGGAATTCCATAGGAGGAGGAGTCAAGATGGTAGAAAAGTAGCAGGCTGACAGGACATCACGTAGCAGGAGATCAGCTAGATAGCTTGTCAAACCATTGCAAACACCAACAAATCCAACAGGAGATCGAAGAGAAGAGCAACAATCCTACAAAAAGAAAATCAACCACTTTCTGAAAGGTAGGACCGGCGGAGAAGTGAATACAAAGTGACTGGAAAATAGACTGCAGAGGGAGGGGCCAGTTCCCAGCAAGGGGCGGAGCAACGAAGGACAAAATCAAGGAATTTTAAAAGTCTGCTCCACTGAGGGATGTCACTCCAGAGGCTTAACTGGGGTAAAGCCCATGTGGGGTCAGAAGGATCAGGATGTCTGAGTGTTGCAGAGCTCACAGGTATTAGAGCGGGGAAGGTGGCTACAGAGACAGAACCAAGGAGTGAGCTCTCAGGGGTTACCTTGAACAGGTCGCAGGCTGGGTGAGCTTGGAGCATGGCCAGAGACCAGGGAGATGGGAGTGATTGAGCACTTTTCTCTGAGGGCACACTGAGGAGAGGGGCCCGGAGCTCTTGGCTCCTCCAGGCCGGAGATTGGGAGGCAGCCATTTTCATTCCCATCCTCCAGAATTCTACAGAAAGTGTTCAGGGAACAAAAGTTCCCAAAAGCGAATTACTTAGCCTGGCCCCTGGTAAAGGCAGTGCAATTCTGCCTCGGGCAATGACAATTGAGAAACACTACAACAGGCCCCTCCCCCAGAAGACCAACAAGAAATCCAGCCAAGACCAAGTTCACTTACCAAGGAGAACAGCAGAATTCCAGAGGAATTCAAAGAATTCATGGCTTTCTCCCCATGATTCTTTAGTCTCACAGTTAATTTTTTTAATTTAATTTTTTTTCTTCAGCTAAATTTGTTTAACTTTTACCCTTTCCTCTTTTAATGTTTTTAACTAGTTTATCTTAACAATACCTTCATAAAAATAATAATCTTTTTTGAACCTTCGTTATTTTTTTTTAAGATTTTTTTTATTTGACAGACTGAGAGAGATCACAAGTAGGCAGAGAGGCAGGCAGAGAGAGAGGAGGAAGCAGGCTCCCTGCTGAGCAGAGAGTCCGATGCGGGGCTTGATCCCAGGACCCTGAGATCATGACCTGAGCCGAAGGCAGAGGCTTAACCCACTGAGCCACCCAGGCACCCCTGAACCTTCATTATTATAGTCACATTTTATCCTTCATTGTATCTAAGTTTATTTTTTGAATACACATAGGGATTTTTCTTCTAAAAATTTGAGATACAATTTCTTCTAATAGATCAAATATACTCTAAATCTAGCTCTGAGCTTGTTCTAGTCTCCAGCCCAAGTAAATTCTCACCACTTTCTTTTCCTTTATTCTCCCAACCAACTTACTTTATCAACTCCTTTCTTTGAAATAAAAAAAAAAAAATTTATCTTAATGGGCATATTCCATCCCTTCATTGTGTTTACCCTTATATACGTTTTTCATTCCTTAAAATTTTGGGAGGTAGTTTCTTCTAAGAAACCAAAATACTCCCAAAATTAAGTGGGTGACCCTGTTCTAGTCACCAGTCTAATATATTTTTTTTTTATATTTTTTCTTTTTTTTTCTTTAATTCTTTTTCTTAACTTCTCTTTATCCCCTTTCTCCCTCCCATGATTCGGGGTCTCTTATTTGGTTAAATCACATTTTCCTGGGGTCTTTGCCACCCTTTTAGTATTTTATTTGCTCCTTCATAACTCTTTTTTTTTAAGATTTTTATTTTTTTATTTGTCAGAGAGAGAGAGAGCACAGGCAGACAGAGTGGCAGGCTGAGGCAGAGAGAGAAGCAGGCTCCCTGCTGAGCAAGGAGCCGGATGCGGGACTCGATCCCAGGACACTGGGATCATGACCTGAGCCGAAGGCAGCCGCTTAACCAAATGAACCACCCAGGCATCCTTCCTTCATATATTCTTATTTGGACAAAATGACAAGGCAGAAAAACTCACCACAAACAAAGGACAAGAGGCAGTACTGAAGGCTAGGGACCTAATCAATAAGGACATTGGTAATACGTCATATCTAGAGTTCAGAATGACGATTCTCGAGGTTTTAGCCAGGCTCGAAAAGGCATGGAAGATATTAGAGAAACCCTCTCCAGAGAGATAAAAGCCATTCCTGGAGAAATAAAAGAACTAAAATCTAACCAAGTTGAAATTAAAAAAGCTATTAATTAGGTGAAATTCCATAGGAGTCAAATCATAGGCCATTGGTCTTTTCTTACTGATTTTGCTTACCTTAATCCACTCTAGATCCTTCCACATCCTTGCTGATGGCAAGATTTCATTTTTTTTTTTTTTTTTTTTGAGGCTGGGTCCTATTCCATCGGATAGATAGATAGAAGATATATCTCTCACATCTTCTTTCTCCATTCATCAGTGAATGGACATTGGGAGTCCCTCCATTGTTTTGCTATTCTTGATAATGCTGCTATAAACATCATGGTGCTTGTACCCCACTGAATGCACATTTTTGTGTCCTTTGGATAAATAACTAGGAGTGCAATTGCTGGGTGCTAGGGTTGTTTGAGTTTAGCTTTTGGAGGAGCCACCATACTCTTTTCCAAAGAGGCTGCAACAACCTGCATGCCCACCGACAGTGCAGGAGGGCTCTGCTTTAAGCAGAATGTTACCTGCCTGCAATTCCCTAGGAGGAAATGGAAAACCTGTGGGATATCCTGACTCACTGAGTGTCAGGCAAGCAGCCCCAGAAATTCACGCCAGGATTCCTGAATCCAATCCCCTTAAAGTCCCCAGAATGCCTGTATTCTGTATGGGAAATCACTAAGACTCTCCTTCTGACTTCACCACTCATGAAACTGCAGAGAAAATACAGCATGCCCAACTATCTAGATGGTCCATTTAGTGAAACTAGAAGGTCAAGCTTCCCTTTAAATCATCCTCGGAATCATTTTGAATTTTCCCTCTGCCCTCATTGGAACTCTTTGAATGGAAAGACGAATCCATTAAGATACATCACCTTTGACAAAGGAAAAGCCATCATCCAAGTCACTATCTGACCACAAACAGGCACATAACTCTAGATGCCTGCCATTCCACCACAGCCTACGCCCAATGGAATAAGCACTGTTAGATGAAGGAACACATTCTATGTTCAAAACACACACCGAGTCAATCTCATCTGTGATTCATGAATTGGCATGAGTCTCCTAATGCAGCTCACAACGCCTCACAGGTCTCAAGACACAATGGCACTGTCCCTCCAGACTGGGGACCCGTGAGACAGAACACAGGACTATGCTTGCCACCAGGATGAGAGCATGCCATTTAGAGCCGTGCAAACCCCTCAGAGCAGGAAAAAACGGCATGCCTCCTGAAGCCACCACCACTTTCAGAGCCCTCACGGGCCACAAAACCAGTGCCTGGTGTTCACTCTGACCCCCATACAACTCGGCCCTCACCAGTGTGGGCTCTCAGGGAACCGTGAGGGCCCAGCCCATGGTCGCGAATGGCTGCAACACAAACCTAGCGACAAAGAAATCCAAACCCTAGGAGCATGCGTGACCACAATCGTTCCACAATACCAGCCAATTCTTACAAAATTTCTGCCCAAATCAATATCGAATTTGGCTGAAATCTCATGTGAATTGGCCCAAAACCTCCTCTGAACTCGCATCCAGAGGCGGGAGCCCTGAGAAGCTGCCTGGATCTGGGCCATTGTCCCGAGGGCTTGCAGCCCAAACCTCTCCAGAAAGAGCTCTAAACTGCAAATGGACACGTGCTCGGAATTGCCCCAGAACGCTGGCAGTCCTGGCCTCTACTCAGTCCCCTGGGTGGCCGACCTCAGCACTGGCAGAACGGGTGTGCCCTGCCCCTAGAACCTAAACCTAACCCTAGGTTGGGTGTTACAGGCTTACAGGAGACCTGGCCCCAAGCCCTCCAGATTGGGGACCCCAGAGCTGCACCCCAGGACTCCACTGCCACGAAGGAGGAAACAGTACTGTTTTGAGCTGCAGAAAAACTCAGATGGGGAGGAACCTTCATACCCTCCTGAGGCCACCCCACCTTCAGCACCTAAATGGGCCACAAACATGGAGCCTCATTCTCACCCTGAGACCCTCCGGGAAATCTCCCCTCAGCTGGAGCCCAGCTGCGTGGGCCCAGTCCACGTTCCTGGATGGTCGCAACATGCACCTAGGGAGAAAACACTCTAAACAGCGGGGGTGAGTGCATCCCAAATTGCTGCCCATGCCGGCCAATTCTCATGAGCTTCTTGCCCAACTCAATATCCATTTGGGCATAAAGCTCGTGAGAATTGGCCAGAAAACCCCACAGTGAAACTGCTTCTGGAAGCACGGAGCTGCAGGGCAACCACCTGGGCCTCGCCCATGATCTCAAGTGGTCGCAGCCCTAACCCCATGAGAAAGCAATCTAAAATCCAGGTGCAAACATGGCCAAAACCTCCCTCCCTCCCTCTACTCAGCCCCCTGGAGTGCCGGTCTCAGCAATTTCAGATCAGGCCTGCCATGCCCCAGACCCTAACCCTAACCCTAGGTTGGATTTTCAGACTTTCATCTGCAGGAGCCTATCCCCCAAGCCCTCCAGATTGGGGACCCCAGAGCCACACCCCAGGAATCCACCTGCTACCCAGAGGGAAACTGTGCCATTTGAGCTGTGCCCAACCCTCAGAGCAGGAGAAACCTGCATGCCTCCCTGAGGCCACACACACCTTCGGTGGGCCCCATGGTCACCAACCCAGAGACTGAGGCACTGCATGATGCCCACCCTAAACTCAGCCCACCAGGGAGCCCGCCTCAGCATCAATAGATTTGGCCTTCCATGCCCTTAGGCCCTAACCCTAAACGTTTGGGTTTTCGGGATTCCACCCTAAAGGCCTGGCCCCAAAGCCCCCCAGATTAAGGACCTCTGAGTAACACCCCAGAATTCAGCCCACAATGCAGTTGTAAAGCAGACTGTTTGGAGCTGTGCTGAACTCTCAGAGTGAGAGAAACCTGCATGCCCTCATAAAGCCAACACCAACTTCAGTGGCCCCCGGGCACAAAAACAGACTCTGATGCAATGACTGACAAATCCTCAACTTGGCCCTGAGCAGAACATGCCTCAGAAGTGGCAGATCAGTCCTGCCATGCCCCTAGGCCCTAAGCCTAAACCTAGTTGAGGTGTTCAGGCTATCATGCCCAAAGGCCTGGCCCGCAACCCAGCCAGATTGGGGACCCTGGAAACTCACACAAGAATTCTGCCTCCCACTGAGGGCACAACTCTGTTGCTTGGAGCTGCACAGAACCCTCAGAACGGGAGAAATCTGTATGACCCCCTCAGGCCACTCCAGCTTCTGTGGAACCCCTGGACACAAACCTGGAATCTGACAGACCTCCAGATATGTGTCCTCAACTCAGCCCACCAGGGAACCTGCCTCAGCACCGGCAGATAGAACCTGCCATGCCCCTAGGTCCTATCCCTAAACCTAGTTTGGATTTCCAGGCTTCCATCCCAAAAGACCTGGCCCCCAAACCAGCCTCATTAAGGAACCCTGAGTGACACCCCAGGACTCAGACTCCCATGTGGTAGGAAGCTGTGCCATTTGAAGCTGCACAGAATCCTCAGAGAGGGAGAAACCTGCATACCCCACTAAAGTCACCCCCCCCACCATCTGCAGCCCCCCTGACCACATCCCAGATTCTGAGGCACCACCTGACATATGCCCTCAACTCAGCCCCAAGGGACTCATGCCTCAGTGCTGGCAGATCGGGCCCGCCATGCCCCTAGGTCCTAACCCTAACCCTAGGAGGGGTGTACAGGCCTCGGCGCCCAGAGGTCTGGTCCTTATGTCCACCAGATTGAGGATGCCTGATACTTATGCTGGGACTCTGCCTGCCACGCAGGGCACTACTGCATTGTTTGGAGCTGTGCTGAACCCTTAGAGCTGGAGAAACTTCCATGCACCCCTGAGGCCACCCCCAGGTTATGTGAATGCCTAGACACAAACCCAGAGGCTAATGCGCCACCTGACACCCGACCTCAACTCAGTGCACGAGGGCACCTGCCTCAGCACTGGCATATCAGGTCTGCCATGCCCCTAGGCCCTAACCCTATCCCTAATTTGGGTTTTTGGGCGTCCATCCCAAGAGGCCCGACCCCAAGCCCCCAAGATTAAAGACCCTTGAATGACACGCCAGGACTCTGCCCACCATACAAGGAGGAAACCATGCTGTTTGGAGCTGTGCCAAATCCTCAGAGAGGGAGAAACCTGCATGCCCCACCTGAGGACACCCCCACCTTCTGCATACCATTGGGCCACGAATGCGGAGGCTGACACTCAGCCTGCCTTCTACCCAGGAGGAAACCGTGCCACTTAAAGCTGAGTAGAACCCCCAGAGTGGGAGAAACTGCATGCCACCCCTGAGCACGTCCCCCTCCTTCAACGGCCCCCTGGCCACAAATCTGGACCCTGTCATGCCACCGGACCCCTGCCCTCAATTCAGCCCCCTGGGACCCCTCCTCAGTGCCAGCAAATTGGGCCTGCCACGTCCCTGGCCCTAACCTTAACCCTAGGTTGGGTTCTCAGTCTTCATCCCCAGAGGCTGGGCCCCCAATTCTCCATATTTGGACTCCTGAGCCACAACGCAGGAATCCGTCTGCCACCCAGGAGAAACTGTTCTGTTCGGAGCTGCACAGAACCCTCAGAATGGGAGAAACTTGCATGCCCAATGAAGCCAGCTCCACCTTTGGCCGCCCCCCACGCACAAACCCAGAGCGTACTGCACCACCTGATCCTGGCCCTCAACTCAGTGCCCCAGACATCCCGCCTCAGCACTGGCAGATCAGGCCAGCCTTGCCCCTGTGCCCTATCCCTTGCTCTAGGTTGTGCTTTCAGTCTTCTGTCCTCTGATGATCGACACCAAAGCCCCACTGGTGGGTTACACCTGAACTATACCAGAATATATCGTGGCCCCCTGAGGCTATTCCACTTTCAGCAACCCCCTGTACACTACCTGGATCCTAACACTCACACTGACCCACGTCCTCAACTCTGCTCCCCTGGTCGCTCCTCTCAGGGTGGCAGATTGGGCCTGACATGACCCTCAGCCCTAACCTAAACTTAGGTGTATTTTCAGTACCCCAGAATACAGGTTACCGAAGCCCCACATAGGTGGGTCCCCTGAGAAATGCCAGAGGACTCTGCCTTCTACCCAGAAGGAAACAGTAGAATTGGAACTCTGCCAAAGACTCAGAGCAGGAGAAATGTGCCTTTCCCTATATGACCACCCCCATCTTCTGTAGCCCCATGGACACCAACCCGGAGCCTAATCACCCTGCCCCATGTTCCCCACTCAGTCCCCGTGAGAGCTCTGCACAGCACCAGCAGATCAGGCCTGTCATGTTCCTGGGACCTAACCCTGACCCTAGGTTGGGGTTTCATGCTCTGTCCCCAGAGGACTGGCGCCCAAGTCCCATGGATGGGGACACCTGAGCAATATCTGAGATCTCTGTCTGCCACCCAGAAGGACTCCATACCATTTGGAACTCTGCAAAGGATTCTGAGGAGAAATCTGCCATGCACCACTGAGTTCACCCAGAGTCAGCAGCTCCCTGGACACAAACCTGCACCTGACACTCACTCTAGCCATCACTCTGGACTCTGCCCTCTGGATAGCTTGCCGCACCACCATCAGATTGGGCCTGCCACGGTCCTAACCCCTAACTGAAGCTTAGTTTGTGTTCTGAGCATTCCATTCCTAGGGGCCTGGCCCCCTGCCCCAGGGACTGGGGTCACCTTAGCCATACCACAGGACTCAGCCTAACACACAGGAGGAACGCGTGCCATGTAGAACTCTAGAAAGTATTCAAAGCAGGATAAAATGCCTGCCCATCTGAGCCTATCCCAGCAAACCCTGCTTCCAGTGGCCTCTTGGCCACAAACCCTGTGCCTGACCTGAACTGGAACACTCATCCTTAATTCCAGCGTCTAGGAACCACACACACTGTCAGCTGACTGGGCCTTCAATGCCCCTTGACCCTAACCCTATCCCTAGGTTGGGTTCTCAGGTATCCGTCCCTCAAGGGTGGGCTCCAAAGTCCCGGGATTTGGGGATACCTGAGCAATACCAGAGGACTCAGCCTCCCACCCAGAAGGAAATCTTTCCATAATGGACTCCAATAAGTATATAGGTCAGTAGAAATCTGAAGGCCCATCTGTTTCTATCCCAGTGAACTCCCACTTTCAAGTGCTCATGGATTGAAACCCTGAGCTGGACACTCACCCTGACCCATGCCCTCAACTCAGCCCTCCAGGACGCTCACCACACGGTTGGCAGTTCAGACCTTCCATGCACCTAGGTCCTAACCATCACCCTATTTGGGGTTCTGAGAGGTCCATCTATAGAGGCCTGGATCCCAAACCCCAGGTATTGGGAACACTTCAGCAACACCAGAGGATCAGCCCGCCACACAAAAGGAAACTCCCTTTTTTACTCCAGACTGGATTCAGAGCATGAGAAATCTGAATGCAAACCTGAGAAAATGTCAGTGAACCTACACTTTCATCCACCTCTGAACACAATCCCTGAGCTTCATACACATCCTAAAACTCCATTTTAACACAGACCTTGTGAAGTTCTCCACAGTTCTGGCTGATCGCATCTTCCAGGCTTCAGGGCCTTAACCCAATGTAAGGTCTAGACATGGGTGAAAATATGAACAGACATTTCTCCAATGATGACACACATGTGACCAACAGATACATGCATAAATGTTCCATATCACATGTCTTCTGGGAAATACAAATCTAAACCACATCGAGGTGTCCTATCACACCAGGCAGAATGTCTAAACTTAACAAGACATGAAACCACAAATGTTGGTGAGGATGCAGAGAATGGAGAAGTCTCCTACACTCCTGGTGGGGATGCATACAGTAACAGCCACTCTGGAAAACAGTATGCGGTTTCCTCAAGAAGTTACAAGTAAAGTTACCCTAAAACACAACATTGCACTACAGGGCTTTTACCACAAAAATAGAGATGTAGTGAAAAGAACTGGCACCTGCACCCCAGTGTTCATTGAAACAATATCCACTATAGCTAAACTATGGAAAGAACCCAGATATCTATGGACAGAGGAATGGATAAAGAAGATGTGGTTCATATAGTCAATGGAATATTACTCAGCCATCAGAAAGGATGAATACTTATTATCACATCAACCTGGATGGGTCTGGAAGATATTATGCTGACTAAAATATGTCCATGAAAGAAACACAATTATCATAGGGTTTCACTCATATGTGAAATATCAGAAACAGGGCAGAGAACGGTAGGCAAAGGAAGGGGAAACAGAATGGGAAGTCATCAGAGAGGGGAAAAAAACCACGATAGACTCTTAACTATAGCAACAAACTGAGGGTTGTTGGAGGGGAAGTGGGGGAAAGGTCACTGGATGATGGGCATTAAGGAGGCCATGGGATGCAATGAGCACTTGATATTATACACATCTGACATATTATTTAACACTACATCTGAAACTAGTGATGTATGATAAGTTGGTTAATTGAATTTAAATTTTAAAAAATGAAAGAACTCAAAGAAACTGCCCTAAAATATTGTATTGAACCACAAAAGATACTGAACAACCGACACAATGTTATAAAGAAAAACAAAGCTGGAGGAGACACAATTCCATATTTCAAATTATAGTACAAAGCTGCAATCATCCTAACAGTACGTGACTGGTGCAAATATACAGCGACCAAGGGAACAGAATAGAAGCTCAGACATAAACCCACAATTAGCTGCCTAATTAATCTTCTGCAAAACAGGCAAAAATATTAAAAGGGAAAAGGACAGTCTCTACAACAAATGGTGTTGGGAAAACTGGACAGGTATGCACAAAAGAATGAAATTAGACTGCTTTCTTACACCATGTGGACAAATAAACTCAAAAGTTTCAAGATCTCAGTGCGAGACCTGATTCATAAAAATCCTTCAAGAGGACACAGACACTAACTTCTGACATGAACCATACATTTTCTAGACATGCCTCCTAAGGCAAAGGAAACAAAAGCAAAAATAAACTGCTGGAACTACATCAATATAAAACTTACCACACAGCAGAAAAACAATGAAAATATAATAAACAGAAGACAACCGATTTAATGGGAGAAGATGTTTGCAAATATCATGTGCAATAAAGGGATAGTGTTCAAAATATGGAGAACTGATACAACACAACACCCCAAAAACAAACAATCTAGTTAAAAAATAAACAGAAGACATGAACAGACATTTCTCCAAGGAAATATAGATGGCCAAGAGTCACGTGAAAAGATGGTCATCATCACCCATCAACAGGAAACTCCAAATGAAAAGTTCCATGAGATAGTACCTCATACTATCAGAATGGCTAACAGCACCAGCACAAGAAAACAGATGGTGAGAGGATGTGGGTAAAAGGGAACCCTCTTGCACTGCTGGTGGGAATGCAAGCTGCAGCAGCCACTGTGGAAAACAGTATGACTGTTCCTCAAAACGTTAAATAGAGAACTACCTTATGATCCAGCAATCACACTACTGGGTGTTTACCCAAAGAATATGAGAACAATAACTCAAAAGGATACATGTGCAACTATGTTTCTTGCAACAGTATTTACAATATTACAATATGGAAGCAACCCAAATATTTCTTGATAACTTGATAAATGAGATGATACATGTACACACACACACACACACACAGTGGAAAATTACTCAGCCATAAAAAGAATGAAATCTTGCCATTTGCAGACACATGGATGGAGCTAGAGAGTACTATCCTAAGTGAAATCAGTCAGTCGGAGAAAGACAAATGCCTTGTGATGTCACTCTTCCATGGAATTTAAAAAACGAACATACATAAATAAAGAAGGAAGAAGATACAAAACAAAAACCGACTCTGTGGTTACCAGAGTGGAAGTGGATGGAGGGATGAGTGAAATAGATGACGGGGACTAAGAGTACACTTTTGTGGATGACTGCTGAGTAATATATAGAATCACTAAATCACTATATTGTTCACTTGAAACTAATATACCACTGCATGTTAACTCTACTTGAATTAAAATGAACAATAAAACGTTTTTTTCTTTCAGTAAACTATTTGAAAAAGCTTTCGCTATGCAATGTTTATAAGACTTACTTGAAAGTACTTACTGTACAATAATTATTCAGTTGATGCCTGTAATTCAAATTTCACTGAATTCTTATAGTTTTCCTGTTAATTGTGCCCACAGGAGCCATAGTTCCTTTCCATCCGGGGTCAGCACCTATGTTCTCAAGAGTGTAAGTAGAGACAGATGTCACGTCACTGTCCAGAAAGCTATTATTGTTTCTGTTTTCATGTGAGATTGTCAGAGAGTATGGGACAGGTTTCAGAGCACGTTTGTTATACACCCTGGATCTCTAATTAGGTGGTATTACCTGGATCTGTTTGGCTGATAAGTTCCTGTGGATGGGCTTGCTTCCAAGCACATATGTGGAAGACCAATGTGGGTGGGCTTGGTGTGGGACAGGAAGAGGACCAAGTACAGACAAGGGTTTGATCCCTCGCCTGATCTAGGAATGGCCATTGGAGTGGGTATGGGAGGCAGAAGCAACAGGAAAGCACTAAGGTCATCAGCTGAAAGCAGGGAGCCCAGGTCATGGGATCTTGAGATGCAGGGCTTGAAGTCTGTTCTGAGCTACCTCTGGGCAGGAAGGGAGGAAGACATGAGAAGGAGAAATTGCCTGCACATGGCCCATGCCAGCTTCCCAACACTACTGGTACACATCAGTCTACACAGCGGACCGTGCCTGGGCTCAAGATGGGCTGTCTTGGGTCCCTCAACCCTCAGTGGGACAGATGGCTCCAGGGCTCAGGGACATGCTGAGGGAGATGGGAAGGAGGGCTGCCCCTCACAGGTCACCCCCTCCTTGAGCAGGCAGCCCTCCAGGACTGCTAAAAACCCACTGACAGTTTTGAAAGACATGCCATGGATGAACTAAGGCATTGAGAAATATAAAACAATATTCATTTTTAAGTTCAGAGCTGTCAGCTCATGAAGTGAGAAGATCTTCCCTGAGGAAGACTGAGGGGTGGGCAGGTCAGGCTGAAAAGAGAGATGTGGCTTTCTTCATTGGGGACCCGCAGCCCCCTTCCAGGACAAGGTATTGTCCTCACCTCACCGGGGATCCATGGAAGTGTTCCATCAAGGGACTGACTGAGCTGCCTCTTGAGAAGGTACCCTGGCATCAGGTTACACAGGGCAGAAGAGGAGCGCCAGATGGAGGGAGGGCAACACCCTGGAGGCCACGGGGCAAGAGCAGAGGCTCATGACCATAAAGATGATGAAAAATAGGAGGCAGCAACATGGGAGCTGAAACAGTGCTCACAGCTACAGTGACTGGGAGCCTTCTCTGCCAGGTCCGGTTGACTTCAGTGGGCTCCAGACTAGTCCTGACCACAGCCCTAGGAAGTGTGCACCACTACCGCCCTCCTCTCCCCATGCTGCTGCTAGGAATCAGAGTCACAGACCCTGGTCAATTTTTATGGAAATGAAGGAGTGGCTGCCTGGAACACTACCCCTCTGGTGGTGGTCCAGAGCAACCCTTGTGCTTGGCCAGAAACTGCTGTCTACCTGTCTCCACACAACTCAACAGACAGGAGGATGTCCCTGAGTTCCACAGGATCTTATGAGACAGATTAACAGACCGCACTACCCCACCCACCACCAACACCCAGTGGGTCACTCAGGACTTCGGCTATTGTCCTGAAGCTCACCACGATCTCTTTCTATCACTTTCAAAGAAAGTTCTGTTCCTGCACAATACCATACATCCTGGTTGCTTATCTGGGGCCGTGCCCATCCCCCAGGATATAGGGCAGAAGAGACTTTCAAGGGGAAAAGGAGAACTCATCTGAGTTCCCAGGATTAGCTTATTCCGTGCCCCCCTTCCAGTACCCCCACCTCCCACGTGGGGCTTAACTACCCCCCAGGTCCCCACCCCGGCCCACGGCATGTACTCACCCACCAGGGAACCCCCACAGGTCAATCTCGCCTTCTCCTGCCTCACCCCTGCATCCTGGGGCAGCTGGGGGCCCACCCACAGAGAGGTAGCTCCACCCCCACACAGTGACTGGTTAGGGACGGTGGTGCCCCCAGCCCATTGGTTGCTGCACCTGCCTGCATCCAGTCACCGGAACTTATACCGGTGCCTTCCTGTACCTGCAGGTCGTCCTGGTTGCCCTACCCACCTGTACAACTGACTGGGCCGCACAGGCATGGGCGGAGTTTGGGGCGGGGCGGGGGCGGGGCCTCCACACACAAACACAATCCCCTTCCCCAGATTCCTCTAGCTGCAGACCACCCTCAGAGCCTTGCCCCTTCCCTTCCTGCACCAACACTTCCTGAGGAGCTGTGCCTGGCTCCTGACAAGGTCAGCTCTTCTCAGACCTTCTGAGACTTGGGCTTCAAGAAATGCAATGGTTTCCCACATTTCCAAAACAATTTTAAGACACAAATAGTAATGTTCCAAGTGGGAAGAACTCTCACCCCCGGAGTGGATAGTGCTTCTTAGACCTTCAAAGCACCCTCTAAGATGAGCCCATTTGTGCTGCAATATATATACATATGCTTGGCACTGCAGGGAAGCTCCAGGATGACCAACCACCCTTCTGTGCTGTTGGAGTTGTAAACCAGGAATACTTTACACTTGAAAAGAAAACATACTGTTATTATTGACACTAGATGACAAACCCTTTTAAACATTTTAGAGAGAAAGGAAGAGAGTTTTATTCAAACCCAAGTCAGGACAGCTGCCTGGGAGACACAATCTTCACAAGAAAGGGAGAGCTCATGGCCCCTGGGTAGCTCAGCCTTTAGGTGTCTGCCTTCAGCTCAGGTCATGATCCCAGAGTCCTGGGATTAAGCCCTGTATTGAGCTCCACATCAGGCTCCCTGCTCAGTGGTAACCTGCTTCTCCCTCCCCCTTGGTTTGTGTGCGCTCTCTCGCTCTCACTCTCTCTCTCTGAAATGAATAAATAAAATCTTAAAGAAAAGGAGGGCTCCAGGGAAGAGACATTTGGAGCAAATTTCTATATTCTGTTTTGTTTTACATACAGAGTTACACATCATCATGAGGAAGAACATTCCAGAACGTTTTCATATGTTTTCAGTATGTGCAAGTCAGTATGACTCTAATCTTATGGGAGCAGGAGAGGTTCTTTTGTTTTTCTTATCTTTATGTTTGCAATGGCAGTCTTTGGTTATCTTTTTCTTCTCAAAGCAGATGTGAAACATGTGCTTAAGGCAGAAATAGGGTCCATGTTCTGAGGTTTTGCCCCATCATTTTGAGCTTGGTAAAATGTTAAGGGATAGCTTCCCTGGGAGCCCAGGATCTGGGCCCATGGATGGTAAAAGATAAAAATTCCCATTATCATTCTAAGTACTTCTAAAGGGAAGAACTTGAGACAAAAGCACCTTTAACAATAGTACCAAGAAATCAAAATGATATCTACAGAAGTTTACCTGGTCCATTGTCAACACAGGTAACAGAAATGTTCACAGACACTGGGCTCCTCCCGTTCTCCTGCCCAAAAATCTGAAGCACACAGATAATTTAAAGTCAGAATTTTAAGATGTCTGGCACCATTCCCTTGGACTACAGAACAAAACAGGGTAGCTCATTGTCACAACACTAGTATAAACATGAAGTGTCCCTAAAGTTGGGTACACTCTCTAAGTTCTTTCCTTGCAGATTTTGACTAATGTAAGTCATAGTCATACCATATAAACACTACGGTGGTTGGGAAGTAAGTAACCGTTGGTAAAGGAATAGTTCAGCAATGTTTGTAAGCATTGTCTCCCTCTGTAGAAGAGGCTGAGCTGAGTGTTTTTAAATGACTTCTCAGATCTGTCTTACAGCACATTCTGAACATATCAGAGTCTGAATTAATTTTAAAAAGGTAATTCTTTCAGTGACTTTAATATCAGAAAAATATTATAATGTCTCTATTCTTAAAGACCTTTGAGTATCTTACTCAGAGGTCCTCCACTAAGATAATTATCTGAATGATCATGATGTGCAGAGGTTAAAAGCCAGCTGAATCTGTTCCAGTTGGCCATGCAAGAAAACTCAGAGACTTGAGATGTTTTCAGATTGAGAAGACCACGGATAAGAGGGAAATAGTACCGTGTATGGAATAACAAGGGATTTTGTATCAGTTTGGGGATGCCACTTAGGTTTCTGACACTAAAATTCACTCTGACTCGAGTCGTCTCTAAGCCCCTATCTAACCACCTAGAAAATGTGCCTAAAAATACCTACATCACAATTTAGAAGTTTATGAGGGACAATTCCACAAAGAGCCAGTGTGATGGCTCTCAAGAGCAGGTGCTCAGGAAGCCATGATTACTATTTGGGTCTTTTTTTTTTCTTTCTTTCTTTCTTTTTTTTCCAGAAAAAGAAGACATGTTGAAACTATACTTCTAATAGATGACTCAAGATGATTTTCAAATCTTAAGAAGGTCAAGAAGCTGCTATTTTGTCATATTTAACTCAGACATCATGTTGTTGGACTGGTGAGAACAATACAATAGTGCCATCATCACCAGGGAGCTTGCCATCTCCACATGACCATGTTGTCCCCACTAGCTCAGGGCCACCAGAAAGGGCAGCTGGGGAGGGGGGCACAGGCCAAGGCTGCCAGGTGTGGCTGGAGCAGGAAGAACTCTGACTTAAGGCTCAACTTCTGCCTTACTTACTTACAACCTTATTTATAGTGCTCTTCAGAGATAGAGTGTCATTGTCTGTGAGCTCTGATGTAAGAACGGTTGAGAATCTCCATTGTGATCCGCTCTCTGACCCTTATTTATGCACCACACCCAGTGCTCCATGCAATACATGCCCTCCTTAATACCTACCACCAGGCTCACCCATCCCCCCACTCCCCTCCCCTCCAAAACCCTCAGTTTGTTTCTCAGAGTCCACAGTCTCTCATGGTTCATCTCCCCCTCCGATTTACCCCAATTCACTTTTCCTTTCCTTCTCCTAATGCCCTCCATGGTATTCCATATGTTCCACAAGTAAGTGAAACCGTATGATAATTGACTTTCTCTGCTTGACTTATTTCACTCAGCATAATTTCCTCCTGTCCCATCCATGTTAATATAAAAGTTGGGTATTCATCCTTTCTGATGGAGGCACAGTATTCCATTGTATATATGGACCATATCTTCTTTATCCACTGTCTGTTGAAGGGCATCTTGGCTCTTTCCACAGTTTGGTGATTGTGGACATTGCTACTATGAACATTGGGGTACATATGGCCCTTCGTTTCACTACATCAAGTTACATTTAATTTTTAAACAATGAGGGACTTCCTGTTTGTTTTTTTTTTTTTTTTCATTATGACCATGGCTCAATTTCCCTGTGGTCTAAGAATTTGCTCTACTTAATTTCAGGCTTTACAATGTGTAGACTTCATTCATGGCCCAACATATCACTTATTTGGGTAAATCTTCTAGGACCACTTGAAAAGAA